>NW_024429232.1:2275000-2627500 GCF_017639785.1 Mesocricetus auratus
AAGAAGCAGGACAGCCTCTCTTAGAGACGTGGCTCGGGCACCTGGAGCTCTTTAGCGTCCTGTGGCCAGGCAGAGCCTCCTGCTCCACCAAGTGTTGGCTGCTGCTCAAGGCCAGGCCAACATCACCCCCATCTCTTTCCTGCTTCTTTCTCTGCTCACGGCCCCCGCTGCTCCTCCCTTCCCATGGAGAGCACAACTCCATTGCCATCCTCTAACCCTGCACCAAGGATCTCCAGGACAAAGGGTGGCGCAAGCGTGGCATCCATCAAAAGCACCCTTCAAATTGCTCACTTCCTGCTGTGTCCTAAGATATTGCTTCGCAGGCCACCTGTCCTTTCCTATTAGTCTCTTGACCCTTAGAATTGCTTTCAATGGCATCTTCTGGCCATAATCAGATGGAAGGGGACAAAGACAGAGACTCTAACTCGTCACCCACCCCCCACCTGGATACAGAGTGTATCCTCCCCTCTTTAGATATGGTCTGGGTCACATTTGGGCTCTCAGAACCTAGCATGTTTCCTGGATTCACCTGGGACAAAGAACAAGACCCCCCTGACTACAAGACCCCCCTTACTGCATAGCTACATGAACAGCAGATGTGATGACATCAGGTGCTCCGTGTCTCCCGCTGGCTCTGTAGTGGCCCCCCTCCCAGCTAGAGAGAAGGTTCTGGCGACTAGAATTACAGTGGCACAGGAGAAAGAGCAGGTAATGAGCCCAGAAAAGCAGGTAAGAAGTGTGTTTGGCAAAATGCCTGCTTGCTTTGAAGTCCCCGCCTGGAGTTTTCGCGGTGCCCTCCTGACTGTTTTCCGGCCTGAAATACACTAATTGGCCAGAGGACTGAATGATGAGAAGAAAGAAAAGGCTGTCTCCATTTGGCCAAGGGAAGTAGTGCTGCTGGTGGGGACGGAGGGCAGAGCAGGCAGCCCCCACATTGCATGCGACTCTTGTCCACTCATCACGGCCTGAAACCTGCCTCCACCTACCCCACCTGCCCCTGTGCCAGCCTTCCTGGGGCAGGCTCTACACTCCCACAGCGAGCCCCACCCTGCTGCTCCCACAATCCACCTCACTCCCATGGTGTCCATGAGATTCCCAGTGTTACCTGAGCCACATGCTCACACTCCCCTGCTCCTTGATAGGTGCCCAGAGTCACACTAAGCCATTCGTTCCTCATGAGGATCCGTAGTCCCTTTCCAACTGGAAGATGAGAAGGAGGGTGAGGCCTTGTCCAAGGCGTCCCAGCCTCTGAGTCTGGCATCCATGCTAGGCCCTCGTGCTGCTGTGTTGTTGGGAACCGCCCTCTGGTCTATCCCAGCAGACTAAAGAGTGCCTTTGCTGTGGCCAGTGTCACTGGTTGCAGGTACACCGTGAGGCTTCTGAGCTCTTGGCACTAACCTGTACCGACTCTCACTGCCAGGGGAACCTTGTGGAGGCCCTCCAAGGGTTTCTTTCCCTTTGCCCATCAGGCAGTGCTGCAAAGTTGATGTTGTCAACTCTTACGCACACACTCAGAGAGTCAATCTGGGGATGTCAGCTAGCTGACCACTGGTGGCCCAGCTCAAATCTCTGTGTCTCATTCTCCTGACCTCCATGACTTTTGCAAAGAGAATCTGAGCACTCACAACTTTAGCTTAAGAACTCAGAAATGTCAAGCTCATGGGTCTGAGCCATCCTGAGGATGCAACCAGGAAAGCACAAGGAGGCCATGATGGCCCCTGGGGGCCATGACAGTACAAGCCCAGCACAGGAGAGCCCCGCAGGCACACCTGCCCGTGGGATGATCACCATCCCTCTGGATGTGAGACTTCAGACCCTCACCACTGAGAACTTGAGTGTCCTCGCTCAAGGCTGGTTACCCTGGAGCAGTAAAGAGAGTGGGCAGGAAGGGAGGGGGCCTCCATTGGTGTTCAGCCTTGACATGCAAACTTCACTTCTGCTTCCTTCCACCTGTTAGAATTAAGGATTCTCTCCAGCGCACTCCAGGTTGGGGAGAACTTAGTGCAGCGAGCCGCCGGTGTCCGCGGCTATGGGGATACACTACTTCACAACGATCGGTGGCTAAGGATGTAAGTGAAGACAAAGACAACGGCTCATTCTCACAAGGAGAATGGCGTTTATTTTTACAAGGGTGGAGCCTTATATAGCAAAGTCAGGCATGGTGGAAAACCACCAAGGTCAGAAGCCTATGTTCCCAGGGCCCTCCAGCAAAGGGTGGGCCCAAAACAGGAATTAGCATTTAGACAGTAAGGATGGACAGAAAACAGGAACTTGCATGCTGGCCTTACTGGGAGGAGGGAAGAGAAGTGTTTTGCTAAAAGCTCCTAGTCACAACAGGGTGCAACGATTTAGTTCATTTTTTGGATATGGACTATCAAAGAGTGTTTACACATTGAGGTGAAGGGAACGTGGGTGGGGTACCAAAGAGTGTGCAGGACTTGTGCTGAGGATAGAGCAAGGCTGTAGTCTCCTGAAGGTGTCTCCTCATCCCTAGGAGCACACCACTCCAGCATCATCCTTTGTCACCCCACTGGTGTAGTCCCTGCTCTACTTGTGGATTGCAGCAAGCCCCTCCTGCGCCCTTAGGTTATGCTTCATTTACTTTTTCTCTCTCCATCTGAGTGACAGGATGGCACCCACTGCCCTTCCTCCTGCCACTGTGTGTGGAGTCACCTGGACCTGAGTATCCTGTCTGTGCTGGGTTGGGTGAGTGGAACACTTCAGGCCTCATTCAGAAGCAAAGACCTTGCCATTGCAAGAGTGGTAGGAGGGTGGGTGCGTGGCTCAAAGCAGCTTTTTCAGAGAAGGAGGAAATGATGTGGTGTGTGTGTGTGTGTGTGTGTGTGTGTGTGTGAGAGAGAGAGAGAGAGAGAGAGAGAGAGAGAGAGAGAGAGAGAGAGAGAGAGAGAGAGAGAGAGAGAGAGAGAGAAGGTCCAGGGACAGGTCTCGCTTCAGGTACTTCCAACGCCCAGTGATGTCTGAGAACTCTGTTTCTCTGAATCTCCCAGTCCATCTTCAGATTCCTCTCGGGTGCAGAATAGCCACAGCCTTCCAGTCCACCTTGAAGGAGCATAGTTGACTCTAAGCTTACTGAGCAGCTGACAGACTCACTGGTGGGAGCAGCTTGCTCACCCCTCACCCCATTGCGGCTGGAAGTGCAGGCATGTAACCAGTGAGGCATGTTCTACATGTAATGAGTGAGGCATGTTCTACATGTAACCAGTGAGGCATGTTCTACATGTAATGAGTGAGGCATGTTCTACATGTAATGAGTGAGGCATGTTCTACATGTAACCAGTGAGGCATGTTCTACATGTAACCAGTGAGGCATGTTCTACATGTAACCAGTGAGGCATGTTCTACATGTAACCAGTGAGGCATGTTCTACATGTAACGAGTGAGGCATGTTCTACATGTAACCAGTGAGGCATGTTCTACATGTAACCAGTGAGGCATGTTCTACATGTAATGAGTGAGGCATGTTCTACATGTAATGAGTGAGGCATGTTCTACATGTAATGAGTGAGGCATGTTCTACATGTAATGAGTGAGGCATGTTCTACATGTAATGAGTGAGGCATGTTCTACATGTAATGAGTGAGGCATGTTCTACATGTAATGAGTGAGGCATGTTCTACATGTAATGAGTGAGGCATGTTCTACATGTAACGAGTGAGGCATGTTCTACATGTAACGAGTGAGGCATGTTCTACATGTAACCAGTGAGGCATGTTCTACATGTAACGAGTGAGGCATGTTCTACATGTAACCAGTGAGGCATGTTCTACATGTAACCAGTGAGGCATGTTCTACATGTAATGAGTGAGGCATGTTCTACATGTAACCAGTGAGGCATGTTCTACATGCTTGTCTCTAAGTCTTGGACTTACTTAGGTCACATGGCATCATGGTGGAGATAGATTCTGCAACAAGACTGGGCTGGGGAGGTGCCACAGGAGGAGGCCTCAGAGGCTGGAAAGCAGCCTCTGCTGTGTGTACGAGGAGCCAGCATCTACTTATAGCCTATGCAGGGAGAACTGCCATACATCGCTAAGGAATGGGCCTTGTCCAGCTAGTGGGGAAGACTCACATGCTACTCAAGGGACTCAGCCTAGGAAGGTTTATCCAGGTAATAATATCTATCCTGTGAGCCCCGTGTTTTTCTCTTAAAGTTCAGAGATCCCTCAAGAAATGACTCTGAAGCCGAGTGGTGATCACACCTGCAATGTGGGCATTCGGGAGACTGAGGCACCAGGATTGTGATGACTTCCGAGTCAGGCAAGGCTCCATGGGAAGACATTGCCTCGATAAAACAAGGAAGAGAAAGGAACACAAGGCGCCAAGGTGTGGCTCAGTGGCAGAGTCTAGAGTACAGAAGTCTCTGGGCTTAAGCTCACCTCTACAGAAGAGAGCAATCTGTGCTGCCTGGAAATGACTCTGGAAACAGCTCCTAGGGTGAAGCCCCATGTGCCCAGAAAAACACAGCAGAGGGCCAGTCCCTGGGCAAGCCAGGAATAGCTCTCTGGGTGTGGGGTGGGGCCACTTGATATGCCCAAGTACAGCAGAAAAAGCAGTCCAGATTGATGCAAGGTGGGGGGCAGAAGCTAGGCAACTGGGCCTGGTGATCTGTAAGTGGCTGGCACCCTGGCCTTGATGATTGTTGTCCTCTTGGTATTTAGAACCCATTGGGCAGACCAGGGCAAAGCCCAGGGTTCAAGCTGATAGCACAGAATATGCTTTCTGCAGTCTGAGGTGACATGGACTTTGGGACTGTCAGGCTGACATCTTCCATTAGTGCTACAATACATTTTTTAATACATTCCATTTTTCTTTAATTTCAGATTGTATTGGGTCTGGTAGACTCTCTCTTCATTACAGAGCCGTGCATCGTTAAGCAGTTAGAATAGTATCCCGCAGAGCGTGATGGCCTCATTACATCTTCCTGAAACCCCCTCCTTGGAAGTCACGGCTTTGAACTTTAGTTTAAAGGCACAAAGACATGACATAGCCTCCTCCAAGACACATAGCATACATACCAGTCAGGGTCTTTCCTGGGATGCCCTTTGCCTTCTATGGGGCACTTGGACTTGTGTCTTCAAGTGGGAAGCCCTTAACTTAAACTGTGCCACTTACCTGCATAGGCCCACGCTCTCCCCACTTATATACTGGGGTTCCCGTAACCAGAACATCTGGCTCTTCTGCGTTCACCATAGTAGTCAGACCAGAGGTCTGCAGTGAACTTAGAGCCAATCCTGAGTAGACCCTTGTGGGAGGAACAGAAGGTCAGGCAGCATCCTGCCGGGAGGTGTGGTCCTGCCTGGTAGGTGCTGGACTAAAGGAAGCATGCATGGCCTTCTGCTGTCCCTAATCTACTTAGGGACAAATGTCATCGTGAATGACGTGATTAGAGGGTGTCCACAGACACCCCAGTGCCGGAGCAGATGAATGCGGTGCACCCAAGGCTGAAATGAGGGGGAACGCATTAATCTGGTGGCTGAAATTAACCCACAGCCACATCACTGTTTAGATTAAGTCTTTCATTCCCACGGCAAAAGCTGCTGCCAATGGTGCTGCTTATCTCCCTCCTGTGAGAGCCAGGATGCAGCCAAAACCCACAGATGACCCACCGTGACCCCAGGAGACCCGTTAGTGGAGAAGAAACAGGTTCAGATGTGAAGATGCTTGTGTGAGGTGCACACGGCCCCTCTGAACCTGAGCTCTGTCTGAGGGCTTTCAATGGTCCTGACCTCCATAAAGCCTCCCTGGTTGCTAGCTAGCATGAGTGTCTCACATACCTGAAAGCTTTCTGCCTGAGGCTAGAGGCCTGGCACCTGTGGCAGCTTCCCTATGACTCTGGAAGCTTCCCTCCTCCCTCTTCTGAGGCCTTCACCACAGCTCATACTCTGTGCACAGTTGTATACCAGCTCGTGATGGTCCATCTGAAGGTGCCACCTCCTAACGCCTACAGGAGCGATGAGTCCTATGATGAGTCCCGATGGGCACCTAGGCCCACCTCTCTTTAGGTGGGTGATTCCTGTCTAACTCAGCACCAGGGACTGTCACTGCTGACTCAAACATGAACTCTCAAAGCTCTGTACCAGCTGCTATTTAGCTTGGTTGAGGGTTCAAGCCACCCTGCTTGAGATTAGCACAGGGTGCCAACCACAGCTCTCTGCTCCTCCAGGGTTACCCACAGACACCAGAGTTAAGGCCCTTCATCTCTGGGTGGGAATTCTGTCTATGTGACTATGGCCACTCGGCCACTCTGAGTTCAGGCTGCCATTGTTAGAAGGGGAGGGTTGGCATTGCCACCCACTTAGACCGCTGTGAGAACTGAACAGGTGATGTATTTGACAGAGACAGACAAGGGCAGACTTACAGATGGCACACTGCAGCGGAGAACTGGTTATTCTATGTGAGCTGGGGCTGCTGCCACAGTGGACACTCTAGTACTACCGTGAGTGATACCCCTAGGACCACCACTGTCCCTACCAACTTTGCTGGCTCTGCCACTGCTACCACCATGATGGCTTCTGCTGCCTTTGCTGTGTAACTACTGCTACTGGCCGCTCCTGTTACTGCCACCACTACAGCCGCTGTCACTGCCATTACAGTCACTGCCACTCCTGCAGCACCGTGGTCACCACCACACAGCATCCCCACCGCTGCCGCTATCATACCGCCAACTGCTACTGTGATGGCCCCGCTGCAGTGAAGACCTCCTCATCGAAGGAGTAGTTGCACTAACGCTCTCCGGGATTTAGACCCATCATTCACAGCGGATGAAGCGATGGCTGTGGTTGAACACCTAATTGGCGGGCAATGAACGCACAAAGGAAGAATGAAGGTGCCTGGGTGCAGAGCAGCGGCCTAAGCTTGATGGGGAAACACACGCCAAGCTAATCGGAGCCTCAGACCTCACTGGTCATAAACAAGTGGAAAAGCTTACCCCCAAGCACTCTAAAGAGATGCACAGAGGGCTGTGGAGATGGCTCAGTGGGTGGGCACTGTGCCTGCTGTGGAAGTCTGGTTAGCTGAGTCTGACCCCTGTTGCTCACATAAAAGTGAAAGGAGAGATTTGACAACTTAAAGTCTACCCTTGACATCAACTTGCATGTCCCCTAACATGCATCACACACACACACACACACACACACACACACACACAGAGAGAGAGAGAGAGAGAGAGAGAGAGAGAGAGAGAGAGAGATGCACACCAATAAACAAGCCATCATTTTAAAACGAGAAGGAGAGAGATGCACAAATTAAATAAGACCGTTGGAGTGCTGGCGGATGAACGGGGAAAGGACCTCAGCTAACATGCCTTCAGAAGGACAGGGTGAGCTGGAAAGAGGAGAGATCCATGGAGAACACGGCTAAGAGCACCCTGAGCCAAAAGAAAGATGTAAAGTCTTCAGGCAGGAAAGGTTAGTTCTGATGCCCACAGGGATGCTAGAGAGAAGAAAGCAAGATGGTACAATCAAATCACCCAGGAAGGTGGCGTCTAGCTTGGGATTCTTTACCTAGCCAGGAATGGTCTAGGCTTATAGCTGAATCGGTATGGTGCCAAGCATGCCTGAAGCCCCAGGTTCCTACCCCAGCACCATGTGGTGGTGTATGCCTGTCATATCAGGTCTCAGGAGCTGGACACACGAGAAGCAGAAACTAAAGGCTGTTCTTGACTGCACAGTAAGCTCAAGGCTGATCTGGAGCTATGTGAGGCTTTGTGTACAATAGCAGCATAACCAAAGAGACAGTAATTAATGGTGGGAGGGTGGGTTTGTGAAATGGGGAGTGGGTGGTGGCTCCTGACCTTGATCAGATAAAAATGGGAATTCTGAACAATTCCATTCTTCTTGAGATGCTGAAGTAACTATGCACACTGTAATTTTAAGTCATCACTAACATGCTGGCAATAGAACTCTCTTCCTGCAAACCTGCTGCAGGGTATCAGTACAACAGGAGCCAGGCGAGGAAGTGAGGTCTGGATGCATATTAATGTTCTCCATATTAATATGGAGAAACCTTTGTTTCCATAAGAAGGAAATTGGAGGAAGTCTGTGGCAGGAGACTAGGTCTTGAGGATGAAGCCTTCCCAATTCCGTTAGCATGCTTACAAGCAAAGGCAGGGCAGGGGCTGTGTTCTCCATGGTCCTCACCACAGAAGGCACAAGGAAAGTGGCCATCTGCAGACTGGCAAGACTAGATCTGCCGTGCCTTGACCTCAGGTACTCCAATCATGAGGGACAAAGGATTCTTTGATCCACACATCCAGGGCATCTGTAATGCTATCTCAAATAGACCAAGACAGGGCATAAAAAGGAAAGGGGGAAAAAAAGAAAAATGCAAGTTCAATATAACAGCAATGAATTTCAATAACTGCTAAAAACAGATTACAAAACGGGAGTCTAAGTAGAATTCATGTGTGTGTAGAAGGAAAGGTTAAAACAAATGCAAAGACTGCTAATTATAGTACAGCGATTCTAGCAGTGTCAATGGCAGGCGAGACTGACTCTAGAACGCTTGCCTGAGAAGTCCCACTTGAGTCGGGAAAAGGCCGAAGGCAGCAAGGTGCTCTTCTCGGGCTCTTCAGGGGAGGCTGTTGTGTGCCGTGAGGGGAAGCACAGACAGGGGAGGGCTTCATGTGAGTATTTGCAAATTACATGATTGTCTACTTAGAAAATCCTGGAACATGTGGGCAGGTTATTAGAGCTGAGGAGAGGATCTGGCAGCGTTCCTGGTACAGTGACCAACACAGAAAAATGGAGCTGATGATGGACCTATCACTTAAAAAAATCAATGCTGTTCCCATGCACCATCAAGGAGCAAATAAGTAGCATAATAGAGAAAAAAAACTCCTGCTCTCATAGGCAACACCAATTACATACTGCCGAGAAATAGATGTGGTGAGAAAGGATGTGAATTTTTATGAAGAAAATTGCTAACTGAGTCTAGTGGTGCAGCCTGAAAGTCCAGTTCCTCAGGAGGCTGAGGAAAAATGACTGCAGGTTCAAGGCTTGCCCGGGTAAACCCTGTCTGTCTTAATTTCATTTTCTGTTGCTGTGATAAAATACTTGCTGTGAGCAGCTTGGAGAAAAGGGTTTTTTTCAGCTCACAATTCCAAGTTATGGCAGGGAAGTCAAGACTGTAGGAACTTGAATCACACTATATCCATGGCCAAAAGCAGAAAGCAATGGATTAATGCACTCCTTCCTATACTTAGGTGGCCTTTCCCACTCTTATATAATCCAGGTTTCCTTGCCCAGAAAATGGTGCCACCATCAGTGGACAGGTCTTCCTACTAATTGAGAACCCCCCCAAACATGCCCGCAGGCCAACCTAGTCTAGACAGGCTCTCACTGAGACTCTTGTCCCACATGACTCTAGATTGTGTCCAGTTGACAATTAAGAGTAACCATCATACTCTTTCAAAATATCATGAAAAAGAGGGCTGAGGAAAAGGCTCAGTGACAGCATGCTTCCTGCCCTACTTAGATCTGTTATCAATATGACACAGCCTAGAATCATCTGAGCAGGTCTCAATTGGCAGATTTCCCAGACCAGATTGGCTTGTGGTCACATCTGTGAGAGACTGCCTTGTCTGACAATTGATGCAGGAGGTCCACCATGGGTAGCACCACCCCTAGACAAGTGGGTCAAGGATGTAATGAAAGCTGACTAACCCTGAGACTGGGAACAAGGCAGTAAGCAACATCCCTCCATGGTTTCCACTTCAAGCTCCTACACTGGGTTCCTGCCTTGACCTCCCTCGGTGATGAATTGTGGCCTAAAAGTGTAAGCCAAAAACCCCTTTTCCTTCCCTAAGTTGCTTTTTTCAGAGTGTTTTATCTTAGCAACAAATGCAACAAAAACACTTGTCTACCATGTGCAGGACCCTGGGTTCAATCCCTGGTTTATAAGGAAAGAAGAGGGGAGGAAGGAAGGTGAAATTATGAAGTTTATTAATGGATACAAGGATCTGAATAAATGGAACACATTTCACGGATGAGTAGACACTACATCACAAATGTGACACCCGCCCTCAAACTAATTAACAAATCCAATGGTTCCTCAATCAAAATCTCAGCAGTCTTGTTAGTAAAAATTGATGAATCTATTCCAAAATGTATGTGGAGAGGCAAATGAATAGAATGATTTTGAGGAGAATAGGTTTCAGGAGAACACATGAGCACAGAAGCCAGGAAGCATTACGGAGACAGAGTAAACACCCTGAGCTGTGCTGGTACAGGGATTACACATGGATCGATGGTATAAAACAAAACACAGAGCAGCCTGCACCAGGATGACGCGCACGGGCATCTGATGGATTACAGAGGAGGCACTGGGAGTCAGTGAGGAAGAGATGGATGGCTTCATGTGGAACCCTCCACCAGAAAAAAACTAGATTTTCTTTTACTATGTTCAGCATAATGAATTTCACATGACTAAAGACCAAAAATCCTAAGTATTTTAAAGAAGCTTTAAAACTTCTCAGAATTATAGAATATCTTCATGATGACCTAAAAATAATGGATTATTAGACAAAGAACAATGTCTAACTAGGAAAAAATGAAAACAACAAATGAGAACCCTCACCCCATACCTTACAGAAAAGTCCCATAAGCTCAGAAAATGCTACAGCAGAAACAAGCCCCAAACAATTGAGAGACAAAGGCATACTAGTGTCTGTTAGCAGCCAATGAGAAAAACTAAATTGTATAGCCAAAAAAATGGGCAAAGAATATAGATTTCAAGCCATCAAAGAAGGTTCCCAGATGCCCGTCCAACGGCAGGGAAAGAAAGCTGTGTAGACTCTGGGCCAACGTGACGTTAGGAGCACGCACCGCTTTGCACGACCATGGGAACAAAACCAAAGTGTGCCTGGATGCCAACGGCTGGTGATGACTACAAGAGGCCACCATACAAGAGGAAGAAACACCCACTGCCCAGCCAGTGTGAACATTAAGTGGGAGCTATTCCGACTGGTGGCATTGACCTCAAGGAGTGGCAACCGCATGGTCTGATGCTTTGTCACCGTCCTACCCCTGAGAGCCGTACCCATCAGTGTCATGACTGCCTGGACAGCAAACCTGCCTCATGAAGTTCTGAGCCAGGTGAGGCTCAGTCTGGCCTCTGCAGAGAAGGTGCGGAGTGTGTCTTTTTATGTATAAGAGTCTTCATCCATTTTGTGTTGTTGTTGAACACAAGTCCCTGAGTACTGGGTAAAGAAGATACTATTTGGCTCATGATCCAGGTTGCTGGAAGGTCCAAACAGCGTGGCACTGGCATTTGGAGAGGGGCGCCTGGCTCACCACAACACACAAGGAAGAAGAAAGGGAGTCAGGTGCATTCCAAAGAGGCCATGCGTTGGGGCCCTGCTTCATAGTAACCCGGTCTTGTGGGAACTAGCCCAGTCCCTGAGACATGGCATGCTGCTGCAGGGTGGCACTAATCACTGAGAGTGCTGAAGGCGCCACGATATAAGCCCGTCTGCTAGGCCCCACCTCTTAGTGCCCCAGCACCATGTTGAGGACCAGGCTTCCAGCACATGAACGTCTTGAGGTTATGTCTTAATTAGGGTTTCTATTGCTGCAAAGAGACACCATGACCACAGCAACTCTTACAAAGAAAAACACTTAGTAGGGCTAGCTTATAGTTCCAGAAGTTTAGTCCATTACTGTCATGGATGGTGGCATGCAGGCAGACATGGTGCTGGAGAAGGAGCTGAGAGTTTTACATCTCGATCTGCAGATAGCAGAAGCAACTGTGTGTCACACTCAGCATATATTGATCAAAGGAGACCTCAAAGCCTACCCCTACAGTGACACTTCCTCCAAATTGACCCCACACACACTTACTCCAACAGGGCCACACCTACTAATAATGTCACTCCCTGTGGGGGTCATTTGTTCAAACCACCACAAGGTCAAACCACATCCAGGTTGGATAGAAATTAACCTATGTGGATACTCAGATAGGGCCCTCAATATTGCAAATGACACAGGCTGATTCTCCTAAACATAACCATCTGTCATGATGTCTAGCCTCTCAACTCTATATACCAGTAGGATGGACACTCCCATAAACAGGTGCAGGCAGCTTGACAATGGACAATAATGCCTATCACATCCCAGTGCCCTGCAGACTTCTCAGGTACACACAGGAAGCTATGTATTAAGTTGTCTAGAGTGGTATTTATGATGGGGAACACGTATAGAGTAATCACGTGTGCTGGAATGTCAAATAACCACTAAAACAAACTGGACACTTTTGCTTCTCGTAACTGTGGGTGCTGATGGGGTAATGGGGCTGGGAATCAGTGATTGTGTTGGTTTTTTCCCAAACCTGCCAGCAATCTCTAAACAGGCTCTAAAAGCATTGAGCAATGGAGCGGAGAAAGGCAAATCTAGTCAAGGAACTTCAATTACGACAACATAGCAGGTGCTTCTACGATAAAGCTTTTCAACAAGTTGTGCTGAAACAGTGGACATTTGTGTGAAAACTTGCATCTTGATGCCCAATATCCAAAAGACATTAACTCAGAATGGAACACAGTCCTAGGAGTGATGTGGGAAAGTCTAAAGCTTCTAGAAGGAAACATAAGAGAATATTTTTGTGATCTTGAGAAATACCAGGAATAGACTATGGTCCATGATCCAAATACAGTCAAGTTTTAAGCGAGCTGGGTTTTGTTGTTGTTTCTTTACATTTTAAGTATCTGCACGTGCGCGCGCGCACACACACACACACACACACACACACACACCACTCAAGAAAACAGACTGTGCCACTGAGATAGGTGAAACAGCCTGCAAAGACTAACACATTGACTTCACGACCTTTCAGAAATGGTTTGCTGACTCTCCTTGTATTCACTGTGATATAACTACAAGTCAAAATAAAACCTGGGTGAGTTGGATTCTACCAAAACCTATGCTCTTGTTGGAAGAGAGATGCAACTAAGAGAACACAGATGACTTATTTTATTTGGAAGAATATGTTTGGAAAGCATTGAATGGCTGATAGAGAGCTTGGACCTGGTACATACACTTAAAATCACTTCAACTTATTAACAGGAAGCTAATAGGCCAATCGGGCAAGAATCTGGAGCAGACAATTTGCCCATGGAGACATCTAAATAACAATATGATCTTTTGTATTCTCTCTCTCTCTCTCTCTCTCTCTCTCTCTCTCATGCACATGCACACACACTTCCTAGTACAGCAACTGGAGTCCCCAGCTTTTCTGGTGGAATGCACCATAGAGCAAACAGTCTGGGATATTCTGAAGAAATACACAGAGCATTTACCATACAGTTCAGCAAAGCCACCCCCAGTTATTTCTGCCAGGGCATATGAGAACCTATTATCCCATGAAAATCCGTCTGTTTACTGAAACCACCCTATTCTGGAAACCACCCAAATACATATTCTATCCGGGGAAGAATAAACACAGCTCAAGTCAAACTCACTGTGGAATTCTGGACCTTACCACAGGGTACTCAGCCTTACCGCGCAATGCTGGTCCACATAGTTAGATACTCAGTCATACCGTGGAATGTTCATCTGCCACAGGATGCAGGACCATGCTGTTAGAAACTGGACCACACTGAGGAGTGTTCAGCAACACCGTAGCAGAGTTGTCCCATAGCGCTTGTGGAACTATTGCCATGTAAGTATGTGATTGTAAGTAGTTCATTGGGTTCACAGCTGGATAAGAACACCGACGTCCTCTCTCCAGTAACCTCCGCAGCACCTTCTGGCGAAACAAAAGTTAGCTGGTAGGGAGGAAGCTTCCTGCTCTGTTCCAGGTTTGGTTTCTCTGCGTCTTACAACCAAAGTATGCAGTGCCTTCAGCAACGGGATTTTTATCACCTGAGAACAGCCGAGAGGAAGGGCATTCATCTGTATTGTTTGGCGCCTCTGAGGCCTGTCTGACCAATTACATTTCATGAGGAGGTAGCCCACATATAGCAGGCCGATTTCTGTCTAACAACATGGTTTCTAGGAACAGCAGCACCCAGCCATGCAGAATGTCTCCCTCCCAACCCTTTTTTTTAAATACTCAGAGCTTTAATTGGCTTATAAAATAGTAGGTTTCCATATCAGACAGTAATTTTTGAAATCAGACATTATAACCCAACACAGTCCAAAGAAACACTAATTTGATACTTATACTCTGAGGAATGACAGTACAAAAATATCAAAAGTCTTTGTTTTCTGTAGTTGTTATATTTCTGTGCAAGCAGAATAGTTTGTACAGTAAAAACACTGCAGTCATAACAGAGTCTGCGACTGAGCTGAGGCATTTCCAAGGTATGCCAGGCGGCTGCCAGTGGTGTTACATGAAATGACACATGGCATGATGGTATACACAGTGTGCGTCCAGAACCAAAGATGCGGTGAGATCCCGAGGTGTGGCACAGGCTATGCCTCTCAGAAACACCCCAGGTTCATCACACACCGATTTTGGATTAATCTCTGGGTGTTCCACAGTCAGAGCTCCTGAGCTGCTGCGGCGGTTTCATGGCCCCACATTCGGTGACACAGCCCATGCAGTCTTGGCCCACAGTTTATAAAGCTTGGGTCTAGAGGGCTACAAGGTCTGATTAGAGTCTAACACGGGCAGTGCAAAACTCACTGCTGGAGAGTGTTTGCTTCAGCGTTTAGAATTGCAAATGTCGGAAGTCTACAAGTAGGGTGTGTTTGTTTGTGAATGTTGTGATGCAAGTTTGGGGTGCTGGTGGCTTGGGGTGATGTGAACACTGTGGACCAGTACCAAAAGCAACTCCAGGTGAAGGCGGTGCCCATGGAAGGCACACTGCACAAGGGAACCAACCCTTGGGGACTTTTTGAAACCTCCAAGGCCGGCACACGTGCTGGTTACCAAAACACATGTCATAGCAGTAAAAAGGCAAGCTCCAGAAAGCCAGTCTCCACAGGTAAGAAAGTCATTTTCCTGGACTCCAGGAAAACAAAGACAACTTCAACTTTTGGCAGCATGTGAGTGTGTGTGTGTGTGGGGGGGATGGATTGCCCATTTCTTTATGTTGCAAAACTCTGAAGCAAAAACAGGTATAATGGGGCTAGAGAGATGGCTGGGCTGGAGAGATGGCTCAGTGGTTAAGAGCACTGGATTCTCTTTTCAGAGGACCCGTGTTCAATTCCTAGCGCCCACATTGCAGCTCTCCATTATCTGTAACTCAAGCTCCAGGAGTTCCAACACCTTCACACATATACACATGCAGGCAAAACACCCGTGCGCATAAGACAAAAATAAATCATTTTTAAACTAAAAAAAAAACAAGAAGAGCAGATATAATGTTTATTTGGTTGTGTAGATGTTCGTGGTAGATGGATGCTGGCATATGTTTTCAATCTACTCTGGGTCCTTTTAGTAAAAGATGCTCTATCCCCCTCCTGTGGACACAGCTGGCTTCCCCTGTCTCAACCTCTAACATGATCTTCTATGCCCTGCTCTGTGGGGCCAGGGCTGAGACTTGGCAAGCCACCATCACCAGCTTCTTCTGCTGGAGGACCGGTCAGCAGAGGTGGAAGGAAGATCTTCTTTGACAACTTCCAGAGCCCACTGAGTGCTTTCCCCAAATGAGCTGTATAGCTATAACTAAACATACTATCCTACAGTCTGAAGAAAATACTACTAATTAAAGAAATCAAAGAAGACCTAGATCTACAAAGAGACATGTAGCATAGATCGCAAGACTCAGCAAAATGATCATATCGTTTATTTTTCCAAATTGGTGCACAGACTTAAACGGATTCCAGCTGAGATTCTAGTGTGATGTTTTTGTAGATGTGGTTAAGATTATTTTAAAGTTCGTATGGCAAGGCAAATAAATTACAATAGCTTAAACAGAGGAGGAAGAGGAAGAAGGAGGAAGGCAGCAAAGGAAAGGATAAGAAACCCAGTCTGAAGATTAAACTTTAAATAAAAATTAACTCAGAATGGACCACAGTTTTAAATGTATCTATAAAGTTTTAAAAATATAACAGAGGAGAAAATCTTGATGAATGGTTCTTAGATCTGACATCAAAAGCAAGACCCATAAAAGAAAAAGAAGATAAATTGGATCTCAGCAAAATTAAAAGGTTTTATTGCATAAAAGTGTCTGCTAAGAGATAAAAATATAGCCCATGGGCCGGGAAAAAATATTTGAAACCCACACATATAATAAAGGCCTCATATCTAAGATATATGAAAAGTTATCAAATTGTAATTACTGTGAAAACAAAAACTAAGTTAGAAAAGTGAGCGGAGGACTTGGGGGCCATGCCCCCAGGAGGACACGTGGACACAGAAGCTCTGGAAAGGTTGTGGGGGGCCAAGCCCCCAGGAGGACACGTGGACACAGAAGCTCTGGAAAGGTGCTGGGGGGCCACGCCCCCAGGAGGACACGTGGACACAGAAGCTCTGGAAAGGTGCTGGCGACCTCTGGAGACAGACAAACTGTGAAGCAGAGAAGAGGAGAGCTAAAATTGCTCTGTGTGGAAATAAAGAGTGAAACAGTCGGAGGGGCAGAGAAACCAGAGTGCCCGTGGGTTTCTGGTACGAAGGTAAAATAGCAAAGATATTTCAGAATATGGTCAGGCAGTTTCTTTTAAAAAAAAACAGTTAAATATTTACCGTAGGACCCAGCAGCTACACTCTTGGTCATCCCTCCCAGGAAAATCAGAGCGTCTGTCTACCTGTGCACGAGAATGTCCAGGGCAGTTTAGCTTTCAGCAGCCCGAACCACAAAGAGTCCAAACGACCTTCCACACTGTGGGGCACAGCCCAAGTGTGACTCAGGAGGACCACGCAGAAACACTGACCAAGAAGACCACCAGGAGCACTACCCAGGAGTACTCAAGAGCAACACACCAACACACAACAACTCAGCTGGCTCTCAGTGGTGCGCTGGACAAGAGCCAGCCAGCCCTGAATTCTCTCGCTGTAGCAACTCATGCATAGAACATTCTCGATGTGGCAAAATCAGGGATGGAAAGGAAGTAGTTGCTGGGTAAGGGTGGCCATGAAGGGTTACAGGAGGGTCTCTGTTGGGGAGAAGTGGCTCTGTCTCTATCACACTGAAGGCTGTGTGCCATCGAGTAACAGAGAACTCAACACATCTGGTTCCAATATCAGACTCCCGGTCACAATGGTGAGTTATTGACTATTAAACTGCACAGAGTGGTGTCCGGTGTGACTGTCAGGGATCTGGGTAAAGGGGACAGTGGATCTTGGTGCCGCATCCAGTGCAATCTTTCTGTGAATCTACAGTTATTTTAAAATAAAAAGTTTGAGAGTGACGATTACAGAAGTTAAAGGACACTCTAAAACAGCTCCTAAAAATGCCCCAACATGGGGCTCTTCCTATGCCTTCTCCACAGCCACCAAGGCTCTGGGCGGGATCGGGGAGCTGGGATCTTTTTATGTAGCTACCAGAGGGTTGGGAGGAGCCCCATGCTAGTGCTGGTGGCTTGGGATCACTAAAAATCTAGTGATTTCTCACTGTGCCTCCCGGGTCCCGTCTGTGGAGAGGGATGAAGGTAACTGGAAACAAGGCTGGTGACAGGTGTCAGGCTCTGCAGATTGGAAAGGTGTTATGGTGGCTAATTTCCGCTCTCAGACTGATTGGGTTAGGAAATGCTCTGGGCATCAATGTGGCACTTTTCTGGATGTGTCTGTGAAGACATTCCGGAGGGGAGTAACTGATTGAGTGTGGAGACACCATCCCACGGGCCATGGTCTCGCACCGAATCCACAAGAGTAGACGAGAAAGCTGCTGAATGCCACTTTCCACTTCCCGGTCCACCAAGACGTGAACTAGGCAGATCCCTGTCCACCCGACAACCCCAAAGCTGTAGGCAAGATCCATACCCTCCGCGCCACGACGGACTGTATCCGCTAGCTGTGAGCCAAGACAAGTGGTCCTGCATTCTGTTGCTTCCTGTCCGGTGTCACAACAATGAAAGACACTAACAGATGGGATTCTGGGAGAGCAAGATCACCGATGCCCAGCTTCCAAGGGCATCCTAGGTATGTGCTGTGTGTGCCTGGATCCTGGGTGCTGACTCGGCCTCAGGAGAGGGAAAAGGAGAGCTGCTTCGGTTCTCAGACGGGAGGATGCATGGAGGTGTCATTTCTCCTATCTCTGATTGCAGGGGATCTGCAGCAAGGAGGTGAGGTACCCCACCTCTGTTCACGGGGCCTCAGAAATGGCAGACATGAGTGGGAGGCTGGTGACAGCTACAGCCTTCCAAAGAGCAGCACAGAGGGCGAGCTGGACAGCTGGAGGCCTCCCCCTGAGAGCTTTCATAATTAGAAGCAAAATCAAAGAAAGGCCCAGCCCAGTGATGGCTTCAAACAGGACTATTTTTAAATTGTCTAATGCCAGGCCTTGTCTGGAGATCATGATTAAACAGGGCTGTGTGTGTGTGTGTGTGTGTGTGTGTGTGTGTGTGTATGTGTGGTGTGTGTTGGGTTTGGAGAGGGTGCTAGTGCACATGTGTGCCCACCACACACACACACACACACACACACACCTGCATGACTTTCATTTTCCTGTGAAGACTCCTTGCCTTCCCTGAGCTCAGCACCTCCCTGGCTTCTGTGGATTCTCCTGAAAACATCTTGTGGCTTCATATCCGTTTGTTAAGTGTGTTCCCTGGAGAAAGCAACCTCTGACCCCTTCAGCCATGGCTGACTGAGCAAGGGCAGTGTTAAGCCTTTGCCCATCCTCCCAAAGGGGAAGTCCTTGGAAGCCCAAGTTGTTCCGTGGTTAAGAGAAATAAGGGCCCTTCTGGAAGGTAGAGAGCTCCAGATGGCTGCTGAGTTTGGGCACAAGAACCACACTCAGCCAGAGGTTGAGAGCACCCGGCAGGTGAAGAGAGGAGGCCTTGAGTTCCTTCACTGGAACCCAGACTAACCCAAGCAGACTCTCAGGGCCATGTGTAAAGCCGCCATCTTTAGTCTACATCTGCCTGTCTCCGCAGACACCATCCTTTGTCCTCCAGCCCTGCCTTAAGCAGCTCAAATGCGCTGGCCTCACCCACTGTTGACCTAGCCCTTTGGGCTGCTCAGACCCTGGACCTATCTCCTTTCGGGGGCCTCCTGGCCACAGGGTCCCTGTCCTTGTATTTGAACCTGCTTCTCTGTCACCCCTCACCTCCCTCTGCTTCACAGACTAGCCAATAGCAGAATACCACCCAGCCATCATCCATCTGAGAACTGATTGTCAGGGTTCTGACCCAGCTAGAGAACTTGCTAGAAACGAGATAAGCGGAGGTCATCTTACAGGCTAAGGGGTCTGGGATGCTCCAGGCTCTCTGAGGTTTCTATAGGGTGGGGAGATAAATAGACCCACAGGGGCTTCCCTGCCCTCGCTGTCAGGGCTGCCTCCACCATCCTGACCTTGGGGCTTCTTGTACAGAAGAAGCTGTTGACAGGATCCTAGCAGGATGGGAGGCCTGAGCGATGCCTGACGGCCCCCTGCAGAGAACCATCAATTGTCCCAGTGTGATTTCTTAATCATCTCGCAAGTAATTAGCCAGCATTCTCATTAGCACACCGAGCTTTGTAAAAAGTTTCAGGGAGGAGGCAGCTGCAATGGGCAAAATTCAAATTGGGTGATTTTTAATTACAGACGAACCTGCCGGGGACAGTCGCCTTGTCAGTTTTGCAGCCTGCTTATTCATTTTTCCACCAGTTCTCGGAAATGAAGACCAAAATGCTGTCACTCACCTTCATGCTCACCCTGTGGGACACGAAAGGACAAAGGAACAAAGGAACGGAGTAGCAGTGGGTAGACACTGGCTGAGGAAGATCCTGCCTCGGACATCCAGGCGGGCGCCTGCATCTTGAGAGTGACGGGCCAGGATTCACAGGGAGGGCTGCCTCACCCAACCTGGATGCCACAACAGAACAGCAGACTAGAGCCACCAAAAAGCCTCCTGCTCACTCCCAAGTCCAAAAGCTGAGACTCAGAGCTGGGCAGACTCTGTGTCTAGTGAAGGCCACCTGCAACCTCTGCGGCATATGCCTACCTCTGAGAGAATGGCTGTCGCACGGGCCTCGTCTTAGAAGGGCACTGATTCTACCATGAGGCTCCCTCCTCTAAGTCTAGCCACCCAAAGGTCCTGCCTTCTAGAAGTATCACCTGAGGATGAACATGTCTGCATGTGACCTTCAGGACTGACGTGACTGTTAATCTTGGCAGGAAGTTTTCTGTAGACTAGAACTGGGTGTCACTGTCATCATTTGATGAAGCAGGACTCAGTGAACACTTCTGAACTGAGAAAATATGAAAGATCAGTGTTGGGGGCAGTTTGGGGAACCCGGGGGTAACTACTGTTGGTTGACAAGGTTGGTGGCATATGTGCATAGCAACACCACTGAAACTCTGAAGACAGCCACTAGGAGATTTGGGGACACCGGTTAAAAGGGGTGGAGGCAGGATGAGGAAGGGGCCAGGGGACAGTAAAGAGCAGCTGTTTTATCATAAACTGGTGGCTTCTTTGCTGTCTACTGTTCCTTGGTTTATGACACTTGTTGAGTGACACACCCTTTAGACATCACAGTTGAGCTGTCCTTGCCTAGCTGGCAGTGGGGCAGACACAGGTGTGCTCTGCACAGAGCACTGGAATTGCCCCTGCCTCGTGACTGTCTAGTTTTCCATCACTTGCACTCTGGGCTGGCTAATATCTCAACTTGATAGGATCAAGAATCACTCAGGAGACCGCCCTCTGGATGCACCTGCCATGAGTTGTCTGGATTAGATTGAGGCATGGAGAATCACCTTAATGGTGAGTGGTTCCACCCCCACGAGCTGTGTATGGGGTTGAACATAAAGAGAGAGCTAGCTGAGTACTCCTCTCCCTCTGCTTCCTGACTGTGTGTGACCAGCTGCCTCATGCTCCTGCTACCATAATGTGATGGATATGTCCTTCAACTGTGAGTCAATATAAACCCTTCTTGTTTTAGTTTCCTTTGGCCGATATTTAGTCACGAAAACACCCCCCTTCTTTAAAAAGAAAATCTGTTTTCTGGATGCTGGAGAGATGGCTCAGCAGTTAAGAGCACTGGCTGCTCTTCTAAATGACCAGGGTTTGAATCCCGGCATCCACATGGTGACTCACAATTGTCTGTCACTGCAGTCACAGAGTATCTGATGACCTTTTATGTCCTCTGTATGTACTATGTGTATTGGTGCACAGATGCACAGGCAGGGGAAATGAAAATAAAATAAAAGTCGGTGTTGTCCTAAGTAGAGTTGACACGGGTGTCACAAGCCTCCTCCAGCATCGGGCTTGGTGGCTTGTGGGACTGAGATCACGAGGATGTGCACTTGCCCCAGGAACAGACATGGAAGACAATGGCCATTGATGAGCGTGACTCTTTCCCTGGGTCATGGCCTTGCTCAGGCCTGGGCAAGGGACCCATATAGAGTGGCAAAGCCGGAAAGGGATGTGGGGGATGCTCCTCACACTTAGAGGAGGCCAATCCTCTTGCGAAAGCTGTATCTGTGAATGGGAGAACCGCAAACAAGAAGCGAGGTCTGTGCAGACAGTAGACTCACTGGGGCTGACATGAGGCTGGGCTGGGGTGAGGGAGCAACGCTGGCCAGGAAGGACAGTGGGTATCAGACACGGATGTTGCTGGGAATTCGAGTAAAATAACTGCAATCAGTTTTAGACAAGCCACATTTAAAATGCCCCAGTTAATTGACAGAGAGATCAAGTCATCACTCTTCCATTCTTTAAATTTCACTGTTACGAGACACCGTTCAAGGTGAGTCACAATGACTCCCATGCACCCTACACTCACCCCCCCAATCACATACCCTACCCATGTAATTCTCCCATAGACCCCACACTTACCCCCTGCACACACACAGTTTATAAATGGACTGAGGCAAAGAGCAGTCAAGTCATGCAAGCCAACATCACACAGGTAGTGGAAGATGACTTGGGAGGACCATGGTCCTGGCAGATGGTCTCTGCTCCATCCCAGCCTTGTCTGACCTGAGATCTAGACTCTACCTCCTGCTAGGGACCAAGAGGCTAGCCCCCTCCCTTTCTGGGAACCTTGGGGGTGGGAGAAGAGTAAACTGGGATGTTGGTACTATAAGGATTCAGGCACTGTGCTGGCCCACCCCTGTCACATGGCAGAACGCACTCAGGCAGCACCCTGGTCAGCCAAGGGTTCCATGGTTGTATAGTCTGCACGCAGGTGCAAAGGACCCTTTAAAAGAAAGACCCCTACCCACTTACTCTCTTTTCCCTCTCTCTTTCCTGCTGTTCCCCTGGGGTGGACAGGACTGTGCCTGTCTCACTCTTCTCTTCCGTCTTTACCTCTTCTGTCTTTCCTCCCCCTTTCCCCTTTCTAATAAAACTTCTTACTAAGCTCTGGCTGCCTGGCGTGTTTGTCCTCTACCTTGGTCACTCTCGCCTGTTGCGGAAGCCTCCAAGGTTTCCCGTGCACATTAAAACAGGTACCCCAACCCCCCCTCGCCATGCTGGGCCAGGCACCTCACACTGACTCCCATTCCATTGCTCTGGGCACTCTGCACCCCTCCCTTCGCACCCCCAGTTCTGGGGTGTGCTTGGCTGCCTGTGCTGCTGATTCTGTTGGCTTTCCCAAAAGAGCCTACATGCGTGTAAACAGTCCCTGCCATGCGTCCCGTGTGAACACGCCATCTGTTTCCTGGTGGAGCACGGTGGAGATAAATCGGAGAGTCGTTAACATAAATACAGCCATTAGCACTACAGGTATCAGGGAGATTTTCCAAGCAGAGATGGAGGGATGAAGGCTTCCTACCACCCTTGAGAGACATCAGCATGGAGGGGCAGGGGAGCAGCAGGAGGCAGAGGGAGTGTTGGGAAAGTAGGAACAGGGCTGTGCTACCTAGAAGAGGCACCCAGCGTGGACACACTGCGTCTCCTAGGGTAGGGACTAAGGCCAGACTTGTTCACACTGGCTCCCAGCCATGTTAGCAGGGCCAGTTTACAAGTGGGTCAAAGTATAGGGGCCATATGGAACATGGAAGGGAGGTGACAGATAGGGCTTCTCCAGGGAACTGAAGCTGCAGGAAGAAGGAAGTCACAGGGCTATGACCCGGAAAGTAGAGAAGGCAGGAGCAGGCTGGTTCTCCCCTCTGCCCCGTTGCCGCGGCTCTGTCCTGGGATATGGGTACCTTGCGGCCCACACTTAGAGTGCCTTGGCTCTGTTTCTCCTCAGATATGCTCAAAAGGAAGCCAGGCTAGAGAGAGGGCCAAAGTTGTGGCTCCTTCTGCCCTCCTGTCTAATAGGTCCTATTAGGGTTCCTTCCCCAGGAACAGTCTCAGCAATACGGAGGAACTCGAGGATGGGCTGTAGGTGGGGGACAGCAGAGGGGTCAGAGAAGAGACTCTTGCAGAGCCGGGGAAGGGTCAGGGTGGGTGCCAGTGGGCAGACCTCTGGCTCCTGACTGGAATGCCTGGGCGGAAGAGCAGTGAGGACAGTGCCGTGAGGCAGCCATCAGAAAGGAGTTAGAAGCCTGTAGGACCTCCGCTTGATGCTGACCGACCAGCAGGACATCAGGACAGGGCCATGGGAACCAAAAGATTGGGAAGCTCAAGACTGACAGGAGGGAGGTCACAACCAGGGTCAATAGCTCTAGGGACAGAGAATATAAAAGAGGCCCCTTCTGAAGCCTCATGATGGCAACGGTCTTCTCCGTGTCCAAGGGCCTGAGCCAGAGGCATCCCTGATGCAGGAATTGATAGGTGGCCCAGTTCTTCAAGGTCATACCACCCCTCAGCATCTCTTCCTGAAGAGTCTTCTTGCAGGGTCTCTTGCCTTGGGCACAGCTCAGGGAGGTACGGGGAGGGGGCATCAAGTCCTGAGGCTGTGCTGAGGCCAGAGGCAGGGAGTGAGGAGAAGGGGAAGGGAGGAAGAGAAAGTAGAGGAAGTCAGCTGAGCTAGAGGTCACTGCAGCCACCAGGAAGCTCTATTGACTGCCAGACAACATGATGTCCACCAGACTAGATGGGACGTCGACACCTCCTGCAGGATACCCTGCTCCCATGCCTCTTGCTGGCCTAGTCCTCCCTAGGGCTCTCTACTTAGGTCATATCCAATACCCATCTCCAACCACATCCCAACCACATCCCAGCCCCTCCAGCCCGCAGATATGAGGGTTCCCTCTCTGGGCCAGCATCTGTGGTAGCACAGAGCCTCAGAGAGTTAGCACTAGGACTGGGACATCGGAGGTGGCCTCTTTCCTATTAGGTCACAGTTTCTTCAAGGATGTAGGGCATGCTAGGACAACATTGTTATAAAGAATGGATTCACAACCTGCAGACATCTTACGCCCCCTTTCACCTCAGAATCTGTCTTCCACACTAGACTCAGGTAGTCACTGCATCAGCCAGAATCCCCAGAGAGGAGAGCTGGTTCGCTCCACGGGTTCCATTAAGTACCAGAAGGAGAAATATTCCAGGGACCTGGAAC
The DNA here is from genome assembly GCF_017639785.1 of Mesocricetus auratus. Classification (NCBI taxonomy): domain Eukaryota; kingdom Metazoa; phylum Chordata; class Mammalia; order Rodentia; family Cricetidae; genus Mesocricetus; species Mesocricetus auratus. Next base: position 2,299,493 of record NW_024429232.1, read on the forward strand.
CTCCCATTCTCTCCCTTCAGGTTCATCAATCCCACCTCCTACAAGAGCATCATGCAAACTAGCTCAGGGGCATATCCCTCCTATCCATGGTATATCTCTCCTATCCATGGTCATGCAAACTAGCTCAGGGGCATCCCTCCTATACATGGTCACCTCTCTAGGAATGGTAAAGGCGGGTCATAGTGTAGTGACCAGTCCTCCATTTTAGCAGCCATGACAGGCTAACATGTGCTTGCATGACCTTGCCGCTCCTGTCCTGGTCACTAGGAGGTCAGATGCCCTCCTCGTGGCAAGGAACCTATCAGAAGTTAGCTGGCAGGGCTGTGATTTATGACTCTGGGTGTGCTTTATGGACAAGTGCACAACAATGACATACAGAGCATAGCAACCGCCCTGGAAGGCCTATGGGCCATAGCAACCAGCTGACCAATCAATACAGGGCGGGTCACCCAAACCTGGAAGCACACCAATCCTGAGACTGTTTCATACCCCTAGACACTCCCCTTATGCTGCCCTTTAAGATCCCTGCCTCGAGGTTGCTCGGGGTCTTTCTCCAGCCATTCGCATGGTGGCGGGGTGAAGGGTCCGAGCTAATGGGGTTAGCTCGTTAAACCTCTACAATAAAATATTCTTTGCTTTTGCATCAAAATGGGCCTCTTGGTGATTTTGGGGTTCAGAACTTGGGCACAACAGTGGCTCCCAAGGGAATCACACTTTCTAGACACGTAAAATGCCCACATAGCACCTCTGTGTTTGTCCTGTCTCAGGGTCCCTGAAAGGAGACATGGACACTGGCTGTTAGTTTTCCCAAGGGTTTCCTCTCCTTTCCTTTCTCCTGATTCACTGGATCTCTGAGACTCGGCTGATGGATCATCCACGGGTTAATGCTGCCCTTGGTCTTCAGGGACCAATGCCATGGGATCTGCTGGTACTGAGTCTTGGCCACAGGCACTTCGATCTGCAGCAATTTTGTCAAGCCATGCTCCTTCTATTCCTTGGCCCTTTCTCGCCATCTTTGAGACCCTTAATTGAGTCTTCTCAGGGGACAGATGCAACAGTGTTCCCTGGGTGGAAAGTATCTGCAGTGGGAGCCAGGAGCTCAGAGACAAGCAAACTGAAACCACCAGGCTCAGCGTACATGAAAGGACAACCCTGAGCTGGGGAGGGCCTGTCAGGTGTGCTGCAACTCTGCCTGTCCTGCCTGTAGCCCTTCTGCCCATGGCAGTGTCTGAGACTGCAGGAAATGGCCGTTTGACCCTTTGGTGAAGGATTGGAGGGTCTCGGAACTATTAAATGACTGAGTCCCTGTGTGTAAAGGTCTTCAGCTTGAGTCTTATGCATAAGTAGGGTTAGTAAACTTTTCTGTTGTCGTTGTTATTTTGACATACCATGAGTGAGACGTGAACCGTGAAGGATGAGGCGGGTATCCCAGCCCCGTGAGTCAGAGGGTAGATAGAAGCTGCTGCCTGCTGCTCGGTATCACTAGGTCATCCAGGCACTCACACGGTAACTAGTAAACACCGTTCTGCCCTGGCAAAGGAAAGGACCCAGACTCCACTTTGGAGGTGGGGAGACAGCGACAGCACATAGAAGGAGCTCAGGACCGTCTTTGGAGATGCTCAAGGCGGTACTGTGGCCAAGGATCCTTTAAAGAGGGAGGAAGTTGTGAAAACAGAGGGGAGTAAGGCAGGAAGTGCAGGTAAACAGGTAAACAGGAAGCTTGCCCCTTTTAAGAACCAGGAGGCTCCTGGCAGGCGCTCAGGACAGGGTTTGGAGTGAGGGAGACGAGCCAGGCATCATCCCGCATTCTCCAGGTCTGGAGACCCCACCCTGGGGTAGCTATGTCCTGACATCTGGAAGCCCAGAACAAATGATCCTGAAGTGTTGTGGTGACAGATTCCCGTGGAGATGTAGTTTGTATGGAAGGAACCCGGAGCTTTACAGTAGGCATGAACTGTTGCTGGCCAGGGTGTCCAAAGAGCAATGCTGGCCATCACAGAGGGTGGAGCGTAGAGTAAAGGCCTGGCAAGAATGCCATATGGTTCTCCATGGGACAAGAGCAGGCCCCTGCTGGGCAGGTGGGGCAAGAGTATAGTAATCCCGTGGGGCACTCCTCCTGAGGACCAATTGCCCGTTTAGGGGCGGGGCACAGACAAAGGGTAGGTGGAAGGGAAAGTTGAAGGCACTAGGTGGGTAGAGCAGTGAAAACTAGGCTTGAAGAATAGCAGTTCTGGAGGCCAGCAACGGGCTGTAACCCAGGCAGAACCTGGCAGAGGACGGGGCGGGTCGGAAGCCGTAGGAAAAGGTGCAGCGTGGTGCCTGCTGGAGACGTTTACGGGGGCAGGTGCTTCCCGGAAGGGAGGGCAAGGCTGCAAGGGAGATGTCAGGAAGATGCCCGGTGTCCCACACTCCAGAACTCCCATAGCTCTGTGTAAAACGAGCATCACTGGGCAGCACTCTAGGCAGACGGTCAGAGAGAGAGAGAGAGGACAGTGTAGGACAGGGGCTTGCCAATGCAGGAGCAGGGCTACGGCTCACAAGGGAGCAAGCCGAAGTCAAGGCTCTGGGTTTGTTTCTTATGTGGGGAAGACCTGGTTTTGTTGAATACAGATATGGGAAATATTAAAGAGAGAAAACCTTTAAAAAGTATTTTATTTTTGAATTATGTGTACATGTGTGGGAGTGAGTACAGGTTCCCATGGAGCTCAGAGATGGTGGATGCCCCTTGAGATTTCGTTATAGGTGGCTATTGACCACCTATGGGTTCTGGGAACCGAACCTGGGTCTTCTGGAATAGCAGCAAGTGCTCTGAGCTGCTGAGCCATCTCAAATTTTTAAAATTATTTTTGTTCAATTTTTTAAAAATCTTATTTTGCATACCAATCCCAGTTCCCTCTCTCTCCCCTCCTCCCATTCCTCCCCCAACATCTCCCCATTCCACCCTCATCCACTCCTCAAGGAGGGTGAGGCCTCCCATGGGGGATCATCAAAGTCTGTCACATCATTTTGGGCAGGACCAAGCCTTCCCACTGTGTATCTAGGCTGAGAGAGTATCCCTCCATAGGGAACAGGATCCAAAAGTCTGTTTATGCTCGAGGGATAAATACTGGTTCCACTGCCAGCAGCCACATAGACTGCCCGAATCTCCCAACTGACACCCACATTCGGGGGGCCAGGCTTGGTCCCATGCAGACTCCCCAGGTGTCAGTCTGTGGTCTGCAAGCTGCCATCTCAACCTTTAGATGCAGCAGAAAAGAAGTCCCTCCACAAGGAGGCTGTGTGATGTGACTCTCAGAGATGAGAACTGATAAACCCTTTATCCAAAAAGTCACAACCCTACTATTAGTTGAGGTCTCACATGGGGGCAGGTTTGTGGGGGAGGGGGATACCAGCTCTCACACACAAAGATCTTTTCAATGGCATCCACCATCCCAACGGCTGGAAGGAACTTCAGCACCAAGGACAGCCTGTGAGGGTGGCAACTGGATGACCTTGAACTCAGTTCTTGGGGTCTATAGGAAGAGTGCCAGATTTATCCAGTGAGTGGGCTCTGTTAGGCTCTTTCCCCAACAAGCCATTCCTGCACCAGACCACACCTTCCACATCTTGTGAACCAGGTACCAACCCACCCCCTGTCCTGGCAGGCTTCAAGGAAAATGAACTGACTCAGACCCCGGCACCAGCAGAGAAAATTAAAGCAGGAGGCAGTCCTGAAGTGGGCCTGGAGCCTGAGCTCATACTCAGTGTGGGCTCTGGAAGACATCAAGGCAATAACTCAATTTAAGGGAATGACAGAGTCTCAAGACCCCAACAGAGCAGGTTCATGGCCCTCTGGGGGACAAACCGTCACCAGGAGTCAAATATAAAACCACAATGGCAATAGAATAGTGAGAACTGCCTGAAATGAACATGTTCCCAGCTTGCTGCAGCCAAAGCAATAGACTGGAAAAAAATGGATGGCCTTGACTCCACCATGAGGATAAAAGGGAGACCATAGTTCATGATGAAAACATCAATCATTAGAAGTTAGGAAGGAAAACCTTCCAAATTAAACCCAACACAGAATAATAGAGTGGCAAAATTAATAATAAAGAGAAGATAAATTAATGAAATGGGAGACCAACAGATAAGAGAGAAGGACGAAGCTGGGTTTTTTTTTAAACATTTGTTAAAATGAGAATTTGGGGGCTGCAGAGATAGCTCAGAGGCTAAGAGAACTGCCTTCTCTCCCAGGAGACAAAAGTTTAATTCCCAGCACCCAACTGTGTTCTCAACCATCTGCTTCTGCAGTCTTGGGGTCTAATGCCCTCTGCTGGCTTCTGCAGGCAAAGCATACACGTGCTGCACAGACATACATGCGGGCAAGAGCACCAATACACATAAAATAAAAATAAATATAATATCCAGAAAGATGTTTTTAATAAAATGAGAATGTTGGTCATGCAGACAATTTGTGAAGGCCATGGCTGGGGGGAGGGCTGTCAGTGAAGGGGTTGGCCAGGGGCTAGACTGTATTTGTGAGTTGTAATGAGAAGACTATCAGAGCCTGTGAGGGGCAGTGGAGTGGCTTCACGACCTCATTTGGCAAGAAATACTCAGGCTTGTTAGTCCCCTAGAGATGCTGTGGACATTCAGGTCATCATGGATATACATGCTCTGGGCATGCGATACATTTGAAATTCCTACAGGGATTAATGATCAATATTTCCCTGAACACTGGGAGAGGTTTACATGTAAACCAGAAGTTTCTAGAAAGCTAGCATCTTTAGGTCATCCACCACACCACCCGTTCTCTAAAGCAGGTGCAGGAGCACTTGCAAAGTGAGCCAAGATGAAAAAAAAAAAAAGATAGTTGACAGGAGAGAAGCCCAGGCTGCAGGCAAAGGCAGGATGCGACCGTGGGTTAAAGGTACCCGGGGACGGAGGGAAAGGGGATACGCCATAAAACCGAGTCAGTAGCGACGCTGCATCCTCCAGCCTTAAGGGAAAAATTATAAAATCCCAGATCTTAAGTGGAGAGCTTTTTTGTTTTTTTGTTTTTTTTTTGTTTTTTTGGTTTTTTTTTGCTAGCATGGACAGAAAACAGCAATGGAAGCTCGATGTATAGAAATGCTTGTGAGGATGCTTGGAACAATTCCGAAGAGCACAGCTGAAGTAACATTACCAGACAGAAAGAGAACAGAGCAGGAAGGTCAAAGGACCCGTCCTTCCCCAGTGCCATCAGAAGAGTGCCAGGGGCCTGCCAGTTACTGCTCTATTTCTGAGATTCCAAGAAGGAATATGTCATCCTCCAGCATTCTGTCAGGGAGAAGAATTATACGACAGAGGCACAAAAATAACACAGATCTCTGATTTCTCATCCACAGTGAGAAATGCCAGACGATGTCAGAGCCAGGTGTGCAGGTATTCAAGGGGCGTCCAGTTTGTGCTTCCAGAAAGGTCTCCATGGGAGATGAATGAAGGGCGACAGCTTCAAATAAGCCGGGGGAGGGAAGGAGTCGGTCCAAGCGGGATCCAGCCTGAAGACTGTAAACAGACGAATGGGGCTGAAGCCCTGAGCGTGCTCCTGAGAACCCAGAAATGGCCGGAGGGAGCTGAGATGACACAGTACAGCGCGTGCCAGGGGACTGAGAGCCCCCAGAGCGCAGCGGGAAAGAATGGGGCAGCAAGAGCATACTTGAGGCCCATGATGCTTGTGCTGAGAGCTAGGACCAGTACAAGGCTGTGTGTGCCCAACCTGAGCACCAATCAGTGGTGGCTGTGTCTGGGTGAGAAGGCACCACGTCTTCTTCAGCAGGCACTGTGACTACAGCCATGTGTCACACCAACAGTCCATCTCACCTGTCCTCCGTGGCTCCCATCTGCTCCCCGCGCCTCCCTCCTGCTTCTCAATGGCTCCCGACTGTTCTGTGTGGCTCCCACTTGCTGTGTGTGGCTTCTACCTGACACCCTGTAGCTCTGACTTGTTCCCCCATGGCGCCCACCTGTCCTGGTGGTCCCTACTGCCTCCCATAGCTCCCACCTGCCTCCTGTGGCCCCTTTCTTCCGGGCTAATTTCCTGCCTCCCTCCCTACTTGGCAGCAGCACAGACTTCCTAGAGGGTAGGAGCCAGGCATGAAAGTGCTAGTTACAGACCACCCAGCCGGCTCTCTCCTAGCCATCAATCACTGTGTCTGCCTGGATGGATTTTTCTACCCTGTGTCGTCAGCGCTCCCAACCTTTCCCAGGGACCAGAGGTCACAGCTGAACCAATTAATTTGAACTCGTCATTCCACACTTAATAACTTCCCGGCACCAAGCTCCTTTGGTGGCTTCACGGGCAGGCTGATGGATTGATGATGTTTCGCTAAGGTTTATTGTGTTTTTTTCTTCTGCCCTGTACAGGATGGGGGCGGGGAGGGAAGCCTGGATTCCCCAGGGAACAATTAAAGCTCTTTGCTTCTGTGCCAGATTTAAGATCCCAGTGAGCACATCTGTGAGCTGGATTAGCAGGGGGACACAGCCACAGCGCCCCCTTCCCATGTGAGGCTATAGGAATGGCCCATGAAAGGGGAGGACTCCCTTCTGGGAATCACTGCTTCCATCTGCCATTGCAAGGATAGGGACATTTGCATATTTTAAAGGTCAGAGTGAAGGCTGGGTAGGAATGCATACAGGCTCTTGGCTTGCCTGTGACCAGGCAGGAGATGACAGAGGTGACTACTGGTCATTCATGAGCTAATTCAAGGATCATTGATATCAGGGAGATCAGGAGGAAACCCCAGGAGCGCCCCGCAGCAGTTCCACCTCAGGGCAGATGCCTGAAGGAGGAGAGCTTGCCCCTGGGAAGGTGCCAGGGACCACGTGGGTAGAGCCCATAGTAGGACCCTCTTTCTGCCATCTGGGCATTCCTCGGTGGCATGTGTGCCAAGACGCCTGTAGGTAGAATTTGAGTCTCAGGTAAGCAGGCAACCTAGAGTCTTTGTTGAATATAGTGCAGTGAGATGGGAATAAAATAACAAGACAGTACTGTTGTGACCAGTGGGTCAGAGCGGCTTCTTCCCCGCGGACTGACGGTGCCAGCACCACTGCCCTAAGGTACTCTGGAGTAAGAAGGAGAGCATGGGCTTTAGGCTTGGGACTTGCCCAAATGTCTCCCTCTCACAGAACCTTCGAGATGCTTAACGAATTTATTTAAAGCTGTTATTTAGTTTCTCCGTACAGATACCCACCTCTGCACGCTTTTATAAATGCGAGCACGTGCCCGAGTTTGGTGCAGCCTTCTCTTTTGCTCCTTGCTTCGCGCGTCTCCCCTGCACTGCCTCCCCTCCTAACCCCACACGGGATGCGGCTTCCTGCTCTAAATGATGATTTATGCTGCACCGTGTGTGCAGGGCTCTGCAGTCGCATTGGCTTCCACCTGCCTAACCTCGTTTGATGCTCTGGGGGACCCTGCGGGAAGGCGGAACGGGACTCAATGTGCACTCCGAAGGAGGCAAGGGGCTCTTGCAGGAGGAAATGGCTCCCCTGGGGCCTCCCAGCGGTTCCCAGGAAAAATGGAAGGTAGCCAGAGCTGCAGACTGCCTCCTGCCACTGCCTAAAGCCGAGCAAGGCCTGCAAATGGCACTTAGCACATTGTAGGGCTTTTGGCTTGCCTCCAAGTGACCATGGGCAAAATGGTAAAGCTCGGGGGCACGGACCTGTCAGCACCTCATGGTGTTGCTATGCTGGGGGGGGCATCACGACACAGCGTGTGGAAGGGTACTTGGTGTGGGGCACTCCTATAAGTCTGGTCTCTCACTGCTGTGTTGGATGTCAGGACAGAGCCCAGGGACCTTGCTGTGGCCCCACGGCCCAATGTCCTGCACTTGGAAGGCCGTTAAATGCTGGTTGTTTCCAAGCACAGAGTAGAGAGGAATGACCTGACTGGCTAGACAACTGTTTGAAACATTGCCTTGGCTGCGGCTCTTTGTCCCCTAGCGCTCACTCCATGCTCTTGCTGACCCAGTATCCCACTGGCAGGGGTTCCATCTCCAAGTGGGAAGAGAGAGGACTGTAGGAATTTGGCTCTGCTCTTTCCTGACCACCTGCCCAGGCCCCCAGGCAACTGCCCAGCAGAGGGCCCTTCACAGAAGGGTCCAAAGAGTATGACTGGCTGAGGCTCTACCCATGGGAATGAATAGGATTTGGTTTCTAGGCAACAGACAAGGCCAGTGAGGAGTCTCAAGGCCCTTTTAGTCTGAGGACAGCAGCAATGTCCGCTATGTGGACCCAAAGCCCTCACTCCTAGCCTGTACCCTCTGCCTGTCCTAAAGTCTCGGCTCAGCTCAGATGAACTGACTGCTGCAAAGGAAGCCACATAATATTCTCTCTCTCTCTCTCTCTCTCTCTCTCTCTCTCTCTCTCTCTCTCTCTCTCTCTCTCTCTCTCTCTCTCTCCAGGATGAGTGTCTATGGCTTCCTTGGGCTCTTTGGGTCAAACTGGGAATAACCTTAATAAAGAGGAGACTCTGAGCTAGATGCTACACAAACACAGGCAAGGTGGAGACGTGTGTCTCAGAGACACACTGCTATACACTGTGGCTTAACAAATGCCCTTTGAGCCAGGGATGGACCCTCCCAGGCTCCCCTCTATGCAGTCACTGATGTTATCGGGCCTTCCTCCTGTGGGGGCACTTGGCACTCGCTGTTGGCTAAGCCTTCTCAGACTCATGGGAGCTCGTGCCGACTGACTTGGGGATGAGTTTCCAGTGGCCAGAGCAAAGCCACAACACCCCAGGACATGTCTTTCTGCTGAATTCTGTGGGTCAGAGCCAGCCTGGATTCAACATAGAAATAACTCCAGGGTGGGGTTAGGGAAGTGGTTCAATTATCACAGGGCAAAATGGGCATGGGAAGCACGTGGCAGAATGCTAAAGCCATCTTCGCCAAAAATCTACCGCATGCACTACGTCTTTGACCATGGTTATTACATGGGCCCCCACCGAGAACTGCCTACCTAGTGATGGGGACACAACAGGACGGAGAGATGCCAGCCTCCACCATCCCATCCACACACACTGTTCACAGCCTGCCTGTGTTCACTGCGCGTCAGGTACGGCCGGAAAGAGGCCCTGCTCATCACGTGGAACAAGCCAGACAAACCTCTGGAGGCCACTGTTCTCTCAGGAAGCCCATTTAGTGGCTACAGAGAGCTTGTCACCAGGGGCCACCACCTTACAGATTCCACATGAGGTTCAGGAACATTCTGTCTTGGCCATTCATATCCTCTCTTTGGAAGCCTGCAGATCCCTGGTCCAAGTGATGTGAGAGCAATTGTTATTTTAAACCTTGCAATTAAAATCCGCACAATGGCATATCGGTCTGATGAAACCTTATGTTTTCATTCTGGAGGCTCACTCTGGGGTCATTCCCCCCCTTCCCCGGAGCTTCAAAATTGTTTCAGCCAACTACTGTGTGCCTGTGCATGGTTCTGGAAGTTTCTAAAGACAGGGGCTCCGACCTGAGCCGACAGGGTGGGAGTGAGATTCAGGCGGTGTCAGGGGAGCAGTGGGCTCCTCCGCGGGCTGATGGCTGACTTCCTTCTCCTCCCACCTCTTTCCAGGTGTGTATGAGCCTTCAAGGACCCAAACCTGCTTCCCAGCCGTGCATCCCACTTGTCAGATTTTTCTCCCCAGAGGCGGCTCAGGAGTGCGATGAAAACCACCTCAGGGCTTTTCGTGAGCTGCACGAAGGAGCCGGTGGTGGGGAGTCACAAGAAACTCTGTATGTGTCACCACTGAGCTTAATTAGAGCCCCGCTGACAGCCCTACAGATGGAACCAAGGAGGCCAAAGTCTCCGCTCACAGGAGGCAGCTCTGAGAACATGGACTCCGTGGAGGCCCAGACCCCAGCTCTGCCTACAGCACACCCAGGCCTGTGCTCTGTCTTCACCTCCACAGGAAGCTCACCTCACCTCTCAGCCCTGGTGCGGGCGACACATGGGATAGTTCCACGGGGCTGACTCCTTGGTCACTGTAGCCGACTTCTGCTGTGGTGATGGTGACAAGACAGGCCCCTGGAGTCTGGTGGGTCTACTGGGTTCATCAGTCATCCCCCTTGCCTCTCTCTCAGCCAGGGTGAGCTGCACCTGTCTGCTTGAATCAAGTGGGGCAATGCTGCAACTCCAGGGTTACTTGTCCGTGTTGGAGGCACTTGGGGGTGGGAGCTGAGGGCTTGCAGGTCAACTCCCTGGAGAAAGGCCACTGTCTCGCTCCACTCTGAGGTTGTGGTTGTGGAGGCCGTGCAGCCCAGTAACCCCAAATTTGTCTCTGAGCACGTGTCTTGGCCTAGGCTGCTCCATTCAAATGGTTCTGCTCATGCGCCCCACCCCACAGATGCTACAAGCTCAAAAGTCCACAGTAGGGAATCAGCTGGAGCCCCACGGGGGCGGAGATGGACGAACGATGGTCAACATGGAGGACACTCAGCATAGACCCCGAGCCTTATGTCTCTCGGAACCCTGGAGTGCTAGGTTCTTAGACATTGTTAACTGGGGGAGTTGAGGAAGGTATAGGGAACTATTCGTAACCAGGGGTCTTCACACATGTGACTCTGGTGGGACTGTAGAGAAGAGACCTGGGCTCCAAAGCCTCCCGTCCTGACTCTAAACACTTTCCTGCCATCCACTCTCATCTGCTATGTCCTGTTCAGGTTGCTCTACCCGGCCACAGTTGACTGCTCACTGTGGGAGGACCAACCTGGCCACAGTTGACTGCTCACTGTGGGAGGACCAACCTGGCCACAGTTGACTGCTCACTGTGGGAGGACCATCCTACCAGCAAATGCACTCACCGTGCCCAGCAACAGTCCTGACCTCCACACACTAAAGCCTTTGCTCCCATCTATGTGTGACAGCCAAGTGTCCCCAAACCCAGATGGTGCCCTGGGGATAAAACCATGCCACTGGGAACCTTGGCCTAGCCTCACGTTTACTATGGAAACACACATCCTTGCAAGCCTCTAGGAGTGAAGCCATGAGTAGCGATAGCAAATACAGGTCCCAGAGCCTGTCCCGGCTGTCACACTCATTAGTTCCTGTAACACTCGCAGCAGCCCACGAGGTGGGAATTACTGTCATCCCCACTTTACATGCGCGGAAACCCAAAGCCGGAGTAATTTTGGTAGGCGACAGGATTTTAAGTGCTTGACTGTGTGGGCCTCACCCTCAGCCCCGCTCTGCCATTTGTCAGGGCTGGGGAGGCTCCAGAGACTCCGCTGAAGGGCGGGGTCTGCCACGGCTGCACTGTCACAGCGAGGCCCTCTGGCCACCCTGTGGGGCCCTTCACCTTTACACAACTCAGCGAGCGTCCCTGAGCACCCTCTTTCCCACCCAATCCCTCTGCTCCTTGGAGTAGTAAAGGGGGAGGGAAAACCCGTGCAGCTAATTGTAGGTTCTGCAGAAGTAGAGTTCGAGGCGTCACCATTGAAACCAGCTTATTATCGATCGGCAACGACAGGCCTGCACACAGCCAGCCTTTGTTACGCGACGGCTGACATGGCTGCGTTGTTTTTCAGCTGGTAATTCCTTAAAGACAGAGACAATAGTCGTTTAATATCGTTTGCTCAAATGAACAGTTCCCCTAGCAAATAATAATAATAAAAAAAATGTCCCCAAGAAGCCAATTAGACTCTGCAGCTTGTACCCAGCGACGGCCTTTTTAATAGACGCCCTTTTTACAAGCACAGCTGTGTCACCCGGATGAAAAATCGGCCCCCCTTTTGCTGCTGATATGTAAATAAATGCAGGCGATCGCATATGTAATAGCTCTCTTCCATCAACTGGCTTTAAAAACCCGGTAGGAATACTTCAGATAAAGGAACAATTTGCGGAAGAGATTTTTCTAAGGAGACTGAGGGATGGTGAAGGGAGGGAGAGAAAGACAAAGGATGACAAGGGTCAAGAAATGTGACAGCCTGAGAAGAAGCCCAGCTTTCCAGGAACAAGCGTGTCTACAGGCTTCTCTGCGCGTGGACGCTGGAGCAGGCACACAAGACACCGCAATTCTCAATTGGGGGTTCACACACCCCTTCAGGGTCTCTAACCCCTAAGATCTCTTCTCTAAAAGTTTGCATGCTTGGTGTTTTGCATGTACATCTGGGGATTCAGGGACCCCTGAAATCTAGGTTTGCATCATAAATCATAGATCACAAGAGACTTCTGGGGCAAGGGAACCCCACTGGGGAGTTTTGTCCCCCACCAGCATGTGTCGGTGCCGGGTGGCACTGTTACAGATGGAGTTACATCTCTTGGCCAGGACTGTCGCTCCACACCTTATAATGCAGGGCATCTATGTCAACAAGGAGCTACCAAACCTTGATCACCGTGCTGGGGCTGGGACGTGGGCTGCTAGGGTCTCGCTTCTGGTGGACCCCGTACAGTGTCCTTCTAACCAAGGCCCAAAGCAAGGCAGAGGTTTTACTTCTGCCCAGGTCTTGATGCTCACAGAGACAGGTCAGATTTGCACAGTGCAACTGGCCCGCTGCCCAGCTGGCCTCCTGTCTCCCAGGTATCCGCAAAAGCCCTTGGAGACTTGGGCAAGAGTTCATGAGGCTCTAGTGACCTTGTATGTTGCTCACTGGCTTCAGAGCATGCAGTGACCTTTCGTGTGTTTTCTGAGGTGCAGGAATAGCAGGCCAGCATTGCCCTTACCACCTGGCTACTGCCCAGACATAGTCAGACCACAGCTATTCGGGAATGTGCCAGGGCCACCTGACATAGAAAGGGTAGCTACGACTGGGAAGGCTCCACTAGGAAACCAGAATCTGTGAGAACCAGAGAAGCCTGGTCAGGAGGAGGAGGGACAGGTAGAAGAGGCCGGAGACATTAGCCAGGCCGGACAATGGATGTTAGAAAAGAGAAGCCACCCTGGGGAACACTGACAGTTGTCATTCCTCTAGTACCCTCAGAGACCGCAGAGAGAACCAGGTAGCAGAGTCAGAGTGGATGGACAGGGGTCATCTCAGGGAGGGGCCTTCCAATAAGAGAGCCCCTGGCTACTGGGCAGAGCCTGAAGACCCCTCTGAGGAGCCCCTGCCTGCCCTTCTGGTAGCTTGGCTATCACACACTGGAAGCCCGGGCTTAGAGGCTGCTTCCTGGAGGCCCATCACCCTCTGTGTCCTGTGAATCCTGTGCCAAACTCGTATATCCGCAGAGCCCCATGGAAATGCTTCCAGGTAGCCTTGTCAGTACCACTACCCCGGGGCTCCTTCCCTATCTCCTCCAGGCTCTGATCTCCATGGAGAACCCGAGAGGTGTAATACTGAGGCCTCCCTCGCCACAGACAGCAGCCAGGCAGTGTCCTCTGAGCCCCAGAGCCCATCTTGTGGGCTGCTTCCTCACCCCAGGCTGGAGCTGCCCTAGCATGGCTCCTCCCCACCAGTCCTTACGGCCATGTCAGCTCCTCTTCGTGTGTTTCTTCTGCAACAGATGCCACCGCCCTCAGGATTCCCAAGATCACAGGACTGTGCATAGACAAGAAGCAAGCCCCCATTCCCCCCACCCTGCTCCACCAAGGTCACCACAGAGATGCAATGGTACCAATTGCACTGGCTTGTTTTCTTTAATCTCATACAAACAGGGCAGTACAAATATATATATATACACACACACACATATATATGAATATATATGAGTATATATATATGTATGTATATATGTATGCACATTTAGCCGTGTAAGTGTGCAGCCTTCCTTTTTTTAGCTAGAATGGAATCTCACAACCTCTGTCCCCAGGGACTCTTGGCTCACGTAATAATCTGCGGAGGCCATCGTTCGGGTCAGCGCACCACGCTGGGCCTCATCCATTTTAATAGCTGCATAATAGCGTCTTGCCGGGCCCCTGCTCACATCTTTATCACTGCTGGGCAGTGAGCTTCCTGGGGAGGGTTGGCCTCACTTAGCTTGGTTGCTTCAACAAGATGTGTGAGCCTCTGTGTGTGTGTGTGTGTGTGTGTGTGTGTGTCTGTGTGTGTGTGTGTGTGTCTGTGCGTGTACTCATGTGCATTCTACACTCTTGGGTATGTATGCACAAGCATGTGCATTCATACACACTATACACCACATGGTCAGATGAAAGGAGGGTCCTCTTAGGTGCTGTCCCCTCCCAATAGGTCCTGACTTTTCTTCAGCCTTATCATATTCAGCATCTTCAGCATCTTACAACCATCAGGGAGCTCTGAGCTCACAGAACCTTCCATGCAGTGGGAAAATACAGGAGGGTGCATTCACTGTACTGGCCTGACCTGGGATTTTGAATAGGGCGTTGTCCTTTCATGTGTTGTGTGACTAAAGTCACTGTGACAAAATACCACACTGAGTGGTTATACAGAAGACACTTGACTCTCAGCATTCTGGTGGCTCTAGTCCAAGAGAAAGGTTGGCAGGCAAGCTCCTCCTGAGACTCCTACCCTTGGCTGTGTCCACCATCTTTGTCCGGTCTCCTTAAACAGTCAAACCTCTATGCTTCTGGAAGCGGACAGCCCACAGAGTTAAGGCCACCCTGTTGACCTCTGAATGCTCTTGGTGAAGGGCCTGCCACCACAGTCTGCTCCCAGGTACTGAGCTGGGGCTTCTCCATCAGAACTGGGAACATCGTTCAGCTCTTGCCAGTGTCCCTGTCTGGACAGATGGATAGGCCCCTTGTCAAGAAGATCTGGCCAGGAGTGCCACAGTGTCGTCAGGGTAGGACACACATATCAAAGCAGGAATCGTAAGCTGGATTTTCCTGGCCTCTTTCTGAGTATGCCCCCAGAGGACCATCTAGTTGGTGGAAAATTGTGTTCCATGGTGTATTGTGACAGCATGGGTTCTTCCTGTCCCTATTGTGTAACCACTGCTATCATGCGCTCCTATGGCTTCCTAACAGCAAATCTACAACAGGTCTAGGAGAAGAATGAGACCGAGGACTCCGAGGATAGTCCTGAATGCCCCCTCCTGCCTCCCCGAGCCCATGGAGGCTTCTTGGGTTGAGGCCCCCATTCCTCAACTTCAACCACGTTTCTGATGGCTGTTGCATTCCGCGTGGATGTCATGAGCCACCGAGTCATCTCCTGTTCTCTCTTCCTTGACAGCTGACAACCGTGTCGTCAGATCCAATTACAGCTGTCACTCGCTACCAGGGTGTCACAGGGGAAGCAAATTTAAAAGGCCCTGCCACAGTAGGGGTTGGCGTGCACACAGACCTGCCAGATTCCAGGCCCCCACCCATCCTGTCCAGTCTCATCTGCCAAAGGCACGCTAGGACAGTGGCCACTATAAGCCAGTTCAGGCCTCCAGGCTGTTTCTAGTAGATAAAAAGAGGAAGTCTAGCCTCACGCTGCAGCAAGCTGGCGAGCAAGCTATGGGGAAACTGAGGCAATGCTGAGATGTGGTGCATACTCTGCCATCCCCACAAACCTGAATTCCAGCAGCCTGCCCATGTATGAGATCACCAAGCCAGCTGTCTCTAGTGCTGTAGTCATGGCTCAGACAGTTGACCCCAGACACGGAACCCCTGTGCTAGCCTCTGGGGCTGGGTGGTTGGGTGGTGTGTGACCTGATTGCTCCTTGGAACACCATCTGTATTTCTCTCCATTCAAGCTTCTCACAGTTACCAGTCAATCCCAAGGTCCTGGCTGGGACTGCTCCATCTCCAGAACCCACTCTAGCCTGTGGCTGAAGGTCACAGTCATACCCCAGCCATGGATCAGCCCACCAGACATAGAGAACGAGCAAGACAGTGTGAACCCAGCACTCACCCTGGTGGGTGGGTCCATGGCTCATCAGGGAGTAACATTGGGGGTAACAGTGATAGAGGTCCTGAGTTCCGGACATACCTGCCCGGCTTCACAACACAGACTGACGGCTCAGCTCAGTGAGGACAGACTTCCTCTGAACGTAGACCACAGATCCACCAAGGCTGAAGGGCCACTGTCCAAATCCAAGATGAGTGGGTAGGGTGGAAAGACAGGGAAAATCACGAACACGTGGAAGCCTTCACCCCAGAGCCCAGTAGAAGTCTCTCACCAGCCGCAAGTCATAGATTCCAACACGATGAACACTTGTTGTCAAAGTTGCCAACGTGGAGACAGTATTTCTGTCACATAGAGATAGTTCCATAATGGAGTGTTAGCAGTGAGCCATGGTTAAGGCTTGAAGGTATATTTCCTGCATATACAGCCATGTTCTTTCCCCAGATGCACACTTAAAATTTTCTGTAAGTCTCACAAACAAGACTATAAACTTTTATTTTCAGAAAAAAAAAACCGAACTCCGACTTCAATGCAAGGTTTCAGCCTGTCTGCTTTGCAACCCCACCCAGTGCACCTTAGGGACCTCCCTGTGGTCTCATTTAAGCACTGGCAGTCACCCAGATTGTTCATGGGAATGCTGTAAAGACACTTGGGACTCCCTGCACTCTAGGGAACACACCTGTCTCTCTTTCTCTGACCCCACACTGAAATCTATGGTAAAACTTCCCAATAAACTCCAGCCTTGCTTCATACCGGCATGCCCTAAATATCTCTTCTGTGATTAAGAATCATCCCATCTTGACCCGAGGGAAGACCTTGGAAAAGAAGCCCAGCTGCTATGGGTGTGGAGCTGAGTGTCTGCTGATGACCCTCTGACCCACTCTGCACACCCACCGCCGCTGACAGTGGGCACCCTGGCCACCCGCAGGCCACTGATAGAGCAGGGAGCAGGTGCGTGTACTGGGCAAGGGTTTGAAGAAGGGGCAGCTTTGGAGAAACAGGCCATGAGGACTTAGTTTGTGTTTCTATTGCTGTGATGAGGTACCATGGCCACGGCAACTCTTACAGAGGAAAACATTTTAATTGGGGCTGGCTTAAGCTCGGAGGTTTCGTCCACTGTCACCATGGTGGAAAGCATGGTGACACGCAGGCAGATGTGGTGCTGGAGAGGGAGCTGAGAGTTCCACATCTGGATCTGCAGGTGGTGGGAGGAGACAGTGACACACTTCCTCCAACAAGGCCACGCCTACTCCAACAAGACCACACCTCCTAATAGTGCCACTCCCTAGGCTCCTATGGGGGCCCTTTTTATTCAGACCACCAGACAAGTCACCCTGGAAGGGTCAGGTGACCAAGCTAAACAGGTGATGTGACAGGAGCAGAAGTTGGAGTACTTCTGTTCCCTCCTACACCCGTTCCTGTAGCCAGACCCAAACTGAGCAGCAGGAAGCTGGGGTAGTGAGTACCCAGGAGGATAGCATCCTGGACCCTAAGTAGGTACTATAGTCTCCCCTTGGGGTCCTAGACATTGGGCCTGGGCTCCTGGGAAATGCCCTGACATTTTGGGAGCAGCACTACTGGTTGAACAGAAAACTTAGGCGAGCGTCAGGCACTGTGTGTGTATGTGTGTGTGTGTGTGTGTGTGTGTGTGTGTGTGTGTGTGTGTGTATGGGGGGCCCTGAGTAAACAATTAGAGGAAAGACACTGAGTGTGTGTGTGTGTGTGTGTGTGTCAGACACCAAAGCCAGAGGCTGAGAAAAAGCTTTCCAGGCCTTTTGGTCAAGTTCATGTGAGTCCCTGGGTGTGGCATGGGTGACCTGCTTATTGGCATGAGATGGGCTGAACTTCCGAGATGTCAGGCAAACGTCTGGTGCACCTGGTGCTGGGAACACCTTTTAGGCCCCTCCCCCTCTGGTTGCTTTTCCCTTCTGTACTCTTTCCCTGCCGGAGCTCCCTTCCCTCCATGCCCTGAGCTAAGCACAGGCCTCTGGGGGCCGGGTGGGGGATGGAGCCTGCTGATGCACACACACACACACACACACACACACACACACACACACACACGCACCAGACATGCACGCATGCACACGCACACACACGCATACACACGCATGCTCCCTCCTAGCCCAGGGTCTTCCAGCCATCCCCATTCTCTTGACCTTCACACCCAAACTGCCGAGGCCGCTCCCAAGTCCAGCTCTGGCCAGACTCATGACCTCCCCCAGCTGCCTCCATAAACACAAACCCCTTCCAGCAGTTGCCCTGGGTGATGTAGCTCTGGAACTCCAAAGACGGAAGGCTGCTCAGGTTTGGAGAGTTCTAGACTGCAGCAGCCTTTGCCTCCTGTTTCTCCTTATGTCCTTTACCCTCTCGGAAGCGACGCTTTTGTAGGAAAGGCAGTGCCCACTCCTCTGAGCTACTCACCATTGCTCACAGAGACGAGCTGATGTCTGGCCCCGCTCTCCTCCGCCTCACTCCTGCCCAGCGCCACTCCACCAGGCCCCGACCCTGCTTCTCGGTGCCGAGAGATCCTGGAAGCAGATGGCACCGGGGAGCCTGGGGCAGCCGGCAAGACCCCAGGCCTGGCCAGGACCATCTGCCCTGCTGTGGGCTACCTTCTGCTGCCAGCCACGTGTGCTCATTTTCAGCCACATCAGCATTTTGGAAAATGCCAGCTCTGAACAGGGACCCTCATGGTCTGCCGTGGCTGCCGGCCATCCAGTGATGTATTCTGGTCACTGGAGCTTCACCTGTGCACAGGAAGATGGGAAACACCACCGTGTCAAGTTGCTCCATTTATGTAGTACTGCAGGCTCAGAGGCTGTCTCACTCTCCCCACTCCATTCACTCCCGTGGCTTCTGCAGGAGGGGCCAGACTAAAGCCTCCCCAGGGGCCTTGTCTTCCTAAAGTCCCTCTGTGGAGCAAGCCTCAAGTCAAATGCGCCCTACATGCCCCTCCAGTGCTTCATCAGATATGGAGGGAGGACCATTGGATGCTACCCAAGAGGGACATGAAGTGACCAGGAAATATCTGATCATGGGATAAGGCCTGGCTAAGACCTCCCATAGAAGTCTCCCGAGGTCATGGAGACCAGAGACAATCATGCATTGCCCAGCTCTATTACTCATGGCTGTCTACTGTAATAATAGCCAAATTACCACACATCAACATGCATCACACACACACACACACACACACACACACACACACACACACACACACACAGGAGCCGAGGGGGAGGTGGGAGGAGAAGGGAGGAGAAAGGAGGGAAAAGAAGGTTCCAGATCAAAGCATGGCTGGGAGGACAGCACATCTCCACTTCAACAATTAGGTCTGGCAGCTCAGGTTGGTCTCACTCCCTCTCAGACTGCATCTTCCATGTGTGGTGAGCAATTCTGGACTCCTGCCCTCAAGACTGATAGCCCCTGTGGTCATTTGAATGTAATTGGCCCCATAATCTCCTAGGGAATGGCACTCTTAGGAGGTGTGGCTTTGTTGGGGTGGGTGTGGCCTTGTTGGAGGAGGTGATGCACCGTGGGGAGGTGCATCACTGTAGGGGTGGGCTTTGAGGCGTCCTCTGCTCAGGAGACTGCCCAGTGTCACGGTGGACTGTAAGGTGCAGGACTCTCGGCTGCTACCACATCTGCCTGTACGCCACCATGCTCCCCATCATGATGATAATGGACTGAACCTCTGAAACTGTAAGTGAGCCACCCCAATTAAATGTTGCCTTTATAAGAGTTGTCGTAGTCATAGTATCCCTTCGTAGCAATAAAACCCCTAAGACATGTCTCAGAAATTTCAGTTTGAGCCTCACTTATTGGCTCGGAGGATGTACCCAGGCCTTGGGCAGCAACAGGGCAGAGGTCAAGTTTAGTCTAAGGCCCAATAAATACCTGTGGAGAGCCAGTGCTGGCTTCAAGGGGAGCAAAATGGCAGTTTCAAACCCTGTACGGATCTTGGTAGGAGGATGAGGTAAGACGCCTTACAGCCTATTCAGAACAGCTGCTCAGAGCCCTAGGCCACACCATCAGGGGAAGCAGAAGAGCGGGATCCATGCCAGAGAAACTCATCTGCAACGTGTCACACACCACTGACCAGGCTGGGCATCATGTTGAGTTCCTATCAACAAACATCCAGTGATATTAAGGGTACTGAGATGGTGGCTGCCTGTCTGAGGCGCCTAATTCCTGGTACTGGGATCAACCTGCTTTCCTGGGTGCTAAGGTGCCCTCTGGAAACCCAGATACAGATGGTGCCAGGCCGAGGGAAAGCCAGGCTCATGTTAGTGGGACTGAAGAGTGCAGCTGTCATTAGCCCATGAGGATTTCCTGATGAGTGATGTACATGAAAGGGATGTGCCCATGAGATGGTACTGGGTTAGCACATAGAGAGACCAAGGCCAGTCACAGGCTCTTTGAGACCTTGTCCCCAAACAAGAAGAACAATCAAAGGCCCCATCGCTAGGAAGTCACAAGGCCAGTTGAGGTGGCACTAGGAGTGAGGCAGGCAGGTGTCCCAACCTCGGGACGGTGACCGACAGTCCCAGATAGGCAGGCAGGGTTCTGAGGACTCAGTGAGGAAGCTGAGGTAAAAGCCAAGACCAGCATGGCAGAGTGCAGAGCTCAGGGGTGGGTTGGGTGGTTGAGTTAGGTGTACTTTCAACTCTAATGCTCCCACCTCTCTCCATTGACCTCCTAAGGTCAATCTGGGTCCCAGAGATACCCCCAGAGAACCAGCTGGCTATAAACACAGCAGAAGCTGAGGACTCCGAGCGAACCTGTGGGTCCATGCTCCCCAACCCCCTCACAAGGCCACTTTCCTGTAGACAATACTCTTTTGAAAATTCCTCAGGTCCCCAGTCAATCTGCCCCCAGGACACTTTTTATTAGTGTCTGGCCCATGACCCTGCACCCGGAGCTAGTTGACTTTCTGGGCCTTGCCCCGCCCCCACCCACTGGCGTGTGGCAGTGTGCTCCCCATTGTTGCCCATGCCAGAAACCACTTTACAGAGCATGGGTATGTCAGCGGGAAAGGGCTGTTTGTGCCAGGAGGGACATTGAACAGGTTTGTACATGACGTGATGACAGGGCCTTCTAAGAGAGACCTCTTCCTGAGTGCTGCTAGCAGTCAGCTGGATATCCCCACTTCCTCTATGTGGGCGGGACATCCTCCCTGCCCTTGCTGAAGATCCTGCCTGAGGTCCACACATTGCAAAGTGTGATCACTCTGTCTGCCCTCTCTGGCGTCCTCTCCTTGAGAATAAAAAGTCATCTTCTCTGACAGATTCTGTGGACCAAAGGTCTTAATGAGAAAAGTGGTTCATCCCTATATCTCCAGCCACTAGGAAAACTGAGGCAGGATGGCCTCAAATTCAAGGTTACCCTTGAATTTAGATTTCATGAGTTCCAGGCCAGCCTTAGCTAAGCTACAGAATGAGATCTTGTCAAGCAAAGAAAGAGATACCTTTATTGGCTATCTTTGTGGCTGGTGCTCGTCTGGAGTCTAGTTAGCATGAAATGAGGGATAAAATGTTTTATTTTTCTCCACATTTGCTAACATTTCCTCAACCTATTTAATAAACGGCCTACCCTTTCTGTCCATGTTGTGGTGTCCTCTCCATGTCCTCTTCTCTCCTGACCTTGCTGTCTTCCTTGACAAACCCATGGTCCCTAGCGCCTGTGGCTTCCCATTCTGTTTTGAAGTCCAGTGAAAGAGCTTTCTCTATCCCTCTCCCCAAATTTTACACATCTTTTTTCAAAATGTTCTAAGCTATTCACAGACTTTATTTTTCTATGCATAAATTGGAATACATTTTTTTCCAGTTCTAAAAATGCTGACTTCGAGTTTGATCAGATAATGTCGAGCCTGGCTGATCAGAGGAGACGCTAACACCTAAGCACAATGGTCGCCTGGGTCTGACACGGTTGTACTAGTCAGCACTTGCTGTGCTGATGGTGTGTAACAAAACCTCCAGGCCCAGTGCTTCACAGCAGCGAACAACAAGACTGCCTGTGGGACAGAGGAGCTGTGAGCCTGGTGGTGAGACACCTAGAGAATGAAGAGCTGTTCCCAGTGTCCTCACTTCTCCTGGGCCAGTGGACTGGGCAGGGAAGGCTCTGTAGTGACCAATAGAGCAGGAAAAGGCCCACGTATAGCAGTGAGTTACATTGCCTTTGTCAACTGTCACCAACAGAAGGTGGCCAAACGAACAAGCTAGAACAGCAAGCAATGCGATCACAACCCTGGGGTCCACAGTTTCCTTGGTGGGGGGGACAGGGTATCTGACACCCTTAGAGAGGAGTGGAGGTTTAAAATGGGTATACCATCTCCCAGGCAAAAGAATCTTACTTAGTCATTTCTTTCCCACTGTTCCTTAGACTTTCAGTTGCTTCACTGATGATTTCAAGGACTATCCATGTGCCCTGACTCCCTTCTCCTGGCTTAGTGACACCAGACCGGGTCAGATGAAAACAGGGTGCATAAATGCAGGGTCCGTGTGTATATGCGTGCGCATGTATGTATGCTTGTATGTGATTTGGGGACGTGGGATACAAGGAAGTCCACCGTGTTCATGTTTCTATAGGAAGTAACAGGACAGAAGGAGCCGCCTCTCCTAGCAGGGCTACAAATGTCAGCCCGGTAGCTGATGTCCAGAGCACAGAGAAAAGGTCTCAGCTCAAGCCAAAGCAGCATGTTTCTCCCTGTGGAGTTTCCCAGGAGGAAATGGCTCCATCTGGGCTCCTACGATGCCCTTGGCATCTGGGCTCCTACGATGCCCTTGGCAGTGAAGCTGGGGCTGCTGCAGGCAGTTGGTCTGTGTGGCACCACCGCCACTAGCAAGTCTCAGGGTATCAGGAAAAGAGAGACCAGACATCCAGCTGTTTGTACTAAGAGAATGCACATGTTACCTTTATTGCCAGGAGAGTGTGAGTGTGTGTGTGTCTTCATTGTAAGTGTTAAGAGGTCTCTCCCTTGTAGGAGGGAGGAGCTTTTTATACAAGTTTACAGCACAGTGGAAAAACCCCAGGTAGAAGAGATCGTTGTTTTCCTCCTGCTAGATGTTGATGTCAGAGGGTCAAGGCCAGGGCAGTAAGCCAGGACTAGAAAACAGAAAGCACTTGGACTGGAAAACAAGTTGCACTTGTAGGCTGACCAGCAACTCACAGAGACCCCATGGGGCTGGGGCCCAACAGGTCTGGGCATGGCAGGCCTGGACCAGGGCCCTGAAAAGTCCAGATGGTAATAAACTCGCTTTCTGGAGTACTCTTCCGCGTCCAGCAGCAAACCAAAGGCCCCTCACCTAGCCTTCTCTGCCTGGCGTGTGGCCTCCACGGACCCTTATGAGGCAGCCAGTAAAGCTGTGTCCCGGACCCTGAGCATGCTGGGAATTCCCAGGCCATGTGTCTGTAAACGAAGCTCCTCGTATGGAGTTCAGGAGGAAAAGGGCAGAGAATGAAGACAAGGTGAGCGGGTGTTCACCACGGAGCGTGTAAAGGCTGCATCAGCAGAAGACAGGAGAGCCCCGAGACTCCGTTTGACGGGCGCACATCTGGTTGGCCTCCATTCAGTGGGGCACATCTGGCTGGTGACAGGGTTGGCACCTCATGTGCCCACGGGCTTCAAGGTAGACTTGTCTCCTGTTGACTGTTGTCAGAACTATCTGGACAAATGAGGATGCTGAGACCGCCGAAGATGGTGTAGCTCTGACAGCGACTCCTCCTGCACACCCCAGCCCCGGCAATCATCTCAAGCTGCTGCTCCTCGGGAAGAGCCAGCTCCCACTGCTCCATCCCCACGTGCACCCAGAGCGGCCACCACTGCCTCTCTGCACCTGGGTGTGGCAGAGTGTCCCCCTCCCCCCCAATCTAGCAGCCCCACTCTCAGAGCAGCTGCCTCCGTGTTTCCACGACAACCACTTAACCCCTGCAGGAGGACCCAGGGGGTTCTCCTCTCTTCCTATCCCCAAGTTCTAGCATAGAGCAGGTGTGTGGAGAATGCCGCTCAAGCAAGCATAGGAGGAAACTTCATTTTCCTCCACAGAACCTGGATGAACACCCACTCGGCCAGGCTGAATCTCTAAGGAGCTACAGGGTCGGAGTCAGAAGGGCAGGGCTTTCTGTGGGGACCAGGGGAAAACTCAGGATATGTGGTGGGTCTCTCTATGATTTCACACACCATTCCATCCGTCTTTTCTATTTTTCAAGAGCAATCCTGGTGGCAGAGACCACATTCACCTAGCCAGAAAATGGAGAAAGTCAGTAAGTTTCATTAGGCCATCAGCTTAGAACTAGAATGCCAGCCTGTGTCACCTCCTAAGCAGCAAGTGATAGCCATGGATGGTTCCAGAAGGGTAGGTCTTCTGTATCACATGATGGACACTTGAGAGTGTGCTCTCTTTCCTTTGAAGGTGAGATTTTAACTGGAGAACATGCTTGTGCCCAAATCTGCCTCTTAGGCCTTGTAGCACAGGAGCAGGGAGACTTAGGCTGTGGTGGTCACACCAGAGAGAGAGAGAGAGACTTAGACAGGCTGTGGTGGTCACACCAGGGCTATATCGTTTGCCCTGGAAAAAGGAGTCCAGGTGGAGCTGAGCTCATATGAGTTACAGCATTGGCTACGGTAGATCTCAACTAATATTTATTTAAGAAATCCAAATGTTTGTGTTGTCTGTACTCAAAGCCCCACCAAATTATTCCTCATTTTGACTGGACTCTGTACAAGCAGCCTGTACAAATTAGGACCAAAGATGACTTTACTGAAATAATCCAAGTAATTGCCTCAGTTCAGATTTTTTTAAGCATAAAAATCATGTTTGCCAGACCCCCAGAGTGTGCTCAGGACCAAATTAGGTTGTGTGAAATTGAAAATTCAGAGGACAGGAACACTCAGCCTGCTTACAGGAAAGCTAATTGCTTGAAACAGATGCCCACTGCAGCTAGGGTGCCATGTACCAGCCCAGCCCAACACAGCTGACAGCCCGAGAGCTGGGCATGCCAAAGAAGGTGCTGTCCAAGGGCACCAACCTGGTTCCCAAGCACAGGGGACACGGAGGGGACCAAAGAGAAACCTGTCTGCACTGTCTCAGAGTCACAGAGGCTTAGAAAGCAAACAGGAAACAAATTCACAAAGTTGGGAAGCCACAAAGAGCAAGAGGCTTGCAGAACCCAAACAGGAGGGAGGGGGTAAGGGCCCAGGAATCACCTCCCCGCTGGAAGATGTTCTAGAGCTCTGTGGGCCAGAGTAAAGTCCAGGTGCTGTAGAGCAGCCTGGCTGGCATCCACAGGCCCGCTTCACCCCTCAGCTCCTGCCGGAGACTACACCCCGTGGGCCGGAGACTACAGATGCCTAGAGAAGGCAACCTCACCAGGAGCCGCTCGTGCGCAGTGCTCAACAGTCGATCAAAACATATCAGGCGTGAAATGACTTGGAAAGAAAAACAAGACAATGGAAACAGGCCTGCACAGAATCTAGATTTCGAAGTTTGCCGACACAGATTTTTAAAACCACTTTCATTAACGCATTCAAGAAAATGCATGACTAAATTGAGAATTTTATCAGACAACCAGTAAAGCCCATCTGCTGAGAAACGTAATAACTGCAGAGGAGGGCCATGTGAGCACCAGGGTCCGCGCAGGAGATCACAATCACTCACAGAGGAATTTTAATAGAACAATGACCTGATAACAAAAGACTACAGAATTATTAAAAAAGGGCCACTCGGGACACAGGGACCAAAACTTCAGGGGAGGTCCTCCTCCAGGGGATCATGGCACCCCATCAAGGAAGGCACTAGAGACCCCACGGCTGCAGGTCCAGCCTCACAGAAGAGGGTGCATGGCCACTCCTAAGTGGGAAAGATCCTAGAAGCCACGCCGCCATGGTGCAGTAGTTTGGTGCCTGCAGAGTGGGATGAGCACTCCCAGGGAGGGCTGTGCAGCTTTCTGCTTTTGTCGGGGAAGCATGGTGACTCACTGGGAAAGGAGAAGTAAGGGGAAGGGTGAGTGTGGGTAACGGTGCCCAGAACTGGCAGGCTGCACACACATGTAAAACAGAAAGACATGAGAAGTTCCCCACTCCCAGAATG
The DNA here is from genome assembly GCF_017639785.1 of Mesocricetus auratus. Taxonomy (NCBI): domain Eukaryota; kingdom Metazoa; phylum Chordata; class Mammalia; order Rodentia; family Cricetidae; genus Mesocricetus; species Mesocricetus auratus. The sequence goes on from NW_024429232.1 coordinate 2,325,330, forward strand.
GGAAGAGGCTTATATTAGACTAACCTCCTTGCCAAAAGCAATTATAAACCCCGGGGAAGGATGTAAATGACTGTTGGAAGGCAGTGGCGAGTGACTAAAGCAGGCAGAAGCTGGAGGCAATGCCGCCCCAGAGATCAGGGATCTAATTTGGGCAAACTCTGCATTTGTCTGGCCTTTCTCCCAGGGGAATCCCCAGTCACAGCCCACAGCAGGTGTGAACTAGGTGGCAGCAGGCTGGTGGGGGGGTGGGGTTGGGAGCCAAGATCAGGACTTCAGGAGGCTGGAGGTGACTAAAATCCCCTGCAGTGAAAGAGGTCACATGGTAGGTCTGGTGCTGTTGGATTAACACACACACACACACACACACACACACACACACACACACTTCAAAGTGCTCACAAGAGAGCTCAATTTCCACTAATTCCCAGGACCTTAAGCACCGTGAGCAATCAACAGAAATCCCCAAGGAAGCAGTTAGGATTAAGTACTATACCCTAGGCCTGGGGGTGGGGTACACACCTGTAATCTCAGCACTGGGGAGGCAGAGGCGGGCGGTTCTCTGAGATGGGGGCCAGCCTGTGGTCTACAGAGTTCCAGGATGGCCAGGGCTACACAGGGAAACCCTGTCTCAAAAAACAGAACAGTAACAAAAAAAAAAAAAAAAAAGAAAAGAAAGAAAAAAGAGCTACATCCTAAAACCTGCATCTAACCGAAGGATCAATAGGATATTCTGACTTTTCATCACTGAGTCAAACTTCCTGACAGAACAACTTGAAAAGAAAGCTCCTCTCCGCTCATACTCCCAGAGGCTTGTGTCCCCTGGCTGGCTGCCTTGTCTCTGGGATGTAGTGAGAGCTTCACGGTGAGGAGCTTGTGAGAGAGCAGGGCTGCTCTCCCTGTGGTGGGGAAGCAGAGAGAAAACAATGGACGCCACCAGCTAGGGCTTGGTTCCTCCTTCATTCTGCCTGGGTTCCTAGCCGCCCACACCCAGGCAGGTGTTTCCCTGCCTCACGTCTCTGGGGGCCTGCTCACAGACACCCCCAGAGGTGTGCTTTATAGACCTTCCACCCATGAGTCAGCCCAGTCTAGCTGGCAATCAAAATAACCTTTAGACCCTTTAGAAGAAAAGTCATCACCTTCAGGAGGAGGTGTCGAAAACCAGAGACCCTACAATCCAGTGCTCGCACAGTACCAGACACAGGCGGAATCCGCCGTGCCCAAACCAGAAGAAATCAAAGGCAGAAACAGAGACAGCCGGGGTGCAGATGTTAGATAGGTGGAAATAACTTTAATGTATGGGTAGCGACTTTGGGTGTCAAGCGGGGAGTGTGTGTAAGGGGTGGAGAGGCAGGAAGCCTGAGGCAATCAGGGGGTGTCTGGAAATGAGTGGGAAAACCAACTCAGAAAGGCCGCTAAACCTTTAAAATGAACAGTGGTGTTGGCAGACAGGCTCGGGCATGGTCAGGGTGGTGTGGCTGAGGACTAGAGTCTGAGCTCAAGTTTAACTGTGGGTCAAGACTGAGGGATGTCAATGACCCACAGGGAGCTGTCTATCACACACACACACACACACACACACACACAGACACACACACACACACACACACTCCTGAACAAGACAAAGGAGAGAATGCAGACCACCCGTTTTTATGCGTGGTAGCAGAAGTTTCCCAACTGTGTCTAAGATACCCATTTTTTAATCTAAGAATTCAATCACATGGGTCCAGTGAGGTGACTTGGAGTGCAAAGGAGCCTGGTAATCTGAGCTGCATCCTGGGAACCCACATGACGGGAGGAGAGAGAGGATCAACTCAATAAAGTTGTTCCCAGACCTCCACATGTGTCCTGATGTGTATGCTCACACACACCAAATGCATTAATAACAGATAAAATGTAAAAACCAAAAGAAAGTCAACAAAATGAAGGGTTCTGGGAAAGCACAGAGGGCATGGAGCAAAGCCAGGGACACATCACTGTTAAAGGGGGAGGTGACAAAGACAAAAGTCACAGCTGATTTGTTGTCAGGAATGGTGAGGCCAGAAGACAACGAGACAGGCCGTCTTTAAATCTTATCCTAGACATCCATACCCAGACACAATGCCTTTAAAACTGAGGGATAAAATAAAAAAATGTTTTCATAAATAGGAGAACATAATCTGCTATCTGGATTCCCACACTGGAAGGAAAGATAAAAATTCTTTCCCCCCAAGGAGAAATGAGAGGTGCCTCTTAGATGAGCAGTGACTTTCCCCTTAAATTCTTGAAAAGCCGGTTGACAAACAGAAGGCGAAAAGAGAGGAAACACAAAAACGGAAAGGCATGCTTTGCAACTCTGAGGGAAGGAGAGGCTGGGTGCATTGACAGCCCAGGGCTATTTGTATGGCAAAATGAGATACACTCGACTTTTGGCCAGACACCAAATAATGACTCTACAGAGGGCTTAAGCCTTGGCCTGACCCAGTCGCTGGCTCAGACGCCAATGCACAGGCAGGCAGAAAGGACAGAGACGGGTGTAGAGAATGCTATCGGCAACATCCAGCCTGAAGGGAGGTGCTGAGTCGCGGGCGCCAGGCTTCCCTGCAGATAATGGCTGTGAGAGGAAAGAAATAAGAGGAGAATTTACAGGGTGGAGGAAACTGAAAGGACATGTCAGACTTTCAAAAATCACTTGGGACTAAGCTGTAATGTCCAGGAATCCACATTTGAATGATAAAACCAGGCTTTTAGATGCTCACCCCCCATGAGAGACCAGCTGATGCTTCCATAAGTGTGAAGGGGTGGCTGCAGCAGGGCTCATTCCTGGGTAAGCAAGCGCTGTTTCCTGAATTCATGTCTGCTGTTGAAAAATGTGTTAACCACATGCTTGTTTTATTTGGTTTTCTGTATGTGTTTTATCCTACAATATAATGTTTTAAAAATAAGCTGATATGGGTCAAGACCATGCTGGGGAAACCCACAGAGACAGCTGACCTGAGCAGGTGGGAACTCATGGACCCCAATCTGGGGAAACAGCATAGGACCGAATCAGGCCTCCTGAACCTGGGTGACAGTTGGGGGCCCTGGGCAGTCTATGGAGCCTCTGACAGTGGAACCAGTATTTATTCCTAGTGCACGAATGGACTTTTCTAGTCTCTCAGACTAGAAAAATGGCAGAGGACTTCAGTCCTGACGCAGATGATGCAACAGATTTTGATGATTCCCGTGGGAGACCTTCCCCTCCCTGAGGAATGGATGAGGTTGTGGGGAGGGATGGGGGATTGATTGGTAGGGGGAATGGGAGGACAGGAGGGAGATGGAACTGGGATTGGTATGTAAAATGAGATTGTTTTAATGTAAATGAAAATTAACAATAAAAATAAGTGGATACTTTAAAGTATAAATAGCAATGCAATGTGGATTGTCTTGGTTTCTTAATTATTACTTTTTTTAAAGCACAGTGATGAGGGAAATATATTTTTGCCCACAATGCACCGTCCGTCATGGCAGGAACCTAAGCAGCTGTTCACATCACACCCACAGTCTTACACTTATGCAGTCCAGGATTCCAGCCATGGAACGGTGCCGCCTACAGAGGGAGACTCTGCTCACCTCAGTGAACATAACCAGGAGAAGCCTCCAGAGGCACGGCCAGAAACCTAGTACCCATGTCTTGACTCTGTCAACTTGACAACACCAACTATCACAGGGGCTCTGACACACAATGAACAAAAGGCCTGTGACTGGATGTGACGAGGGAACTAGCAGGACTGCAGAAAGGATGGCCCTAAGGAACACAGCTTGACCCCCTCAGGCTCTGGTGGACAGTTTTCTGTCACAAGTGATTCCTTTCTCCACAGTAAGACCTCAAACCTCAAGGCCTGAAGGGTTCAGAGGCCTCACCTTGCCCTGGAGCAACACTTGACTTCACTCACCAGACTTCAGAGAAGATAGGGAAGGTTCTACTGTATTCAAGTAATCATGGGTGTCAAGGATGTCTGTAAAGATAAAAAATCTCCACCATTCCATACATCAGTCACTTTATTCCAAATGAAGTTCTTAATCGGTCTGCATAATAAAAACCCAGAGTCAGAAACAGAGCAAAGTGCTGAGAGATCAGAGAGAAGGGGCAAGCCACAGCCACATCTTACTGCCTTAGTGTCTCAGCAGACAAGAGTGCACGTTCCTGTTTCTTCCCACTTACTTCCTCTCTGTGCCCAGCCACCTCACTTCCTCTCTGTGTCCAGCCACCTCACTTCCTGTCTGTGCCCAGCCACCTCACTTCCTGTCTGTGCCCAGCCACCTCACTTCCTGTCTGTGCCCAGCCATCTTACATTCTGTCCATGGTTAGCTAGTAGCAAGCTCCATTCTCTGACCTTCAGACAGGCTTTAGTTACTTTTAATTTAGGTCTTATCCATATCAAAGTGAAACCAGGCTGTCAGACCTGGCTTTGGGTTTTCAGGAGTTTAAAGGAGGCACTATGCACTGCCTCCCAGGAACATTAGGGGACAGTGTTCCAGGTTCACAGGCCACAAAGAGGCCATTAATGCATCAGTATCAGACAAAGTGGCTTCCAGAGCAGAGAATGGCACGAGGTACTTAAAGAAGGTTTTTAAAGGGATAGAGGGTCACCTTGCAAAGACGGTTTGACTATCCCAGGTGTCTCTGCATCTAACAGAAACCACAGTGTGTGAAACAAACCTACCAAAAACAGAAGGAAGGCAGGCTGGTGGGAAACGCTGGGTCTCAAGCTATGTTCTGCCCAATGGCTTTCTGCTTTCCAGTGCATGTGGCTAGCGTCTCTCACCTGAGGGGGATTTAGTCTCCACTGACAAGGACCTCACAACCACCACAACTGTGAGCGGTGGACTGTTAGACTATTATCCACACTCGGGTATTTCATTCTGGCTGCACCAATGGACAAAGATGCCATACATCGTACGTTCAGTGACTGCAACAAAGCTAAATCAGAAACCCGTAACAATAGGATCCCCAGAAAGGCCCCAAATGTTTTAAATACCAAGGACATATTGGTAAATAACGCACACACCAAGGAGGAAGTCCAGAGAGACATTTCAGAGTGCTGTGAAGAGCAGGGCTTCCAGCAAGCATAGCTGATGTGTAAGGAAACACGGAGTGGAGGTGGGGGGATCTCAGAGAGAAAGTCCTAGGTCAGAAAGAAGGCGTCAAATTAGGACCCGCGGCTTCTCCCTCCAAGAAGCACGTGAAGAGGAGAGGATTCAGCTGGTGTCAAGCAGAAATGAGGAAACAAAGAGAGGGGGATCGATGAGACAGAGCAGAAAAACAGCGAAGCGATCAATGAAGCCACAGCTGATTGTTTTGAGACCATTTCAACACGTAACCAGACCACCCAGGGGAAAAGCAGCAGCGAACTGTAAACATCAGGAGCCAGAAAGATGACGTCAGGACTGGGTACCCTGACTCCGAGGGGATATCCAGGAAATACTGGGAACTCCAACAACTTTGACAGGAAAAAAACAACCCAGAGCACTTAAATCTACAAACAACCAAGGCCCCCTGGGAAACAGCCTTTCCCCGTTGAAAGGAGCTGGGTTTGCCCAGTGGCTCTCCCCACAAAGGACTCCCTCATTCAGTTGGAAGCGGAGAGAGATGGCCCTTTCTAAAGACCATAGTAGCCTAAATGGGGGAAAAATAAATGTTCCTTCCTTCACACCGCCTGCAAGTTGTTTGAAACTCATGCTGGGACTCCAGTTCCAGATTTTAATCCTAAATGGGAAAAGTTAGACAGTGAAGCTTCTAGAAGGTAGCAGGCCACTATCTTCATGACCTTGAAGGCATCACCAGGGAGGAAAAGATTCATACATTGTATTATATTAGAATCTATCCTTTATGTTGATCAAAAGGCTCATATTTTAAATAAAACATCTGTAAGTTAATGGAGAGACCAGGCAACCATCTTTTAGTTGATGGCAAATGACTTGGCTGTGCCTGTCCAGATAGTCATCAGAGTGCTGGGTCTGTCAGTCATCAGGAGCACACACATTAGGATTACAGAACAGTGTTTTACCCAGAATGGTAAGTGTTTGAATGAGTGTGTGTGTGTGTGTGTGTGTGTGTGTGTGTGTGTGTGTGTGTGTATGTGTGTGTGAGTGCATGCATGTGCATAGAGACCAGAGGTCAACCTTGATGCTATTCTTTGGGAACTATCCAGATCAATTTTTGAAACAGTCCGTCACTGGGACCTGGGACTCTCAGATCATATTTGACTGGCTAGCCAGCAAGCTCCTGGGGGTTCTTCTGTCTCCCCAACCCCAGCGGCAGGATTACAGCCTATAGCCTCCCACCACCACATCTGGTAATTTTTGTTTTACAAGCTATTGCTCAATCTCAGGTTCTTATGCTCACACACACCTCCTCGTTAAAGTGTTTTATTTACTTTGTAGTGCTGGAGACCAAACCCCATGGCCCCAAACATGCCAAGCAAGTGCTGCCACACTGAGCCATGTCTCCAGGAGGGATGACAGAGATGCGATGTGACTAGAACGTCCAGTCAGAGGAGACAGATGGTCCTCTCAATAAGTCAAATGTGTGGAATCAGTCGACTTAAGTACATTAGTTGCTTCAGTTCTGGTTAGCTTTTTGTCAGCTTGCTATAAACCTAGACATAACTGGAAAGAGGGACTCTTAATTGAGAAAAGACCTCCATAAGACTGGTCTGTAGGCAAGTCTGCGGGGTATTGCCTTGATTTATGATTAATGTGGAGGGTTCCACCAGTTATGGGTGGTGCCACCATAGGGCAGGGAGTCCTGGATGGTGTATAAGAAAGCAGGCTGGGTAAGCCACGAGGGCAAGCATTCTTCTACGGCCTCTGTGTCAGCTCCTGACCCCCGGTTCCTGCCTTATTTGAGTTCCTACCCTCATCTCCCTCACAGCAATGGAGTATGACCTGAAAGCTGTGAGGTGAAACAAACCGTTTCCTCCCCAAGTTGTTTGTGGTCTTGGTGTTTTGTGACCAATAGAAACCCTCAGACACATTGCCTATTTGGCCCCCAACAAGCCTGCTCTGGGGCTGCAAGAGGGAACTGCAAAAACCGAGGAAGGCTGAATGTGCTCTGCCAGGTCAGGATTCAGCGCATGAAGGTCCGGGATTTGAACTCAGAACTCTGTTGAGCACGTGGTATTTCAGGGCTTGGTCCTTCATGGTGACATCTCTTTTCTACCAAGAGATACATTCACAAGAGTTGTAGCTGCTGTATTTGTAAGAGCCAGAAAATAAGAGCCAATTACGCTGCCTGTCAGCAATGGCACAGATGGACATGAATCTTCATGGGTTCACACGGTACGCAAAGTAGTTGCAAAAACCCAGCTACTCTGTAGCAGGTAGAGAAGGAAGGCATGGGTGAAGTACTAAGCAGTTAGAGCTGGGCTCTGATGTTTAATGTCAGGAGGCATGGAGGCCTTGGGCCCCGCTGCCCTGCCTGGTTCTAGCTGGAAGGTCACTGTGATGTCTTATCGGCCTGCTTGTTCACTTACGACTTTGACACCTTTAGATCGCTCATTCCGTTTAAACAAAATGTGGCTATTATGTGAACTAGCCAACAACAGGATTCGAACCATGCAGCCTGGATGCTTCACAGAGTTCTGAGTTCAAATGCAGGACTGGCAGTCACCTGGCCATAAATCAAGGGAAAACATTTCCCTTCCTCCACTACAGAGGCCCCATCTTCCGGCCTCAGGACAGCTACACAACCAATGCCCCCACGTCAGCATCCGGTCTACAACTCAGACTCTAAGAGAGAGAAAATCACAAGCCAGCGTCGGGGCTGCGGCTGAGCCGAGTGTGGAGGCTCTGGATCCAGCTGCCTGCCGGGGAATCTAAGCCCCATGTCTGCAGCTGCCTGACCTTGGAAGTTACTCCACACTCTGCTCTCTGCTTCTTCATCTATGAAATGCACCTAATGATGTGAGAATTCCCCTAGTTAAGGCTTAGAAAGCACACAGAACTCCGTGTTGGTAATTATTCTAATTAGAGCTTGGGGAAGGAAACCCTGTAGGTGGCACGCTGCAGGGAGGCTGGAGATAAGGAGACCTCAGGTGGCTCCAGGTAGATGAGAGTTGTGGCTCTTAACTCAGGTGAACTGAGGCTTCCTCCGCTGTTCCCCTACCCCAGGATCCAAGTAGGATTCTCTGCCAAGAAAATCATAGACGCTGGCAGCCCAGCTTTGAGCTACCCTCTTCCATCTCCTGAGAAGGAATCTCCAGGGGGAGAGACAGGGACCCCTTCCAGGTTCTGGGTGGATCTTACATGGGAGGAGCCAGGTTGGTTGGGCCTGAGATGGGTGGGTGGGGCCAGGTTGGTTCTGCCTGACATGGGAGGGACCAGGTTGGTTCAGCCTGAGATGGGTGGGGCCAGGTTGGTTCAGCCTGAGATGGGAGGGGCCAGGTTGGTTCTGCCTGACATGGGTGGGTGGGGCCAGGTTGGTTCAGCCTGAGATGGGAGGGGCCAGGTTGGTTCTGCCTGACCTGGGAGGGTCCTGGTCTCTGCTGTTGAGCTCCACAGGCTACCCCAGTACACTCTGCACCCACTCTTCCTTCCTTGCCAGATTCTGTTGCCGGAGAATCCAGTGCCTGGCTTGGATGTGGTGCCTCATGAGCAGATACTGTATCTCTGTTCTAGGCTTGACTCCCGGCTTCAGGGACTCTCAGGAGCACAGATGAAAAGAGAAATCTTAGGCATATAACAGAATGAACACGTGTCTTTAGGCTGACATGACCATCACCAGCTTCTCCCATTGCCCCCACCACTCAGCTTCTGAACAGTAAGCACAGAGCTAATGGGCCCGCACGGCTTTTAAATCCCACATTCTAATTATAGTTCAAAGAACCTCGTGCAGATTCAGGCATTTTTCTCTTACCATGTTTCCTGATCTTCATGAAGAACTAATTAAGACTTTTTTTTTCTGTTGTTGCTTGTCTGACAGTTTTGTCAATTTGCAGTCTGACACTCAGAGCTAATTGTAAGAGAAGGCCATCAGCCGCTCTTTCTAACTAGGATGCCAGGGCCCAAGAGGGCAAGGGCACGTGCCTCTGAGAACCATGGCGCATCAGAGAGAGGTCAGCTGACGGGAAAAGGCTTGGGAAAGTCACTTGAGAGAGCCATACTGATGTGTCCCTGCCTGGCAAAGCTGAGGTCACCATCTATCAGGAACATGAATACATACCTAGAGGTGTGATCCAAGACCCACTACTGCTTTACACGGGACACTGGGGCACTCTGAGATCAGAGACCAGGACTGTCAAAGGCGTGCCTCCCTAACTCACTTAGCAGTCCTGCAGAATGTGGTGGCTGTCCTCATCATCCAAATAAGAAGCTGAGAGGAGTCTAGGGGTTAATGACTCTCCCCGCCAGTGAGAGAGGAGAAAGGGTTTGACTCTATGCCAAACTGAAGTCCATCCTCCTCCCACTTTGCAAAGCTGAGCAAATTCAGAGCCAGGAAATAGCGTGGGTACACGCCTGTACCACAGGGCTCCAACTGTGGTTCTTCTGACCCAAGACACCGTTTTCTATGCATGTGTGGGTGAGATAGATACCAGGAAGATGATAGATAGATAGATAGATAGATAGATAGATAGATAGATGTAAATGATATAAACAAGCGGATGGATAGAAGGTGGATGACTAGATATAAACCAATGATAGACAACTAGATAATTAGATAATAAACAGATGACTAGATAATTGATACAAGTTGATGATAGATATAAAGCAATGGTAGATAAACATGTGTTTATCATAAATATACAGATTACAAATAGGTGTAATAGATATTAAAAGAGAACAATGGTGGTTGGTAGGTAAATAGATGATCAGATAGATCATATGGATATGGTATATATCCATATCTATATCTATACATGGTATATATAGTAGATACAATGTGTGAGAGACATATAGATGTCAGGTGATTAGATGAATAGGAGATAGACATGATAGGTAGGAATGAGAAAAATAGGTATATGTGTTAAATAGATATGATAGATATAGAGATAATAGGTAGGGGATAGACAAATAGGTGATCAGAGAGATATACATAATAATAGAGATGTGTGAGGTGCACTCTCACCCTGAACTCTTGGGGGAGGGTCTAGGCCCTGCCCTATATGAAATGACAGACTATGGACACCCCATGGAGGGACTCACCCTCCCTGGGGAAATGAGGGGATAATGGGGGGGGGTTGGGGGAGGGCACGGGGGGGAGGGGAGGGAAAGGGAGAGGGACCTGGAACTGACTTGTGAAGCACCTTTGTTTCTTATCTAAATTTAAACTGAAAAATAAATTTAAAAAAAGAATAATAGACAGATAGACCCTCTCTCTCTATGTAGATTGACTCTGATTATAATCTAGGAGAAAAGTGGATTTTAGACAAGTCACACTAAACCATAACACCTTAAAATATAGATATTATAAGAGCCCCCATCTTTCAAGGGTGGTAAAGGGACTTGGAAAGCTTGGGGGACAGAGGCAGGCAGATCTCTGTGAGTTTGAGACCAGCCTGCTCAACATAGTCAATTCCAGGACAGGACAGCCAGAGCTACATGGTGAGACCCTGTCTCAAACAAATAAACAACAAACAAACAAACATGTAAGCAAGCAAAATGGACTGTGAACCAGAGCACACAGATCTAGAGGAGCATGGCACTGAGTGTGCCCTTGGTGACAGAGCTCTGTGCAAGTTAGTTTGGAGCAATCGACGATAGAGAGAAGAAAGTGAAGAAGGGAAATGGGGGAGGGGCTTTCAGCACTTTTGATGAACCAGGAAGAAAGAGACTGGAGACCTTGAGGAGTATACAAGTGGGGTGGGCCCCAAAGGCACACGGGGCACTCAGGTGACTCTGTCCCCCATGGCTATCCATCTGAGCAGTACATCTGAGCCACTGTCTTGTCTATTCTGAGAACCTCCCCCTGGCCACCACAGGCTATGCATGACTGTCCTAAAGAGAAGAGCGGGTGCAGCTGTCAGTACTGTCCAGTGTGTGGGAGGAGTGTAGCGGCTTGATGAACTAACCCTCCCTCCAGGTAGTAATCCACACGGAGCACAAGCTTGCCCCACGCACTTTAAGTACACCAATGGCCTCTGTCCTCATCTTGATGGCATGATTTCGTGGAAACTATGTTAGTGGATGTGGAGATGAAGACAGGGAATAAGACGTCCTGTGGGCGGTGGCTAAGTCCTTGCAAATGTGTAAGGGTGTGTGCAAGCAGGGTGCGTCAGCTGCCGTGTCCGACCCTGACATTACTGTTAATAGTCTAGTACGTTGGCTTCCCTGAGCCACTCTGAATAGAAATAACTGTGAAACCCATTTTGTAGGGTGGCCAGCAAGTGCTACAGGAGCCTTGAAAGCTGGCCTTCAGTGTGCCTGCATATGACAAATTCCGTGCCCACAGTGCTTCCTTCCTCCAAGCCAGCCCCTCGCTTCTAGTCTCCACCCCACCGCACAGATGGAATCCAACCAGTTATGTAATGTTTGTGATTTAATGGGTGATAAAATAGCAATTAAACACTCAGGCGGATGTAGCCACACACCAAGCCATAAATTGCACGTTGAGCACCTTCTCTGGGCTCCCAGGGCAACCTAAACTGAAAGTTGAATTCAGAACCATGGATAACATTGCATGCAGAGTAGGCTACAGCGGAAGGACCTGGAGCCAAAGAAGCTTGTACCTTACATTATTCCATCGTGGGGCCACTTGACGTCTCGCATTGTGACATTGCTCCACTCTTCCTGAGTTATAATTGTCTGTTTAAGTATCTTTCGCACATGCGTAGTGTACATGTTTGCATACAGCAGTCTATGTAGTGTCTATGAAATACATATGGTCATCTGTGGTCCAGAGGATGGCTCGGTCAGTAAACCGTTTGCTACATAAGCATGAGACCTTGAGTTTAATCTTTAACATCCCATGCAATATGGTAGTACGTATTTGTGATGCCAGCACAGGGAGACAGAGACACGTAGCTCTGCAGGGCTTCCCAGCTAACCAGCCTAACTTGATCAGTGAACCCCAAATCCCAGTGAGAGCCCCTGTCTCATAAAAAGTGGTATAAGGCTACTTAGGAATAACAGCCTAGGTGCACCTCTGGCTTTCACATGTGAAGGGTTCAGGCATCATACTTGCCTGCCCCTGTTACCTGGGAGGATGCACTCAGGCAGTTCTCTGGCCAGCCCAGAGTTCCATGAGAGCTAGATTGCACACAGGTGCAAAGGGCCCCTTAAAAGGGCAGACCCCCGTCCTCTTACCTCTCTGACTCTATGCACTCTCTCAATCTTCTCCTACCCACCTCTGTTTCTCTCTCTCTCTCTCCTGTGTCGTCTCCCCCTCCCCACTTTCCCTGCTATAATAAACTGTGATTAACGTGCTCCCCATGGCTCAGGTCCTGGGTCTGTGCTCACGCTCATGTTTTACCTTTCGCCCCTTCTAACTTCCTAATTTCTAATCTTAAGCAAACGAGCAACATGTACACACTTACATATGTTCACATAAACACACACCTAGTACACAGAAATACATATAATTATCTTCTGCACATACATGTGGTATACATGCTTGTGTACATATGTACATGTATGTGCACATGCATACAAAATGTGACCCCATGCTTCTGTTACTACCCTCCTGGCCATCACATGCCCCAAGCAGATGCTCTGCTTCCTTCTTCCTCCTCTTCCTCTGTTAGCAACTATAGCATTAATCTGGGAATTCCCTCCATTCTACCAGACAGACAGTGCTTGTCAGCAACTCCCTGTGGCCAGGACTGATGGCCCTTTCTCAGACCTCGGTACTTAGTAGCAAGATGACCCGCCCTGCCCACCTGTCTTCATCAGGGTTTTATTGTTGTGAAGAGACACCATGACCATGGCAACTCTTGCAGAGGAAAACATTTCATTGGGGCGGGCTTACAGTTCAGAGGTTTAGTCCATTATCATCCAGGCAGGAAGCATGGTGGTGCGCCAGCAGACATGGCGCTGGAGAAGGAGCTGGGAGTTCTACACCTTGGTCTGCAAGCAGCAGGAAGTGACTGGCTTAAGCTCCTGAAATCTCCAAGTCCATCTCCTAATGACACATTTCCTCCAACAAAGCCATACCTACTCCAACAAGGCCACACCTCCTAGTACTACTGTTGTGTCCAGTCTGAAAGACCCCCAGAAAGACCACCAAGGAGCCAACTCACCCATGCAAGCACACAAGGTTTCTTTAATTGGATAAAAGCCTCAGCAGAGACCTCATCCACCAAACAGGCACAACAGCTGTGGGGGAAAGTCCTGTGCCTCAATTGTAGGGGTTTATAAAGGCAAAAACTATGAAGGTACACACAGTTGAGCAATAACCATATGGTTGAGCAAAGTTTGAACAAGGGACATGGGGTCTCAGGTTGGTTGGTCATTTATCTTGGGAGGAGGCTGGGGGATTTCTATAGCCCCATCTCCTGAACCAGGTGTGCTCGCAGCAGTCAGGTAGCTATCTCATTTTCTGAGAACAAAGAGCCAGCATTTGGATATTGACTTAGCCTGGGGTGAGTTCCTTTTCCAGGGCTTAGACAAGGCCACTTGTCAGCACACAGGTCAAGGGGTCAGGTTCCTCTAGCCATTCTTGTTCTGAGCAGGCAGCTCTTCGGGTCTCTCACTACCACTCCCCGGGGCCCGTGGGGGGCATTTTTATTCAAACCACCACACCACCTCTGTTCCCAGGACACCTTGCACTCCCGGCTCTCCCCCAGCTGGCCATACTCCCTGGGAATCACCGTCAGGCCAATCCTTTCTCTCTTAACTCACTTCTCACATGGGACAAGTGTCCAGCTCTAGTTTTTCCCCCTAAACTTCTGATTCATGTATCCGAATATTGAACCCCAACTCCATTCAGAGGTCTGAAAGATATGACAAGCCCGAGAGCCCAGTCCAATCCCAGCCGTCCCAGGCAGCTGCTCCTCCCCACATCATCTCCATCTCACTGAAGGTGGATCTTCCCAGTGGTCTCTTGTGTTTGAAGCCTTGGAGATACTCCGGCCTCTTGGTGTCACAGCAGCTACACACAACTCAAGAAAAGCTGTCAGAATAAACTAGGGTGCCTGCCTGCCTCTCACTGCCTCCTGCTGGCTCCTCAGGCCCACTGCTGCTCTCTCGCCTTCCCATACTCCTCTCTGCTCCCCCATCTAGCCCCTCCACTCTCCACCCCGCTCTGTCCCCTGCTCTCATCTCCACACGCTCCTGCCCCTTTCTCTATGTGTCCCTGCCTCATTCTATGTGTCTTTGCCTCTCTCATTCTCTGTCTTCTTTCTCCATCCTTCTCTGGTCCCCTCCATCTCCCATTCTCTTTGTCTCTATCCTCCATTTCTGTCTATCTCTGTAGCTCCCCCTGTCTCCTTAACAACCTCTCACATTCTCCAGCTGCCTCTCTTCACCCCTCTTCATCTGTCCTCTTTCTTCCTCCTCCTCCTCTTGTCTCCATCTCTCTTCCTCCCCCTTTTCTCTCTTCCCTCCCTCCCTTACTCCCTCCTTCTCTTCTCCTATATTCAGTTCAACTACAAGACAGTACTGGCAAACAGGCCAATGCCCCTTCTCTGATCACACCCTGTGATGGCCTCCACCTCTCTAAAAATGTAGTTTGAGTCCTTAGAACTTCCTAGAAAGTCTTAGGACTCCCTCACAATCTCTCAGCATCACACACACACACACACACACACACACACACACACATGCACACGCACACACACACACAAACACGCACGCACACACCACACACACTCCATGACGTGTTCCCAGGGCTTTTTTCTCTCTTGCTGCCCTCTGACAGCAGGGATGACTCTTCCCCCAATGCCTTCCAATCCTCTCAGCCTTCAGCTCTCAGTTCAAAGGTCACATCAGCAGGTGCCTTCTGCAATGGTTCCTTTTGTCTTTGACACATCTTGTCACTTGATCCACTTTTCCTGTCTGCTTTCCACACATGGAAGCGGCATGGGGCAGAGCCCCCCATCTTGTTCCCTGTTCTAAAATGTGCACATTGTGCGCAGAGGGCGGAAGGGATAGGAGAGAATGATGACACGGGCCATGCGCCATTACTGCTTTTCTCTAGGAATCAGGGTGGTCAGGTCAGTCTGTGTTTCTTGTCTCCAGTTCACAGAGTAAACTCTGCTCTCCATAACTGCCATTTACCCTGGAAAACTACAAGGAGTAGAGTGACAGCCACCAGAGTGGGAGGGCCCTGCCTTGGGGCCTTTTCAAGATCACGTTCTCCTAGTACAGTCTACACTATGAAGTTCAAGGATGCTGAGTTCAAGGACTATGAAGTTCAAGGATGCTGAGCTCAAGGACTATGAAGTTCAAGGACTCATGGGCTGGCATTTGGGTGGGAGAGGTCAACCAGTTGTCCCTGAGGGCAGGTTTGGGATAAGAGCAAAGAGGATCTGGCTTATAACCTACCACAGCCATCTGACCAGGACCTCCACTGAGGTTGGAGTCTTTGGAATGAAAGAGGACAAGGCTCATCTCTTCATTTGTTTCCTAGGGTAGATAGACCACAGAGGGATTGGAGACAGCACACCTCTAGGACATTCCTGGGATTACAACCATGTCAGCAAGAAGCCTGGAGCCCGTTTCTGCATTCCCCACAGTATTCATGCCTGATGGGTGTCATTCCTTGAAGTGACTTCACAGAAAGCTCCCCCTCCAAAGAGAGATGGCCCTTCCTACTGTCTGTAAGCATCAGACGGCTTTAATTCAATCAGCAACTCATGGGTGCTTTGACGGGGCACCAGTCCGCAAGTGTACTCGTAACAGGCACACGGGCGCCTGCACACTCTTCCTAAGTGGCCGTATATAATGAATAAATGAGTAAACAGACACATCATAACTCAGGCCTCAGAATGCAATCAGATACATGAGGGAAACATGGTCATGTCTGAAATGGATGAGCGGGGGACAGATTTGTGGCAGCAGCACGCAGCTTCTTCATGCCCGGCGTCATCCCCGGGCGCTTCACCAAGCCCCACCATGGAGACACACGCTCTTGGTCACCATTAATTGTGCTTGGGATATTTATGAGTTTGACTGGCTGTTAGCAACTTGGCCCTGCTGCAATTAATATTTACATGTGCAGCACCCAGTGCTGATAATGGACAGCTAACAGGCTTGGTTAATTGGTTCGCCACCCCCACCCGCTCACTGTATCTTTCCTGACCAGGGGAGGCGTCTTTCCCAGGGAATCTTATAATGGGCTTTTCATGTGTTGGTGATTTTAATTACTTTTTTATTGCTATGCAAATCTCTCTTTCTCTAATCTGCCAGCTAAAAGCAGGGACCAGGGAACTAGCCAGAGTGGAAACCAAGTGACAAGAATTGTATTGCAGCTGTGGCTGCTCAGGCTGATGGCCATTGCACCAAGGTGAGTCAGGAAAGGCAGCCAGGCACAAGCCAGGGGAAGGGAGGCTCCATCCCTAGGGTAGTGTTCAGAGCTAAGCCCAGCAGGAGGTGGAGATCCCTGGAGAGCAGTGTCAAGGCAGTCTGGGCACTCTCTCTTGGGAGCCTAGCACACAGATAGAAGGACCAACTCACATTCTCTGGTGGTGGCATCTAGGAGATGAGCCAAGCTTGGAGAAGGTGGACTTGGTGTGTGGCAGAGCAGGGCTGATGAGGCTGCTTGCAGTATATTGCCAGAGCCATCCCATACCCTAACTGCCCTGCTGTTGTTAGAGGGTCAAATCCTGCCCACCATGACTGGACTTGGGATCCAGGTGTCCTGGTAGTATGAGAGCGGTGTGCACTGCAGGCAAGTGTGCACTGCAGGCAGGTGTGCCCTGCAGCCAGGTGTGCACTGCAGGCAGGTGTGCCCTGCAGCCAGGTGTGCACTGCAGGCAGGTGTGCCCTGCAGCCAGGTGTGCACTGCGGCCAGGTGTGCCCTGCGGCCAGGTGTGCCCTGCGGCCAGGTGTGCCCTGCGGCCAGGTGTGCACTGCAGGCAGGGCCTGGAGCCGACCCAGACAAGGCCTGTAAGAATTTAATGAAGCAGTCTGGGTAGGGTGGGGTCTCTTCATCCCAGCCAGTCATCCTTGGCTCCCCTCTCCTTCTGCCAGAACCTTCCCGGATGTCATTTCACATATGCTCACACATGAACCAGAGGGGCCAACTCAAGACGGCAGTTGTTTCTCCCTGGCTGCTTTGGTTTCAGGCCTGGGTAGAACCAAGGATACTTCTAGAGAGGATGATGAGACAGAGACAAAGGGAACCCTCGGCTGGCCTGGCTTTCTGCCACCCGGAGCGGGCCTGCTGCCTGCCTGTCTTGCTCCGAGGTCACAGATGTGACTTCTGAACGCTGCTTCCCTCTCTGAACCCCATTGCTCTCTTCTCCAAAATCTCAGGACTCTTCAAGGAGGCTACATCATGCTACCAATCCACAGGTTGCAAGAACACTTTGCAGTGACCAGTTGAAGGATTATTTTAATGTCTATTAAGAAAATGTAGCAGCCAGGTGTAGTGACAGCCATTGGGCAGTGACAGCAGGAGAATCACCAGCTTGTGGACAGCCTGGGTGCATAGAGAGATCCTATGTAAATAGATAAACACGAAAAACAAGATGATACGAATGATGAAATGCTCGGGTGAAAAGGGACTCCCTACAAAGACTGAAGGTCTGAATTCCGTCCTCGGTATCTACGTGGTGGAAGGAGAAAGAACTGAAAGAAGGGAGAAAAGGAGAAGCAATCATATATCAAACTTACAATTCCACAATATGATTGTGTGGTAGCTTTAAAACAAAGAAAGAAAAAGTGTAAGTTTAGTTAAAAACAGGGAGCTACATATAGCACAACTCTGGGTGGATGGGGTTAATTGAATATTGGGAAGGGCAAGGGTCCAGGTGCCAAGATCATTCACAGTTGCAGGCCCGTCCCTTGATGGGCAGCCACACCCTCAGTGGCTCCTCATCATAAAGGGCAGGCAGATGAGGAGCCAACCTTGGAGCCCAGATGCCGAAGCCAGGGAACCCACATTCACACACAGGGAAAGCCACATTTCAAGAGACACCCACTCTTGCGCAGAGACACACATGCTCTTCCAGTCCATAAATCAATTAATCCCTGCAACTGAGTAAACTGTGAGGAAACATTCAATAACCCCCCTAAATGTTCCATCCGGGCCCCTCAACGGCTCATTAGACTATACGAGGTGTGGGTAATTGTGCGAGAAGCGCGATTCCCCATCTCATTTCCTTGTCCCGGTTTTCAGCTGCCTCTGAGGCAAAGCAGGGGAACATAGGCAGGGCTACCCAGAGCACCCGTGTGTGTGTGTGTGTGTGTGTGTGTGTGTGTGTGTGCAGACGCATGTGTGGGTGATGTCTCTCTGGAGTCAGAGCCCTGCTCATGCTCACGTAGAAGCAGCTAACGCACAGAACATGCTAGTTTCAGGGCCTTGATGCTGTCCCCCTTTTTTCTTGGCAGGCAGGGAGAAGGTCCGGTGTCACAGAGGCTTAGGCCCTGGGGGACAGAGCAGGGCTTCTGCTGTGAGGACAGAACTTACCTGGTAAGCTGTGGGGTGCTGGGAGGAAGTGGCTCTTGTTACTACACATCAGTGGGCAAGGTCTAGGGGAGGAGGGGGAACAGCCAGTTCCCACTTCTTCTGTAAGAAGGTTCCTTGTCTCCATCTTGAGATTCAGAGAGGTGAAGCAGGGCCATCAGGGTGTGCTGGGCTTGCACCCTTCATTACCCATGCCCATAAATTCAGAACACAACTTGTGAGGGAAAGAGTCTGTGAGATCAGTTAAGGTGATCACACTAGCTTAAGGAGTCCTTAACACAATGGCTAGTGTCCGTCTGTGAAAATGAGAGACAGAGACACAGGTGAGAAGTCTGTATGAAGACAAGGTAAAGATGGCCAAGGCGACAGGGAGTGCGAGCACTGCCTCCCTTGACACCTGCTAGAGGGCCCAGCTGCCTTAAGGCTCCAGCGCTGCCAACCACTGAAGCAGCCGCTTTGTATGGCCCCAGCCAACAATGCAGGAGGAAGGGCTGGGCTAGGGCTCTCCTACTACTATTTCAGCGGAGGATTTCAGCACCTTTAAGGTTAAGGGACAGTTAAGACTCAGGGGAGACAGTATGGCCACTGAAGTCTTCCCTGCCCCCAAGCAGCACACCCCTGTAGGTAGCAGGGCCCAAGTAAAGGGGGGGAGGGGTAGAAAAGGGGAAGGAGGTGCTGAGTCTCCCAGGGCAGGTACATATGGTCAGAATCCCAACCCAGCAGGGGCATGGCCCTCAAGGCCCAGGGCCCAGGGTGTGGACCCGAGGTTAGGGAGAGGGACCCATGAGGAGATGGAGGATCCGAGGGAGGACAGGCGAGTCACGGGGCTCCTGTGTGTGTGAGAAACTGAGATCTGCTCCATGTGGGCAGAGGCTGTCTAGGGAAGGAAGAGTCATGAGGCAGGGACAGCAAAGAAGGCAGCTACCAGCCACTCCAGTGCCCAGCGGAGAGGCAGCCCGCCCTTCGCCAGGCTTTTGGGATGCCGGATATCTGACCACGTTTGATCACTGTCCCGTTCCCTTCATTGGTAAGTGGGGATCATGGGCAAGCTCCTGGCATCCTGATTCGCCTTCTCAGAGCCAGAGAGGGCTGGGGCTGCTACCAGGAGTTGCTGAAGCAAGACGCCAACAGTGTAGACAGGATCAGGGTCAGGGATGAGCAACAGAAAGGGAAAACAGTGTAGGGGTCTGGGATGGAAAGAAAGCTGGCCCAGACCAACAGCCAAGGGCAGTTGGAGGGCACTAAGAGAATTATGCTGGTGGTCGAATAGCTCCTCCCAAGGCTTGAGCAGGAAAGAGAGCAGGAATGGTGGTCTTGACCTCCATGGAGCCAGTGCGTGATTGCAGAAGGCCCTAGAGTAAGCAGCCTTCCTGAAGCTTCTCCCAGCCTGGTCCTCTCTCAGCCCTCATCTTTCCTGTCAGCATGGTCCCCCAGGGCCACCAGCTGGCACTGGTAATTAGCAGTTGTCTTTCTGGCTGTCTCAGTCACTTCCCAGGAAGTTCCACTCTGTTCTTCATTAGCGACCATTCACTATGTCAATTACCAGCCAGGAACGGGACAAAGGAAGCCTAGGGCAGCTCCCTACTCAGCTCTTGGCTCAGCTGGGGGACTGGAAGCTGAGTAGGACTTGGGGCAGCTGGTCTACCCGCCTCCCCTAGTGTAGGTCACTCTATAGATGGAGGAGGGGTAGTTCTTTGGACCCCACTGAGGCAAATTTCAGCATTTGGGGGCTCATCTGCAAGTCCACCCTATCTTTGATATGATAGAGTTCTCTCCCTTGAGCAGCTCTGACCCCACAGCCCATGTCACTGGTCCTGCTCCTGGCTTTGGGAAGCTCATGAAGCAGACTGACTGACTGGCCTTCCTCTCGGTCCCACAGATGCTCCCCTGGTGACGTCCACATCTGCTCCCATGGGTGCAGTGTGGAGATCAAGCCGTGCTTTGTTGGCCATGGCGTCATAGAGTCCATGGTCAGTCTTGTGTTCTTAGAGGTGCCTCAGTCATGGAATGTTTGGGCATGACCCATGCCCTTGGCCCAGTGAGAGGCATCCTATGCTTAGTTGACCTCTCAGATGCAACCTTGAGACAGCAAAGCCTGGACTTGCTCTGCAGTCCAGCTGTTAGCAATAGATTTGGAACTCTGTCCCTGGAGTGACATAGAATGCTGTTCTACATGTGTCACATCTAGTGGTCAAGCAACCCAGGTCTCAGTTTGGGCACCCAGGAGGGCCAGGACCTTGCAGTTGTGGGCATTGGTCTGTATTGCAGTGGAAGCTGAGGGCCCAGATAGCAGGCAGATGTGCACTGAGGCATTATGCTGTGCTGTGGCCAGCTCCGACTCTTCATCGACTTCCAAATAAGGTTACTACTGTCATTTGCTTCTAAATGGGGTTCCCTGTGCAAGTGTCCATGTCCCAGTTGTATTCACCGTGGGCTGCAGGCCTGTGTGATTCTTAAACTTTATTCCCTGGAGTTACAGAGATTAGGACGATGGCCACAATAGCAGTGATTCCCTTGATCACTTTCGATGTCTCTTTTCCCTGCTATCTCATGGCACCCTTGGAGTAGACCTTGAAGAAGGATAGATACTCCTTTCTGACAAAGAAGAGAGGCTGGTGCCTCAATAGAGATGGAGCCAGAGGCCTTCTTCTGAGTCCTCGTGCTGGCACTTTGAAGCCTGATCATATCCAAGGCTCCTACCCCTTGTCAGCCTACATGAATTCTGCCCATCCTCCCGTAACCCTGGTGATTATAGAGGCATATCACCCACAAAAACACCGAAGGCCATTAGGGGGATGCTGCCATTCACCTCTCCTTGCCAACAAGGCTAGGACCTGAAATAGCCCTGAGACCCAGCAACACAACTCAAGGCCACAACTCTTTAACCTGCAGAGCATGAGGAATAAGGTGCTGGCCTCTCACATGAGCCTGACTGCTACTTGTTGGCGTTGGGCTCCTCTTGAAGGAGTAGGTTGGAGTGGAGGCAGTTGTGGCTGCAATTGTACTCCCTGTACTCAAAATGCCTGTGGCCAAGAACAACCCTCCTATGCATCATGCACCAAAGTGACAGGAATGATGTAGACGTGCCCCAATTCCCACACTAAGCAAGTCACAGGGCCATCGTCTACCTCAGTGGGCTGCAGTCATGGCCTCACACTGTGCCTGGTGAGTAAGTCAAGACACACAGTGTGACAGCAGGAAGCCGTTCCTTGGCCTCTTCATGGTCTTGAAATGCATGGCTGCAGTCTCTGCCCAGAAGATCTGCATCACATGTTCCCCATCCCGGAGTCCCTCTAAAGCAGGGGCCATGCAAGGTGCCAAGGTACCAGGTCAGGGCCAAGGTCTGATCTTCACTGCTTCTTGGCTGATCCGCACTCTCAAGGGAGGCAACAAGCTTTTTCCCACTAGCACTGGATTCACGTCAAGAGCCAGCCAGGAGCCACCTTCATGTTCAGCCTCTCTCTCATATGCAACATTAGGCCTAATTTGCCCTGTGAGGCGCATTTGTCAGTGGAGGTGACAGGACTTGCAAAGTCATTAAAACTGGCCTGGCAGAAATGAAGATGTTTTAAAGAGACTCCAGTGTCTCTCAATGTGACTAAGTCTGGTGACTGTTAAAACAATGGACCTCAAGAAAGGGGATTTGCCCCAGGATTCTCACACTGGGAGAAGAAAAGGGCATGGAAGAGAGGGGGAATATATTCCTTAAAGAGATTTCACACAGTGCTAACAACTTTTCAAACCACTTTAGAGATGAGACTGAAGCCCAGACAAGGATGGGCCAATAGTGGGTCAATGCGGCGGTGGGGGGGGGTCACCTTCACCCAGACTGAGAGACATGCAGTCTTTGGCCTTCCATTTAAACTTTAATCTCATTTGAGAATCCCTAAGACAGACATAGAGTGTTACTGAGTTCCTTTGTCCCTCTTCCCAATGTGGGCACATTGAATAATCTCCATTTTCTGCTCTCTGCATTTAGTTCAACTCTTTCAGTGGGTTTATTGAGGAAGGACAGCCAGACCTGATTTAGGGCACAGGTTGTAACCCCCAAGTCCGGTAACATGATTTTGACATTAAAAAACTCAGGGAGGATGCGGGAGGAGGGGAGGGAGAGGGAACTGGGATTGACATGTAAAACAAGCTATTTAAAATTAAAATAAAAAATAAAGATTCAAAAAAAAAAACTCAGACAAAAGCCCTGCCTGGGAAAGTGTGAAGGCAGGCTCTGCCTGCCTCCACTTCCTCAGCGCTGGCATTATAGGGGTGCCATTTTGAATGTGTAGCTGAACAATATGGTTGAATTCACTGGCCAGCCAGCCTAGCCTACTCAATGAACTTCAGGTCAGTAAGAGACCCTGTCTCCAAAAATCAGGGTGGACAACACCTGAGGAGTGACACCCAAGGTGTCACATAGGCATGTGCACAGAAGCACAGGTTCATATATGCATATTTTAGAGGGGGGAGAGGGGAGAGGGAAGGGAGGAAGGAGGGAGGGAGGAACTGGGACTTCCAAGGGTGGGTCAGATTCTCCCACAGCACCCAGAGGATATAACACACTGAATCTTATGCAGGTATGCAGACAGGGTCCCAGAAGGGAAGCCAGAAAGGAAACCAGGAAGGGAGGGAACAACAGTGTGTGTGTGTGTGTGTGTGTGTGTGTGTGTGCGCACGCGCACGTGCGTTAGGCCCCAGAATAAGGAACAAAAACTTTTGAGAGCTGATTCACCAACAAGTTCAGGGGACTCTCTCCAGTAGTCAGGCAGGAGGTGGCCCAGTAAGGTGGGTTTGCCGAGGAAGCATCCGTGTGTCTGATGGTTGTATCCACAGGGGCGGGAGAACATTGGGTTTGTTCCTCAAGGTCCTCCTGCTACCCAGTGTATCTGTCCTCTGGGGGCAGAGATCAAAGAAGAGCAGGCTTTCCCCAACTGGAACTGGGTCTCTGTATGACACTGAATCACAAGCCAAGATCGTCTGGCTCTGTGTTGAGAGTCTGAATCTGTTGTCCAGGTGGACCACCACTCCAGCAGTATCCTGATCCCAACCCCAGGCTTCCAGTCAACCTCAAGGGGCTCACATCCCATTTGGCACCCAGCAGCTGAATAACCCACACTTTGGTCCATCTCCTCCTGTGCCCAGCCCTGTCCCTTCTGGGGCTCACGCCTCCCCCATTCTGTTTGGCTATCCAGGCCTTAACATTTACAGTCGCACCCACCCAGCACTCCCTTCCTCCTTGTCCACTCCATCTGTGACCATCAAAGCTTGCGGCTGGCTCAGGCCAGTCGCTGCCTCCTCCCAGAGGCTCTGTCACCTCAGACAGTTAGCTTTCCTTCTCTCTCTTGCAGGCTTGGGCTGCTCAGCTGGAAATAAGTGTCCCCGGGACAGTGGCCACATGTCCCCTTCTCCCTTCCTGGCCAGGCTGGGGGTAGAGCTACCATCTCCAGGGGAGATACTTATTCCGCACAAGCCAACATGAGGCCCCCTGCTCCAGCTCTGGGAACCTCCCACTCTCGCTCCCAGTTATCTCTCTGGTCCCCAGAAGCCAAACTCAGTATTTGGCTGGCCTTGTAAAGGCAGCATCCAAAAGCCCAGTCTGTCTCATGTGAAGTCTCCTCCTGGCTCCTCCTTTGTGATTTTGGAGCTAAAAATAAAGTCCCCGGAGACCGGGTCGCAGCCATTGTGGCTGCTATCACAACACGATGAGAGCCTGATCAAAATTATTATGCATTATTGACAGGGGAGGCAACTGAGCACTTATCTCCCAGCGACTTTTAAATCGCGCCTCCTCCTTTTGTGCCAGGGCAAAGCAATAATTTAGATAATTGGACTGCGAAATGAGTTGGAGGCGAGTTGCTGTGGCTTTGGGCCTTCTGTGATACTTCCTCTTTGTAGAAAAAGAATGGAATCCGAAGAAGCAGGCTTCGGCCAAACAAAGACCCTGAGCAGGACCGGAGCTCAAGACGAAAGACACGAGCCGCCGCCGCTTCAGGGCCTATGGGTGCTGTGAAGCTGCCTCCTTGAGCCCAGCCTCCCTTTCGCTCCAGGAGCAGACCGCCTCGGGAAAGGCTCTCTGCAGTGGGAGGAAGACGGCGGTTTCCTGGGGGGACTTGTCTTTCTCTGCCCTTGGTGCCACACGGGTAGCAGGACTTTGAAGGCTTAGCCTCTGGGCATGCACCACAGGGTTTTGGGCTTGTTGCTCCTTGCTCTCTGCTCCGGTTTCTCTGGGACAGTCCCCTCTCCTCACCTGAAGCCTGTAAGCACAGTGCAGGCTGGGTCCACCATTACCCTGTCCAGCACAGACAGTTACCCACTCAGGGACTCTGTAACCAGCCCACCTTGCCCCAAGCATAGTTCTTTTCTCTACCCAGATAGCCACAATAGTCTTCGTGAGGCAGTCGCAGAGTAAGAGGCCTGGCTCCTCCTCCAGTGACCACCTCATGAAAACAGAGGGACCTAGAGCCTCTGTGTCTGCTTCCAGATCATCTGTCCACTCTCTGTCCCGATCACTTCACTAATATCCCCTCGGTTAGGTCACAGGAATACAATACAGGGTCTCCACCTAAATTAGAGTGTCTCATAAGCAAAATAAAGTTTGAAAGAGTCTGTTCCAAACAGGGACCTTCTTAAGTTACTATCACCAAGACCCTACAGGAGACTTCAGACAGGGTAGCTTGTTGGGAGCTGATAGAAACCATGGGGGGGGAAGGGGAGGGGGAGGGGAGAGGGAGGAGCACTGAGCTGCCTGTGTGAGCCCTGTCCCTGCTCTGCTGTCCTTCCCGTCTCCAGCCCCTAAGACCCCCCCCCCCCGTCAGGAAATGGCTCATTCACTGGCTCAGACCAGAAGCCAGTACCTAGGAGAATCCCAGAAATAGATACCTGGAATTCCTGTCCCCTCCAACCTCTCAGCCATGGACAACTCACTGCTTTTTGCTCACACTTCCTTCAACCTGGGTTATCTCTACTTCCTGTCCTCCCAGCTTTCAACACCTCCACTTCCTGCCGCTCTCCATCTGACGGTTTCCCACCCTCACTTCTCCCTGCTTCCCCATAGCCAGCACTCCCCATCACACCTGCCCACGCTGGTGTTGCTGACTCTTCTCTCTGCAACGCTCTCTCTCTGCAACTCTTCTCTCTTGAGAACGCTGTGGACTTGGAATCCTAGACTGTAGTATTCTTTGACAAGCTTTTCACATTCACCTATGGGAACTTCAGTCAGACTCTACGGTCAAATACCTTAGCCGTGTGGTATATGACACAATTCCTCTTCTCCAGCTTTGTCTCCCACCAAATGTCCTATGGAAACACGGAATCATAGAAATCATTTGGTACAAGAGTCTTCTGAGGAACATATAATTTTCAAATGGAAATATCCATAAAGTGAAAATTGAAAGATCAAACTGTCTCGGTGATGGAGCTGAGAGGCAGACTCAGGGATCCTGGTTGCAAACCCCCCACTCTACCCACACAGAGACACCTCTATCACTTTCTACTTGAAGTATGGCCTCAGGAATACCTCAGGTGGCTATCGGAGAACGACTTCCTTGATTGTAAATTATAGACTGCATTACAGAACACAATAACACAGAATTCAATTAGCTAACTCACAGAAACATCTGGCACATGGCAAGCAATTAATGAGTCAATCTATCTGTCATCCACACATTAAAGTAACTACTCAACCATCACATGTCTGTCCTGTACCATTCTGTCTGTCCTCTATCCACCACCCGTCCACGCACGCTCCATCCCTCAGCCATCTGTCTACCTACTCACACACCCATCCTCCATCTACTGCTCATCCTCGGCCATCTGTGCACTCATGCGTCTACCTGTCCATCCTCCATCCACCATGTATCCATATCCATCCATCTGTCTATATGGTGACCACCTTCTACCAATCCACCCATATACCCATCTGCCCAGCTACTCACCCATCCATCCATCCATCCATCCCTCCATCCATCCATCCATCCTCCACCCACACATCCCCTACCCATCAGTCACCTATATATTCATCCATTCGTCCATTTGTCCATCCGTCCGTCCATCCATCATTTATCCATATACTTATGCACACATATGTACTCCATCTTCCCATCTTGTTTGGCACCTTCACCAGTGGTCACGGGCTGAAGCAAACTTTGTGCGGCAGAACTGGGATTCAAAAATCAAGCTATCTGGTTCTAACATGGGTTCTCACAGCCATACACAGGGAGGTACCGGGTGCAGTGTGCCAGTTACTAGAGAATTCACGATCCTGGGGTCAGGGAGGTAGCTTGTTCTCAGAGATTGAAGTAGACATTGGTGCTTGGTTGCTAGGTCCCTCGTCTTTACAAGAAACCCGGCCTTCTCACCTCTCTTGGTTGGGCAGAGCTATGTGCCGAGTGATGGGTGGCATGTGCTATGCAGAGGTGTGTGTACTGGGTGCAGAGTGGCATGGTAAGTCCCTAGGACATAGTATAGACCATAGACCATACTCCCCCCTCAGCTAGACCACGCAGCATGTTAGAGCTGTGCCTATGGAGCCCCCTGAATACTGTGGTGAGCGAAGGACCCTGCTGATTCCCAGCGATAAGAGACTTAGTCCTTGTGGCTTTAAGCTTTGAGGTATAGTTTGTCACCGTTCAGCCCAGGTTAGCCAGTTCTGATGGACAAAGGAGTGTCTTGGATCCTCCTTAGTTTTGAGCTTGATTCCAAGGGCCAGACAAACTCCCACAACTCAGTGACCTAGTATAGCCTACTTGTGTTCCCTGGCAGATCAGGGGGCGCTGTGTTGGGGATGGGACTACGGCTGCTGTGGCTTCCTCTGGAGCTTTGATGCAGGCTCTGTCCAAGGCCTCTCTCAGTTTCAAGGGCACAAAGGTCTCCCCGTGTTCTGCCCTCTTTGTGAAGACACCAGACCTTGATTGGCTTTAGGATGCATCCAAATCCACTGTGAGGCCAGCTTAACTTCCTGTTTGCCAAGATCCTCTCTCCACATGAGATCACATTTTGAGGACCCAGGTAAGCATGAAGGGGGAGGGGTACTTGCTACTCAACCCAATGGCGTCTCTGAGCACTGCTCAAGCCTGCACACACTCAGAAACACTACTTCCAGTCTTGTGCTGCCTCATGCTAAGACTCCGCAGTAGGCGGCACGTTAGAGAACAAAGGGCTTGGAGCAGTCTGACTGAAGAGGCAGAGACGCCCTGAGACACCCTCCGAGGGCATACACTATAGTATACACTCTGAGACACCCTCCTAGGGTATACTCTGAGACACCCTCCTAGGGCATATACTATAGTATACACTCTGAGACACCCTCCTAGGGCATATACTATAGTATACACTCTAAGACACTCACCTAGGGTATACACTATAATATACACTCTGAGACACCCTCCTCCTAGGGCATATACTATAGTATACACTCTGAAACACTCACCTAGGGTATATACTATAGTATACACTCTGAGACACTCACCTAGGGTATACACTATAGTATACACTCTGAGACACTCACCTAGGGTATATACTATAGTATATACTCTGAGACACCCTCCTAGGGCATATACTATAGTATACACTCTGAGACACTCACCTAGGGTATACACTATAGTATACACTCTGAGACACTCACCTAGGGTATACAATATAGTATACACTCTGAGACACTCACCTAGGGTATATACTATAATATATACTCTGAGACACCCTCCTAGGGTATATACTATAGTATACACTCTGAGACACTCACCTAGGGTATACACTATAGTATACACTCTGAGACACTCACCTAGGGTATATACTATAGTATATACTCTGAGACACCCTCCTAGGGCATATACTATAGTAAACACTCTAAGACATTCACCTAGGGTATATACTATAGTATACACTCTGAGACATCCTCCTCCTAGGGCATACACTATAGTATACACTCTGAGACACCCTCCTAGGGTATATACTATAGTATACACTCTGAGACACCCTCCTCCTAGGGCATACACTATAGTATACACTCTGAGACACCCTCCTAGGACATACACTATAGTATACACTCTGAGACACCCTCCTCCTAGGGTATACACTATAGTATACACTCTGAGACACCCTCCTAGGGCATATACTATAGTATACACTCTGAGACACCCTCCTAGGGCATACACGATAGTATACACTCAGACACCCTCCTAGGGTATATACTATAGTATACACTCTGAGACACCCTCCTAGGGTATACTCTGAGACACCCTCCTAGGGCATATACTATAGTATACACTATGAGACACCCTCCTAGGGTATACACTATAGTATACACTCTGAGACACCCTCCTAGGGTATATACTATAGTATATACTCTGAGACACCCTCCTAGGGCATATACTATAGTATACACTCTGAGACACTCACCTAGGGTATATACTATAGTATACACTCTGAGACACCCTCCTAGGATATATACTATAGTATACACTCTGAGACACCCTCCTAGGGTATATACTGTAGTATACACTCAGAGACACCCTCCTCCTAGGGCATACACTATAGTATACACTCTGAGACACCCTCCTAGGGTAAATACTATAGTATACACTCTGAGACACCCTCCTCCTAGGGTATACACTATAGTATACACTCTGAGACACCCTCCTCCTAGGACATACACTATAGTATACACTATGAGACACCCTCCTAGGGCATATACTATAGTATACACTATGAGACACCCTCCTAGGGTATATACTATAGTATACACTCTGAGACACCCTCCTAGGGTATACACTATAGTATACACTCTGAGACACCCTCCTAGGGCATATACTATAGTATACACTCTGAGACACCCTCCTAGGGCATACACGATAGTATACACTCAGACACCCTCCTAGGGTATATACTATAGTATACACTCTGAGACACCCTCCTAGGGTATACTCTGAGACACCCTCCTAGGGCATATACTATAGTATACACTATGAGACACCCTCCTAGGGTATACACTATAGTATACACTCTGAGACACCCTCCTAGGGTATATACTATAGTATATACTCTGAGACACCCTCCTAGGGCATATACTATAGTATACACTCTGAGACACTCACCTAGGGTATATACTATAGTATACACTCTGAGACACCCTCCTAGGATATATACTATAGTATACACTCTGAGACACCCTCCTAGGGTATATACTATAGTATACACTCAGAGACACCCTCCTCCTAGGGCATACACTATAGTATACACTCTGAGACACCCTCCTAGGGTAAATACTATAGTATACACTCTGAGACACCCTCCTCCTAGGGTATACACTATAGTATACACTCTGAGACACCCTCCTAGGGCATATACTATAGTATACACTCTGAGACACCTCCTAGGGTAAATACTATAGTTTACACTCTGAGACACTCACCTAGGTTATATACTATAGTTTACACTCTGAGACACCCACCTAGGGCACATACTATAGTATATGCTATGAGACACCCTCCTAGGGTATATACTATAGTACACACTATGAGACACCCTCCTAGGGTATATACTATAGTATACACTCTGAGACACCCTCCTAGGGTATATGCTATAGTATACACTATGAGACACCCTCCTAGGGCACATACTATAGTATACACTATGAGACACCCTCCTAGGGTATATACTATAGTATACACTCTGAGACACTCGCCTAGGGTATATACTATAGTATACACTCTGAGACACCCTCCTAGGGTATATACTATAGTATACACTCTGAGACACTCGCCTAGGGTATATACTATAGTAAATACTCTGAGACACCCTCTTAGGGCATACACTATAGTATACACTCTGAGACACCCTCCTAGGACATACACTATAGTATACACTCAGACACCCTCCTAGGGCATACACTCTGAGACACCCACCTAGGGCACATACTATAGTATACACTCTGAGACACTCACCTAGGTTATATACTATAGTATACACTCTGAGACACCCTCCTAGGGCACATACTATAGTATACACTCTGAGACACCCTCCTAGGGCATATACTATAGTATACACTCTGAGACACCTCCTAGGGCATATACTATAGTTTACACTCTGAGAAACCCTCCTAGGGTAAATACTATAGTAAATACTGGCAGAGTGGGCCTTGAGGTCCCAGGAAAATGTGAATGTCCACTTCTTTCAAACTCACCTATCTGCCTCAGGCACCAGCCTAGTTGTGGAAGGATCTTTATAAGTGCTTCTGGGCCCTGTCACCTGGCTCAAATACATCAGGTACTGTCTCCATCCTCTGTTCACAGAGACCATCTGTGAGAGACAACGGGCCAGGTTAGCATGGCTGCCACCCAGCTGGCAAGGCTGGAGATCCGTTCAGCAACACTGGCCCAAGGCCCCTGGCTCCTGTGAGCTCAGCGACTCTCAACAGCACCCACTGGGCCCATCTATCACCTCAGAATCCCAGTGCCTGTGTCAGCCTGCTCAGCAGGAAGTCTCGCACCACTTGGCTTTTTCCTCTGTTTCCCAGCCTGACTCTTCTGGCGGCATCCATTCACCAATTCTCTGAAGGCTGTAAGATGGCCAGAGCCTGGGCAGGTAGAACCCTGCACCCAAGCACACACGAGGCTGGGCCTCTCCCAGGCTTGCACAACGCCTTTGACCACTCAGAGGGGACTCAGTCTCTCCTGTCTGAGTCTTGGAGAGTAGAGGTGGCCAGGATGGGACGCTGACAACCTGGGTGTTGAAATGGCTTTGATGAGGGTGGCGTGGGCCAGAGAAGGTAGAAGGTCCTGAGGGGAGGAAGAGTGGGCTTGGACTACCTGGTTCGTGACCCACTGGCTCCCTGTGCCTCTGTCTCCAAGACAGTTCATATATAACAAACTGCGGTAGCAGTGTCACATCTAAAGGATGACATGCGGGTCTCCCCATGCACAGCGTTCCACATGGGCAGGGCAGGACCAAGGGTGGATATCCCAGAGTATACAGCATTGTCTAAGCAGAGTCTCAGACTTCACGGGGCCATGGCGATCTTCCCAGCAGGGACACAGGGGAGGGCCAGGACTCCAGGGCATTCCTGCTGCACAGCAGAGTCTCTAGTGGAGCGCAGGTTGCAGCTTCCTTAGCTTTTCTGGAGGACAGAGATGAGCTGGGTTCGCTCTGAGCTTGTGGTGTGAAGGCTGCTATCAGGCGGGCAGTTAGGCTAAAAGGTCTACAGTCCCTCCCTTGGGGGTCTCATCTCCCAGGGACTCAGGTTCTCTGTCTAGTTGGTCTGTGGGGGAAGCAGCCATTCTCCTAGGGTTGGGCACCGACCTGACTAGAGCCTGATCTTTTCTGTTACCAGCTATGTGCCATAGCAACAATCCATTCTTTTTATCTCTTATGCAGGTGCATGCTTCTAAGTTCCTCCAGGACAAAAGATGGAGCATAGATGTGGCCAGTTATAGTTATGGGGCCCAGCAGCAGGAACAGAAACCCCACTGGCCTCCCAATTCCTGCTCCTGCTGGGATGGTCTGCAAGGACAGTCTGCATCTACCCAGTCACAGCTATATCCCTGACACCTCCATGGTGGTGAGCATAAATACATGGAACAAATGGAAACATAACAGTGTGGCCAGAGTCTCCCACCAGCTAATGAACTGTGTAACCACGTGTGTGCTGTGCTTCTGGAAGGCGTAGGGAATCCAGCACTTAGCAAGGAGTGTCCTGAAACCCTTTACCTCTTAGTAAACTTCTTAAGGTTGGCTGTTTATCTCCCCAGATGCAGGACATGTAGCACAATGTCATTGTACTACTGTCTCAGGGTTAGCTACAGGACATGCTTACCACCCATCTCCCTTGCCTTTCCTGGGACTACGACTTCACGTCCCCATCTTACAGAAGGGTCGATAAGGAAGACCCATCTGAAGAATGCCATTCTGTCTTTTGCCAAACGGTCATCCCAGAGGCCATGCCTGCTGCTGGACTAAGTTCCCTCAAAGAAGCAATGCTGTGAATTCCTCCTGATCATTTTGTTCTTCTAGATGTTTCCACGGGCTTATTGAGATGGAATGATGGGGACTGGGAGGAAGAAACACCTGACTTCAGGCCCAGGCCAATCCCCCATGAGAATATGAACTGGTCCATCTGCCGCTGGCCTTCTTTAGGCTTCTCACAGAGGACAAGCTGTAACTTAGTCTTCAGTTGTGGCAAGGTATTTGGGAGCTGCAGGAAGGGCTTCCTAACTCCAGGGGAGTTACATGACCATGACCTTGACACATTCATGCTGCCTCCAGCTAGGCAGCTCCAATTCTGGCCTTCCCGCCAAACCCAATTCCTACTGAATTTGGGGATGTCCCATCATAACCAGATGTGGCTTGTGCCTGGAACGGCACACAGGAACTGGACCCAACTCTGCTGCAAACCAAAAGTCATCTCCTCACTTAGAGGTCTGTCTCAAGATGACTGAGTCCTAATATCTAGACTCCAGAAGGGGTCCTCTGCAGCAGCACTGGCTAGCTGAGTACTTAGTGAAGACTTGAAGGCCCCTTCCACAGCTTCTTTCTCTAAGCCTTAGCCTGGGTTGTAATGTGAATGTTTCTCTTGCCCAGCTAGGTCCCACTGCCCTTCTCTGCCCCAAAGAAGCACATGGATGCTTTATTAGTATAAAGCTGTTGGACAACGGCTATGGTTTCTTAATAGGCTAGCTCTGACTTCACTATTAACCCATGACTACTAATCCATGTATTTCCTCGTGGCCTTATCTTACTGGAGAAAAGTTCTGGTCCTCTTACTCCTTTGGGGGTTTACATTGCATCTGCTCCTTGTCTCCTCAAGGAAGAGAAGAGGGGCTATTTCTTGCTTGTCCCTGCTTAAATACTGAGTCTGCCTTGCTATGTCACTTCTTGCCTGGATCACATGGTGACTTCTCTTTACCACATTTCCTGGAATCGTCCTCGACTCCTAGTCCCACCTATCTTGCTTCCCTATTGGCAAATAGTGCCTTATTCATCAACCAATTAGATAGACATTCTCCATTATCTCCTCTTTTCTGTCTAAATTAAAAACAAGGAATGTAACTTTAACATAGTAAAATACATAACAAAACAGTCATCAAGTAATAATGATAGTTACAATATTTAGTTCATTAACATTTGGCAAAATGTATAGACTATATTCTATCATCTATCTTCTTTGTGAGCCTAAAGTCTTATATGTAACTTATCTTTAATCCTAACTAAGGAAAACTATAAACATAATTATGTGTCTTCAACTCCATCAAAGACTACAGAAGGATAGTATATAAATTCTAGAAGAGGCAGACATCTTGCTGCCTAGACGGTCACCCAAAGTTCCTCTGTAATGTTGGGGTATCCAACTTCAGCCCATAGGCCACAATGTGTCTGGCAGATTTCTTAGCAAAGCAGGAAATTTTAAATGTCCATCAGTTTGTCAGTCATTTTTCTGTGTCCTGCAGAAAGTATGGCAGACTCTTCCATGAAGCAGGAACCCTTTAGGACTGTCTCTTGTTTTGCAAGTTCAGTAGTCACTTTCCTGTGGGTCCTGCATGTCCAGATTATACAGCAACAGTCAAACAGTCCAGGAAAGAACAGTTTCTTGCCCAAATGGTTAATCTTGCCATGTTGAAAGCAAACTCCATAACAAGTTTCTTCAATGCCCATTTTCCTCTCAGACATAACTGGTGTGCCAGGAAGTTGTGTCTTACTATCATGAAAAACCCTAAACCATTTAAATGACATATATTTTGTAGGTCTTTGAAAGGTTTGAAGAATATCTATCCATCTCAAATACATCTCTATATATCTAAAAAACCTAACTAACCTAACTATAAGTTTTCACTATTATAGATAACTATATATAATCTGTACTTAATTATACATTTCATTCTAAAAGAGCTGTATAAGCACAATATCTAAGAGGATAAATGTATATATCACAAAATTGACCTTAAATTTGTATCAATAAATGAGAATCCATACCAGTACAAAGTATTGTAAATCATATTCTCTTTTTTCCCTTTAGAAAGACATTGACTGTGATCATTACCATTTATAAGCAACCCCATTTAAATGAAAACAAAAATTTATAAACAATATTTGGGAATTTGGGCGTTATTCATTCCAAACTGTTTCCTGCTGGTTGGGGACGCTGTCCATATCATGGGGATCATTACAAAACACAGAAACCTGGCTAAGTCTTTGTTTTTTTGTAGTATGTAAGGCTGCATCATCCTAGCTGTTTTAGATGTTAGATCACCTGGGCCCTTGCTTCATCAAACCATCGAAGCCTGGATGGAGTCCACAGCCTTTCATTTTCTGTGGAAACACAAGCAAAAACTCCTTTCCCAAGTAACCTGCCCTTATATTTAAATCCAGAAGTCAAAGCATTTTTAAAATATATAAGTTGGATTAATTTAGCAGCACTTATAATCAAGTGTATTTTAGCAATTGTTGCTCCTTCCTTAGCAATTGAACAACTGAAAGACAACACAATAGCATTCAGTATGCAGACTCTGTGTATTTTCCACCTTTACGTGGCTTTTTTTATTACTCTATTTCTTTTATTTTTGTTTATTTATTTTTCTATGAGACAGGGTTTTTCTGTGGAAATCTACCTGCCTCTGCCTCTGGAGTGCTGGGACTGAAGGCTTGTGCCACCACACCCAGCCATTATCCTGTTTCTTTTTCTCTCCCAAGCCTATGTATATTTTTTAAACACACTATAAACAGTTTAGAGGTTTTACTTTATCTGAATCTGACTTTGCTGTGAATCTTTATGTTTTTCTGACCACATGTCTGGTATCTGCTGAACAACATTGTTAAAATCAAAGCCGTGGCTGATTTAACTGCTGTCTTTCCAAGATGGCAGGTGTAAGTTTACTGCCAGCACTGACCGTGTAAGTCTCTGCTTGTCTCTGGCAAAACAGAGCCCACCCGAGAAAAATGCTGCTACCAAGATACCATGCTTCTCTCTGTTATTCTGTTTCTAAAATCCCTTTTAAGCTTTTGCCATTTTACATGGAAATTCATGCCGCACATGAGCTACCTGTGTCCTGCTGCTGTCTCTGCCCCCAAATAACACACAAGACACTATATCAATTATGAAGCTGTTGGCCATTTTCTATGTTTTCTTAATAGCTATCTCTGACTTCATTATTAACCCATAATTACTAATATATATTTATATAAAGGCTTATCTTACTGAGGCCGCCACACTTGTACCCTCTCCTTCCAGGATTGCATGGCAACTCCTACCCTTGAATATATTTCCCAGAATCCTCCTTGACTCCAAGTCCTGCCTATCTTGCTTCCCCATTGGCCAACAGTGCTTTATTCATCAACCAATAGGACAACATATACACAGAAGGACTTCACCCATTGCTGGGTGAATTCCTACTACAGTCAGGAGCCTGCAGCACATCCTCTGGTTCAGAAGGGCCTGCACCTCTCAAGACGACTCCGGTCCCTGCCGGCCTATGGGCTAGTCAAGTTCTGAGATGATCTCACTGCCAATCATGTCCCTGCAGCCTGCGTGCAGTCCTACCCCAGCAGCTTCTCTGCTTTTCCTGGGCTCTGGGCCCTAGGGGGGGCTGTCCCTCATTTCATCCTTGAAAGGCCCTGAACTGAGTCCTGGAAGCTGATGCCTCTTGTCCTGTGTCCCCCACCCCCAATGGGCCAGACACTGGGACCACAGAGCATATTGAGTATCTATCAGCACCCTGGGGGTGACAAGGCTGGGTCTCTTTTGAAAAGGAACTGGTTTGGGGAAACTTGCCCTAGGGGTGTGCGTGGGAAGAAGGCTGGTGGCTGTCCCACCACAGAGTAGGCCTCAGCTGTGCTGCCTGGCTATGAGGAGGTGGTGGTTGTGGGCCAGGTTTGGTGCTACTGGGTCAGAGGCTGCCTTAGAGCCTTCATCTCCCCCAGTTCTGAAAGCCAAAGCACAAAGCCTTGCCTGGGGCTGCTTGCTGAGGCCAGTGTGCAGACTCCCTCAGATAGAAACAAAGTCCTCTTCACTTTCCGCTGCCTGAGCATCTGTGCCTAAGGCCAGGCATGAGCATCATCAAGGCAGTGACCGCCTGTGAACACAACAGCAGGGGACACAACCCTCTTTCACCTTTGGGGACTCCAGGGTCTTCCTAGACAATGACCGGGTCTCCTGAGAACCAGGCACCTCCATGTGTGTTGCTCAGAGACACTAGGTCAGGAAGGACACAGGTAGCTTCCAGGATGACAGCTTCTGCAGACCCCGACCCATTCTCTCTCTTCATAGCTCCCCATACTTCTGCTGCGTTCCAGGTGAAGTGACTGCATACTGGCAGATGGATGGATGGCTTACCCCTGGGTCCCCTGGGCTTTCATTAGCTAACTGTGCACCAAGGGGACAGTCCAGGTCAAGAACAAGGAGGGGACTTGGTGGTGGTTTTTTGGGGGGGGATTGACTATCAGGGCAAAATTTGAATATCTGCTAACTAAGTGAGTCTTGGCAATGGGGAATGAAGCAAACTCAACTTTCTAGGCCTCAGTGTGTCCCAGACTGTGGAGGAACTGTGTGCCAACCAGCCAGGCCCCACCCAAAAAGATGTGAGTCGCAGGCGGAGGGGCTTGGATGAGACACTGCCCATCTTTCAGGCATCTTCAGGATAACAGTGATTTCCATTGTTGAGCTAGGCCTTTGGCCAGATGAATTATTGCATGTAATCCTTATTCTGGGACAGGTTCCTGCTATTATCCCTAATTTGCAGCTAAAGAAATAGACTCAGAGAGGTTAATTTGCTTGCTTTGCTTACACAGCCAGTAAGATGAGGGCCAAGGTAGGAATTCACGCTCATGACTCTGGTCTCTCTCCCTTGCTCCTGTCCTTGGCCTCCTTGTGACTGACCCCTTTAGAGTTGCACCATCTGTCACTGAAGGTCAAACAGACTCCCTTCTGCTTAGAGCCACCAGAGGACTAAGCAGGTGACAGCAAGGCTGCACGGAGACTTGATACTGGTGTGGCTTCTAGGAGCATCCCATTTTAAGGGTTTCTTTGTGGACACCCCCTGCTGGTCCTGGGGGACAGAGAAAGGTGTTCAGGAACAGAGGGCCTCAAAGCACATAGGAAATCACAGGGAGTCCCTGGGCCTCGGAGGTCTGTATCTGTGCCCTTTCCTCCGCATCCAGCATCCTATTGTCTAAAGGAACAATAGGAGGGATACCCGGGCCTCATACATGCATGCACACATGCACACTCAGATCCCAGCAAGCATAGAATCTCATTCTAAGGCCCAGAGAAACACAGTGAGGAACCAGCACTGGGCCAGCAGGCCGTGGCAGCATGCAAAGGTACCTGCTCCTGGGTTGTTACAGGTGGATGCCTGGGCCTTGACAATTTGTAGCTCAGCTCCAAACTGAGGGTCTAGTGTCTGTGCTCTGGTTATAGACAGTGATCAGGTCAGTGACCTGAATCAGCCACGAGTTGCTAAACAAATTCCTCCCGTCATTTTGATAGCCAAATGGATGAGCTTTAAGGGCAGGGGCAAGGTTCTCTAACAAGGATGAGCTTGCGGTTTGCACTGGCCTGTGTCTCTTCACTGCCTCACCGACCGGCCCACTGTGACAAGAGATCTGGTATGAGCTGAGAACAACAGCTTTCCCATGTCTGGGGTCATGACTCAGTGGGGCAAATCCAGGTGTGCAGGTGGGGATGAGAGCTGGGAGCTTTGCCACACATCTGCCTTAGCAGAAGCCTGCTGTGGATGCCTACCACCATGCCACCCACACTCACAGGTGTCACTGCCTCCTTTTCCATACTTGGAAGACGCCCATGCTTGTGCCCGTGTCTCTGTTGGATGTCACCTTCAGCCTGCAGTGCTTTCCCAGACTGACAGAAGTGTAGGTCATCCCTTCTCCTTTTGTAGCCCGGTAGACGAAGGACCTCCATCACCCAGTCCTGCTTCCTAATGGGACAGCCAAGGACAAAGTCCTCACTGCCCCCAGAGACTACAGAAGGTTGAGCCAGTACCCTATAGCCATGGGCAAGATTTCTAGCACCCGCTGCGGCTCTATCTCTCCAAACTCCCAGCCTTGTCTTCAGTCACTGCCAATCAGTCAAATGAGCCCTCCCCTTCCTCCTGCTCCAGGAAGCCCAGCCCAGAGCTCCAGTGGATACACAGAGCGCTGTGTTAGCTCCACACTGTACACTGGGGAGCACATACCTACTGGAAGGAAAGAAAGAAAATAAATACACATTTTCCAGTACTTTCTTCCTGTAACCAATTCACCCTTGGACTTCCATCTTGGCCCCACACTAGGGAGCCACAGACAACTGTGGGGCAGGCAGGGGCAGGACAGGACCTCTTTGGGCAGACATGACCCAGCAGAGGATGTATGGTGGTAGTGAGCCTGGGCTAGCCCATTCTCCCTTCTCATCTCCTGTGCTGGGTGAGCTGATGAGTAGTGCCCCAGGACTAACCTGCTATGTGCTTTAA
Organism: Mesocricetus auratus; assembly: GCF_017639785.1. Classification (NCBI taxonomy): domain Eukaryota; kingdom Metazoa; phylum Chordata; class Mammalia; order Rodentia; family Cricetidae; genus Mesocricetus; species Mesocricetus auratus. The sequence continues at coordinate 2,364,294 of NW_024429232.1, forward strand.
CGAGGGTCAGGGTCAGAGACCACGCTTCCTACAGAGTCACATTTTCTACTAGTGTTCATTTACTGACTGGAACTTTTCCAAATCATCCATTGATGAGAAGATATCTTTGGGGCTGGCTAGTGCCATGGCCTAGATGTGTGTGACCTCGGATTCTCAAGGAGAAATAGGCCCTCTGGTGACTAGGGCCCTCATGAGTGGAACGAGAGACTTTCTTACAAAATCCAAGACATGCCTCCCTCTTCACCATGTGAGGACACGGTATGAGATGTCACTGTTCACTACCCAGGAAACAGCCCTCTCCAGACACAGCATCTGTGACCTCCAGACATTGGCTACCAGCCTCAAGCTCTATGGACAATTAGATTCTGTTGGTCATAAGCTGCCCATGTCAGGTCACGAAAGAACGACCTAGACACCTGGTAGAAGGTAGACGCCGGCCTGCCCTCAGCCTCATTGCCAAGACGGGAAGACAGCCGCAAACCCCACAGAGCGTACAATATATAGCTGCCACCTCTCTTACACACAGGTGAGCGAATATGCTCGCTATTGGTTCCTGTCACCAAACCAGAAGACTACAGAATGCTTAGCCCAGGAGGCTTTGGGCATCCATAATACGCTCTCACGGAGGGGTTGAGACTCTGCCTGAGACAGGGCTTGGGCCCCACCTGGAGCATTTGTCAGAAGTCTGCCTCAGCTCCAGGCCTGCTCACTGGACCACGCTCGCACTGGATGGCAGTTCACCTGTGTCCAATGTGCCCGGCCATGAGTGAGCAGGGTCAGGGCTCAGTGTGTGACCAGGACGAGGCTCAAGGCTCAATGTGGGAGCATGGCTAGAGCTCAGCATGTGAGCACAGTCAGGGCTCAGTGTGTGACCAGGGCCAGCAAGAGCTCAATACAGGAATGGAGTTAGGACTTGGTATTGGATGGAAGCGGTTGTTTGCCCAGGATCGGGACTCAGGCTGTTATGAGGATCAGTTTTCAGTCTATGTGAGGATTCTGGGATCGGTCAGGAGCAAGGCTGGGGGTCCCTGTGGACTTGGTGTGAGGCTGTGTCTGCACCAGGGACTTAGGTTCTCCTTTCCCTGCTTCCTAGTGTAACCTTTAGAGCAGCCCACACACCCTGCCACTGGTGCAGGGTGGCCCAGCCCTAGGCACTTTGTCCTGTGGAAATCTCCTTTGGCTCTGGTCCTAATTATGTTTAAAATCCTGTCCTGGCTGAGGGATCTCATCAGGGAGCCATGCTCAGAGCCAGGGTGCTGGAAGAAAATTAGGAATGGTGGCTGGACAATTCCCACAAGCCAATCAAAGCGCCCCACACTCGGATTTGCATAAATCGCTAAGCCGATTAGAGAGGCTTTCCAGCAAGCTGCCAGGTACAGCCAGCAAGCTACTGCCCTCCCTCTCTCTGGATTAATTGTTCCCATCCCAGCTCATTCCAAAGCCCAGTTCATTATCCCCCCACCCCCCAAACCCACATCTCAGGCTTTCTGTGGACACTAACTTAAAACCTGCCTGTACCCTTCACACTGTCTCCTGTCAGCATCACCTGTCCTGGGCCATTTCCACCACCTGGCCATCCCTGGTGCACATCCTTCTGAAGATCTCCACTTCCAACCTCATTCTTGCCGTAGTATCCTCACGGTGTTTCCAATACAAGCCCCTGCCTTATGTCTACTGCACCTACCAGCCTGACTCTGTTATCAGTCCAGACCACTTGAGAGGCTAAGATTATGCACCACAAAGACCCTAGATGTTGCAGGCCAGCCCAGGGCTTTCCTGACTCCCTGGATCTTCTTTTAGGCTGTCCTAATGCCCATGTCGTCTCGACACCCACCGGGTATGGCACTGAGGCCAAGGGTTGGTCACAGGGTCAGTTTGTTGCTAGACACATTCTCTGTCATCCTGCTGGCTGCAGGTTCTCCAGCCCTTTCCCTGTGGATAGAGCCACCTTGTAGTCTGCTGAACTAGCTCCAATTCGGCCCATCACAGCCACACCGGCTACCTGCTCTTGTCTCAGGGTTTTGGAAAAACACATAGTAATGAGAGGGTTTAGGTCATAACTATCAACTACAACATTGCCTTAGAGGATGATCTTGTGGGGGTGTCAGGTATCAGCACCCTTACCTCTGCTCTCTCACTGGAGGAGAAAAGTCTGAAAGTACAGGCAAAGGCTTTACCTTGATGTGTACCTTTCAAGGAAGGAATTTAACCAGAGCCTCAAGCAGTTTAGGCAGAAGTTTTAGTGAAACAAGTGTTCACTCCAGAGAGATTGGAGTGAGCCAATCCAAAGAGAGGAGCTGTGTGTCTTGATACCAAAAAAGAAACTGCTTCCTAGTTATAGGTTTGAGGAAGTTGGTCTGATGATCTAGCTATCTAGATCAGGGTATTGGTACTATTAATATGCCAACACCATCACCATCATCGATATCATCACTGTCACCAACACCATCACCATCACCAACAGCATCACTAACATCATCACCAGCACCAACACCATCACCAATATCAACACCATCCCCATCAGCACAGACTCCACATTAGCATCATAACTACTGTCTCCAGCTAAGGGAGTAGGCTGAGGTCCTTGGCACCACGTGACAGCAAACCTGCACCAGCTTCTTCATCTCCATGCTAATTGAGTGCTGATGCTTTCCTCTGGCCTCCAAGGTTGCAGTCTCAGATTTCTGCTGCCTCTACCCCTGCTCCAATCTCTTTGGGGTCTTATCATATTTCTGAATACCCCGCTTAGGATCCAGGACCACCAGGATGCCAGGCTGGTTAAGAAGGCCTGCGGAACTGTGACTTCCTTTGTGCTGTGGAGCCCCTGAAGTGATTCTGACTTCCCATTCACACTTGACATCTGCTTGCACTACCAGGCCCTTGAACCCCAATGTCTCCCTCTTCTGCCATCAGAAATCTAGGGCAGGTCCTGAGCCACCCCTTGGGCTCCCAGTTCCCTCCCTGACCTTTTCACTCCAAGACAGCACTAGTTTCCTGTGACTTCTGGCAGAAATAAGCATAACATGATGGCTAAAACTTCAGGATGTATGCTCACACTTTTGGAGCCAGAAGTCAGACTCCAGGTGCTTGCCTGACCTTGCTCCCTTAGAGACTGTGGAGGGCATGGCCTGCCTCCTGCGCATGCTGCTGGTGAGCCTTGGGCTGCGGCTGCGTATCTCTGCTCTATTCCTCCAGCATCCTCTCTGTCCCCTTCACCTGCCTTGCTCTGCCTCTGTTCCCCACGTCTCTTTCTGATGTCTCTCATACGTCTGTCCTCCATCTGTCTCTCCACGTGGCTCCCCTCTGCACCTCTACTCCCCTCCACGCCTCTTCCTGCCTTTTCTCTTCTGCCCCCTTCAGTGTTTCTACTCTGCTTCTGTTTTCTTGTTCTCTCCCCTGTGTCGCTGACCCCCCCCCTCCATATCTCTCTGCCTCTTCCCTCTCTTGAAGACCCTGTGATGGGGTCCACTCACATATCCCAAGGCAATAGTCTTCATGAAAACATTCTTTACTAAATCACACCTTTGGCCAAATAATTTCAGCATCCCTCTTCTCAACAAATACAGAAAACAAACAAACAAACAAACGAAAACCAGCCTCTGCCTGAAACCTAGCAGAAGGATGGAGAATGCCGAGCACTAGATTAGCGCTGGGGGCCTGAAGCCACGCCTGGCTCTGGGGTCTTAGGGTGCCCTCCAGGCTTAGTGTCCTCCCTGATCCAACTCACCTTGACTCAAGCATCTGTGTCCCGAGGTCCCACAGCTGCTCCCCTGCAGCCTCCACTCAGCCTAGCTTCTCCTCTAGACCCTTGCTCTGCATTACTGCCTTTCTTCTTTTGCTCACTCCCAGGATGTCCCCAACTCAAGGACCAAGAACTCCCCACCACACATACACACACACACACCACACACACACACCACACACACACACACACACACACACACACACACACACACATACACACACACACCCTCCCTGGGTGCCAGCCCTGCCTCCTTGACCCACAGAGTGAACTCTGTGGCACCTGGCTTTCACAAGCAAGTCCAAGGTATCAGGAAAAGAAAGACAAGACGTCCAGCTGTTTGTACTAAGAGAATGCATGTGTTGCCTTTATTGCCAGGAGAATGTGTGCGTGTCTTCATTACAAATATTAAGAGGTCTCACTCTTGTAGGAGGGAGGAGCTTTATATACAGGTTTATAGCACAGTGGAAAAACCCCAGGTAGAAGAGAGTGTGTTTTCCTCCTGTTGAATGTTGATGTCAGAGGGTCAAGGCTGGGCCAGTAAGCCAGGACTAGAAAACAGGAAGCACTTGGACTGGAAAACAAGTTGTACTTGTAGGGTGACCAACAATTCACAGAGACCCCATGGGGCTGGGGCCCAACATCTTCCCCCTTCTTTATATATAAATTAGCACCTATCTCAGGTGACTAAGACGTTAATGCCAATCTTAGTATCAATAACCAACCCTGTATAAATGTAAACAAATATTTATAAACAATAAGGCAGGCGGATCTCTGTGAGTTTGAGGCTAGGCTGGACTGACAGCCTCCAAAACAATACAGAGAAACCCTGTCTCGTAAAACCGAAAAAAAAATATCTGGGAATGTGGGCATCGTTCTTTCCAACTACTTCCTGCTGTTAAGGGGGGGCTGAAATACCATGGGGATCATGACAAAACAAAAAACAAAAAAACCCAGAAACCTGTTGAAGTTCTTGTTTTTGTGGTCTGTAAGGCTGCATCATCTCAGCTGTTTAAATGTTGGATCACCTGGGCCACTGCTTCAGGTGGTCTTGCTTCATCAAACCATACTAGTCTGGAAGGAACCCACAGCTTTTTATGTTCTGTGGAAACAAAAGCAGAAATTCTTTTTCCAAGTAACCTGTCCTTATATTTAAATTTAGAAGTCAAAGCATTTTCAAAATATGTAAGTTGGATTAATTTAGCAACATTAATAATCAAATGTCTTTTAGCAGTTTTTGTTCCTTTCTTAGCAATTAAACAATTTAAAGACAACACAACTGTACACAGTATCCAGACTCTCTGTGTATTTTTCATTCCATATACTTTTATCTTTTCCTTTTCTTTTACTTAATACTAGTACCTCGTTTATTAACTGTTACCAAATTTCAATTTACCCACTTTTAATCCACCCTCCAACCTAGGGTGATCTCTCAGGTTCCCCTTTCTTTCCTGACCTTGGTGTCAGGCAAAGGCCTGGAGATTAATTTAATACACCTTCTCCTTAGAAGGTGATCTCTCAAGCAAAACTTGGAGATTTGACCATTCAATTTTACTGTTAGAAGTTTTCTTTCTCGAGTCTCTCGTCTCCTGAGTCTTCTTTCTGGCCAATCTTTGCCAGTCATTCCAAGTTTTTCTGGATCTCGGTGGGACCTCCAATTGCGGCACCTGGCTTTCACAAGCAAGTCCAAGGTATCAGGAAAAGAAAGACAAGACATCCAGCTGTTTGTACTAAGAGAATGTATGTGTTGCCTGTATTTCCAGGAGAATATGTATGTGTGTCTTCATTACAAATGTTAAGAGATCTCTCCTTGTAGGAGGGAGGAGCTTTATATACACGTTTACAGCACAGTGGAAAAACCCCAGGTAGAAGAGAGTGTGTTTTCCTCCTGTTGAATGTTAATGTCAGAGGGTCAAGGCCAGGGCAGTAATCCAGGACTAGAAAATAGGAAGCACTTGGACTGGAAAACAAGTTGTACTTGTAGGCTGACCAGCAACTCACAGAGACCCCGTGGGGCTGGGGCCCAACAAACTCTCTGTCCCATTTGCTTTTTATTTGTTCCAACAGGCCAGCCTCAATGACGGGAATGGCATCAAGGTTTGCACTACTGTAGCACAGCACCAGATGAGGGCCAGGTATGACGCTGCTCATGAAATAAGTGATGAGCAAGCAAACACGTAACTGGAGAAGCACAATGCTTGGCCGTGGCTTTCTGGATACAAAGGGAACCTTACCTTGGAAGCCGGGAAGCCTTCATCCTACGTCCCTGGGATGCCAGCTGCAAGTGAGCCAGGGCCAGGGCTAGACAGGATGTGGATAAGGAAGCCGTGCACGTGACACAGGCCTGGGGGAGGCAAGCATGCCTAAGAAGATGCAAGCACAGCTAGGATCAGAATGACCTTTCAGAAACTCCAAGGATGGAGTCGGGCCTCTGCAGCTGGAGCCACTTAGGCACTCAGGGTGCACCAGGGCTACCCCCACACACTCAGCACCTTAGATCTGAGCTGCCCAGGAGCACATCAGCAGCCCTTTCCTCACCCGGCCTGGGTGCATCCTTTCAAACCCCAATACCTCAACCCTCCCAGATCGCACTTGCTGCCTTAGGTCCCTGTCCTTAAAGCCTCCCACGTCCCCCACAAACAAAGAGGACACACATGGCAGAAGAGCTTCCCCAGGCGCTGCAGAGCCAGGGGTGCTGGTTTGCTGGGCTCCTGGGAGGGGAGGTAGCTAATGCTCTCACTGCCTCCCCCTTGGCTGTAGGATGTTGGCACCGAGGGGGTCTGCAATTGCCAAGGCATAAATGGCAACTGACTGAGACTCCTGCCCCCAGGTCCAGTTTTGCTGGCTCTCTGGACAGCTGACAGCTGCCTCTCACTGTGCAGGCACACTCATGCTTGTTTGCCTGCTCACTGAGCTCGCACGACTCACACCCTGCCAACCTGGGGCTTCAGGATGCCAAGCCAGCCCTGAAGCCGTTCTGCATCCTGCTTCTTGCTTGGCATCCGTGGCACACACCCTAAGTCTGGCTTCTTTTAGCCCTACTCCCTCTGCCCTCTGACCATGGAGGAGGACCCCCAATGACAGTTCAGAGCACGTGTAAGCATCCTCTCTCTGCATCACTTCGTTTTCAAACAACAGAGTTGGAACTCGTGACCTCACACCCTCTTCTGACTGGTATGCAGCTTGTTGGCCCCACGGTCCTCTTCCCCTGACTGGGGATCACTCTAGGTAGTAGAAATTTCCCAAGCTTCGGATAACATCCACACCAGGGGACAGCCCACACTCAAGATGACCCATACACCCCCTTCCCACATATGCACTCATAAGGGGCCCCTTCTCCCGAGTCTCTTTTCTGAAGCAGCCAACATAGCTGTGTTAGCACAGTCCCACAGACGGCAACCTAACACACACTCCTCCTGGCTGTTGGGCACTCAGTGGACTGCGGGCTGCATTTCTCCCCAAGCTCCCTCAGAGCCTGCTCCCTGTGTTCTTGAGAGACCTGCCTCCCTCCTGAATGGGGCATGTGAAGAGTTTACCTGAGAGATCTTAAAGACACGCATAGAGAAGATCAGCCCCTGCCCCGGAACCTCATTTAGTCTGTTTGCCTCCTTGGAGGTCCCTTCTCGGAATACAGCCACTTCAGCATTCGAACTTGTGGAGTCACAAAAATTCAGCCCACAACTCCCTCTGGCCCCATCCATATAATGGATTAATAAACTATGACTAGAGGGTTGAATGAGCCTGCCTGAGGCTGTGGATGAACTTGGGGTTCATCCTGAATGCCCCGATTTCCCCTGCCCTCACCCTCATGCTGTCCCAACTCCAGAGCAAATGTGGCATCGACATGCTTCTGCTCCCACCGGAGCCATCTAGAAGGTGCTCACCTCAAAAGCCCGAGGCCAGTCATGTCAACCCACACCACCCCTGAAGTATGTGCTTATTTGTAGCTCCCAGCATGCTCTCTACAATGTACTTGGAGCTGTCAGCACAGGGGACTCTGAACCCACAAATCCGGTTCAGGCTGATTGGTTCCTGCTCTGCACTGGCAGCCCATCCCTCGGCATGCAAAAGGAAAGGGCACTGCACAGGGCTGAGGCCTGGGCAGAAATAAAGTCCTTGACTGGCTATAGCACTGCTGGTCAAAAGATTCTCCCTGCAGGCATTCCCTCCCTGCCTCTCGGTTCACCCTTTCTCCCCAGGGGCTGAAGCACAGCTCAGAGAAGCCATAGGTAGCTGTGGCACCCAGACACGTGGCAGCCAGACCATGCAGAGGCCCAGCAAGCTTCCTTCCACAAGGGTATAGCCAGACCACTCTATACCTCCCAAGGGCACGTGCTGAGGGCCATGCATGCAGCTCCCAGCAGGGCTTCTCCCTGAAACCCTTCCTGCTGCAACGATCAGCAGGACACCTCCTGGTATAGCTGAGTTTTCCCTCCCTCTGCCTGACTGTCGCTGGTCTCAGGCTGGGGTCTCAGGCTGGAGTCCCGTGCCTCTGGAGTCAGTTATTCAAATAAACTAGCCCCATCATCTTGGCCTCAGGGTCTCTTCAGGAGCACACCTGCGGGCGACAGGCTGCAGGATGGCCCTTGCCAAATTCTGCCTTGAGACCTTGACTGTCAGTGAGGCTGCCCAGTGACCGGCCACTAACTCAGGACTGGAGAGGCCACATCACCATGTGATCAGGGGCTTCCTTTTGCTGGCTTTGATGCACCCAGTGGCCAGGTTAGAGGCAGAAGGACAAGTGCAGCCTGACCCCGCAGGCTCCCTTTCGTGAGGGCAGAGCCTAACCACCCCACGGCTCAAAGGGGAGGCTGCTGGACAAAGGTCGGTGAGAAAATGAGGCTCTTGGGGTGAGGGTGGCTTTAAGCAAGCAAACCCCCCAAGAGTAGGCGAACCCCCAAACAGAGCTTGCCTATCTAACCTCAGATGCAGCCCCATCCCCAAGCCCAGCCAACACCTCAAGTTCCCGAGGACTCTTACCTGAGGTCCAGGCTGAGCCTCCAGACTCCTGGAGATTATGAACTACGCATGGCAGTTTTCTCTTTGTGTCCTGTGGTCATCTGTCCCATGGCTATGGGCAATATCAAGGCCCTGGGTTAATCTCGGGTGGGAGGCTAGCTTCAGGAGAGACGGAGCAGCGGTAGGTGGGCCAGTTCAAGGTCTGAGATAAAGACAGTGGTGGTGGGGGATGCGTGGTCAAGATACACAGTGTCAACTCCAGCTGGGCCAGCTCATGGCCCCAGAAACAGGACACAAGGAGCAATGGGGGGTAGCGTCCCGTGCTTGCTAGACCAGACTAATGCACTTTCAAGACCTCCTCTCAAGGGGACATTCGCAGACTGCTGTTGCCCTTACCCCGGTTCACTTTTAGCTTCAGTGGTACTTAAACCTTGTCTATCTAGTTATAGCAAGCTGAGTTCTGCATAAAATGGGCTCCTGAGAGATGTATACCCCTTTTCTAGAAATGCCTAACTTGAGGAGGTAGAGAGGAGGGGACAACAGGAGAAAAAATTACAAGCCCAGGGCCTGCTAGGGTCTGATTCTTTTTCTTTTTACAATTTTTTAAATTGATTCCTCATGAATTTCATATCATGTACCCCAAACTCCCTTATCTCTCTGTCCCTCCCTATCTGTTCTCCACCCTTGCAACCTCCTCTGCAAAAGAAAATTCAAACAATTAAAGATTTAAAATAACAAAAATAAAAATGCAGATTAAATTTTTAAAAATCTCACAGTAGAAGCTGTGGTGTGTCGTCCCAGTCTACCCTTTTTCCCACATAGACTTGCTTACAAATGTTCATTGCAGTAAGTGGGGGTTTGTCTCAAGGCCTCTGGCTGCTGCTACACTATGGATACTGGAGCCACACGGGTACCTCCCCCAGACATACTGCTGTCCGGCATCATGGAGCTCCTGCAGCTTTGGTTTTACAGGGCCAGCACCTTCAAGTGTTCCAGCAGTTCTTAGACAGGATAGATGCTGGGTTGTGCCAACTCAAAACCCTGGCCTTGATGGCAGCTGAGTTGGTCAGCCTGCCTGTTCTCCTATGTCTGCATCACCAGGGCCAGCTCTACAGCTCTGCTCAGGTGAGAGGCAGGGCCAGCTAGCCCATGCTCACATCTTTCAGGCCAGCACTCACACACGGGCTCACCTGCTTTCCAGGCCGGCTCACCCAGCCCGTGCCACCAGGGCCCCCTTCTAGCATGCTGGCTACATGCGGGCCCGCTCTCCCAAGTGCCATAGGCTGTGAGGAACAGAGCCATCTCTCCCGCTCTCAAGGCCAGCGCTCCTGCCTGCTTTAGGGGGTGCGGGCATCTGTCCTGTGTCAATGCCACCACAGGGCCAATGAGGGGCGGAGACAGCTCTCCCAATTTCACACCCTCTGGCTGCTTCAACTGGGTCACCACCAGGTGCCAGTTCTCCCACGCTGCCCAGGAAAGGGGTGGGGCCTGTTTTTCTGAGAGCAGCAGCCAATTGGGAGGGCCAATTCTGCCCAGCCCTCAGACATCAACACAGTACCAGTCGGCAGCCCAGACCAGTGATGTTGATGGCCTTTGGTGGTGACATGGGCCAAGGACATCGGCCCAGACCGCTGCTGTTGTAAGAGCCAGGACACAGATGTGGCCCTCGACGGCGGCATGAACCAGGACAGCTCCACGCCTCAGGGGACTGGGCAGGCTACTCACATTGGGCCCTTCCCCACCACCCTGGTGCCTCCGGCTCCACGTCTGCTCACAGGGCACAAACTGCCCTGCTTATTTCTCCTTGTTATCTCCCCACCACGTGCTTGCTCATCAAATTGGCACCGACTTCACCTGCACCAGGTGGCTGCGCCCAGGGCCTCTCTGGCGTCTCTCACCACTGTTCCAGTGGCTGCAGGGACCGGATCACTGCCCTTGGTGTCTCCTCACTTCCAGCGCGGCCCGCCATGCAATCGTTTTTCTAAAGAGCACACTCTTTGCATCCTTCCTTGCTCCAGTTAAGCCCTTGACTGTCTGCTCTCTGCTGTTTGTGTCCTGTCTGAACTCTTCTCTCTCAGTAACCCTAGAACCGAGACTGTCCCAGGGTTGAGACCAAATAAAACTTGGGACTCCCTCATCCCAACTAGATGCTGACCCCAACATCTGTCTGTATACTGCAGTCTGCCCCCTCTAAACCTTGCGCGCGCGTGCGCACACACACACACACACACACACACACACACACACACACACACACTGCTCTAACCTCCATGGCCCTTAGCAATCCTGCCACACCTTGTGATACCCTCAACACTGGTCATTTGTTCCGTCTGCCCCTCTCTGGAAGCAGAGGTCTTCACAGGTAAGTGCTGCTGGGCCTGTACTGCACCTGGTTCATGACAATATGCTGGGGGCACTGGCTACCCCATGCCTCCCATGGGCACCTGTCCCTCAGTGGCAAGAGGGGCCATCAGTTGATCAGCCAACATCACACCGGCTTATGTATGGACCCCCATGGCCAAGTGTGCAGAGGACCTGGAAGGCATCAGGCCATGTTTCTCACAGAGCAGAGGCACAGCAAGATTCTAGGAGTAGAGGTGGCTACAGCCTTCTGGACACTCACCTCACTCTGTCCTGCCATAGAAGTATCCGGAGAGGAGGCCTAGCTGTGTGCCTGGGGAGGAAGACAGACAGGTGCCCATGTGGGATGGGCTTGACTATGAGCTGGGACAGTCCAAATGCACTCCCACGAGCTGCAGACACCCGTCAAAACATTTCTATGCCACTGCGCTCTTTGCCCAGTGTCTGAAATTTGTGTCTGCTGCATTCTGCCCCTCCTCTGGGAACAACAGTTCTGGTGCCAGCCTCTCCTGCCAGCCTGGCTTTATTTATCTCTTTGAGATGCAAATTCTCTAACTGAGGGCATCCCTCTCTAGACTGCTCCTTCCCACTCCAGCCCTGCTGCTTCCTAGTCAAGATTTGAAGCTTGGGGGTGTAATCCAGAACCCCATCTCCCCAATTATCTGATGAGCCCCAAGCTGGGGTACATCTTAGGAACAGGTCCAGAGTCCTGGCCATTGCTTTGCCCCCTGCTGTTGCTAGAGACAGCAGCTCCTCTCCTCCTGTCTCTGCCTGGAAGTTGACCCAGACCTGTTCCTAGCGAATGTACCCCCAAGGCACAAGAATCGGAAGGTCCTGGGCACAGAGCAGAGCCACAGCAAGACTCCAGGGGAGGAAGTGGCTACAGCTATCCAGACACTCACCTCACACTGCCCTGCTGAAGAGGTATTCAGAGGGGAGGCCCCCCTCATGACGTGTGGGCCCTGAAGACACAGAACCCCAGCACCGTTCTGGTTCAGTGTCTGGCCATCTGTGCAGAAACACCCTTCCCACTCAGGCCGGGCTGCAAGGTTCAACCTCCGCATCACTCAAATAGGAGTCAGGAGTGGGGAGCGGCTTTGATCAAACCAAGAGAACAGTTGGCCATGAGCTTCCCACAGGTGTGGCCTTGCACCTGTCCTCTGAAGCAGGGGCCATGATCTGCTGGTTGAGGGACCAATGGTGTGTTCACCGAGGCATCTGTAATAAGTCATATACATCTTTTGCAGAGCAGAGTGGGTCTCTCCAAATGACCTCAACTCCTTGCTCAGAGCATGCCATCTCACGGTGGGAAAAGGAGCCTTTGGCACCAATTTGGACTTGAATTAAGCAGAAAGGGATGTTAATGTTGTCAGTTACCACTAAGACCTGAGCTGGTGTCTGCTGGTGGGACCATAGCTAGAGCTTCCATTAACAGTCATACATCAAGGTTCTCGCAGGTGGCTTCTAGGGTAGGGAGTGAAGTGGCTGTGTCACTCTAGATACCCACTACGGCCTGGACCATCATGAGATGTAGGGGTGTGTGTGTGTGTGTGTGTGTGTGTGTGCACCTGCTCACATATGTGTATGAACATGTCATTGTACAAATGCACATAGGTGCATGTGCCTGTGTACATTTGCCTCTGTGTGCTTGAGTGTGCAGATGAGCTTGTGGATATGCACACCATCGCACATGTGAGATAGAGTTCCCGCTACACAAGACTCCACAGCAGCCGAACTCTAGACGCTCTATGCTTTGAAGTCTGCCTTCTGTCACCATCTGCCCGCCTCCTCCATTTGACTCAGGGTCACGCCTCACGTTATGGTCCCCAGGTGTCTCCACTCCCCTTGACCCACAAGTATTATCATATGCCTCTCAGGCAAGACTGGACGGGATGTGGATTGGTACCCAAGAGAGCCTAAAAGAGGTGGTGCCCCTACTGTGGAGGCAGAATGGCTTAGGAGTAATGCCACATGGACTTCCCAGAGCTGGAAGCCAGCCCAGTGGAAGCCCATCAGAGTTGAGCTGAGCCAGTGTCCAGACACACAGGCAGTGGGACAGTCCCTGTGCTAATAACGGTGGTTAGCACCAAGTGCCTCCTTTACTCCCCAGTGCTCAGAGTCCAGGGAAGGAAGGAGGTGCCCACCCAGTAAGTAGCTGAGAATGGTCCAAAGGAATGGCGGTGACAGCCACCCATATCATACTCTTGGGAGGAAATTCTTTGAGAAAAGGACATCTAAGCCATGGTGTGGGGTTATTAGAGATGCAGGAGGGCTCCCACAGAGGTCCAGGTGAAGAGAGAATAAAGCTAGCATCAATGTGGGGCATAGGGTGAGCACACAGTTGGCAACCAGATGACAGGGATCCCTTCATGCCCCTGGGGTACTGAACAGGTGTCCTAGGCTTCCATGCAGTGAAAAGACACAACAGATAGGGGGGGGCCATCCAAGGACAAAGCAAACACACAGCCCTTCCCTGCATCCTGTTCTTTCTTGGGGTTCCTCTCCCTTTTCCTCCTGCTCCAGAATCTTCCCCAACTATTCTTAATTGTCTGCTCATCTAAAATCACAGTGCTCCCCATCTGCTCCTCCATGCCCTGCCTCACCAGCTTCCGTTGTTAGCTTTGCTCTCAGTCAAGACATGTGCCTTAGTTACTTTCCTGCTTCTGTGAAGAGACACCATGACCAAAGCAGCTTATGGAAGAAAGCGTTTAATTTGGAACTTGCTTGCAGTTTCAGAGAGTTAGTCCATGACCGTCCTGTTAGGGATGCTAAGGACGTAGCTAAGCGCATACATCCTGAACAGCCAGCTAGCGGCAGTGAGTGAGACTGGGCTGGTGTGAGCTTTTGAAACCTCAAAGTCCATCTCCAGTGATACACTGCCTCCAACAAGGCCACAGCCCCTAATCCTTTTCAAAACAGTTCCACCAACTAGGGACCAAGCATTCAGACACATGAGCCCATGGGGGTCACTCACATTCATTCACAGCTTGCAAGACAGAACTACTTGCTACCAGCCCTACAAACCATTTCTGAATGTTCCCAGGCTTCCTGTGGCTGGTTCCCATGACCTGGCTCCTTTCCTGTCTCTCAGACACTAGATGACACATGTCTCTCTGAAACTCAACCTAGCTGTGGAAAAGGTGCAGGTATGGAGCATCAAGAAGACCAAATTTGTAGGACTCTGTCCACCCATCCTCTGTCACAGGCTCTCCCATGGGAACCTGGATCTGCAGACCCCCACACAGACGATGCTAACACACTCCCAAACACGGTAAGTGAGGCATGAGAAGTCCTTCAAGAAGACTCTGGCCCACAGGTCCCAGGAGAGCATCTCTGGCCTTTCCTCTCCCTGAGGATCAGCTGTTAGGTCCCAACTGCCTAGTCACCATCTTCAACTCCAGGTCCCTGTGGAAGAATCAGAAGCAGTGCTTGAGAAAGGCCGTGTGTGCGGCGTGGCTGCTGGCAGCCATTAGAGGTCTGAGGCTTGAAAGGACAATCACTTCCCCTGAGCTCCATGTAAAGGTGTTCCAAAGAGACTGGGTACAGAAGTTTGGCTAAACTCTCTAGAAGCCCCCGCCAGTCAGTACCCCCAGGACATGTGACAGGGACTTGTCCAGAAATGCTCTCTGTCAGGTACTCTTGGTCGTGGGAGGTGATTAGAGACCTTTGCAATGTTTGTTCAAAAATGGGACAATTAAGAGTCTGTAGGTTACAAACACTTAGGAGAGGGCCTCCAGCAGCTCACCCCCAACTACTTTAGCCAGCTCAGACCCCAGAGCCAGGTCATCAGACTTGCAGCAGGGTGCTCTGCCACCCAGGTGATGGGCAAAGGAGCCCCAGGGAGCAGTCTGTCCTAGACCATATAGCCATAGTCTCCCCAGTGGCTCCATTGCTATTCAGGCTTCCACTCTGTCAGAGGCGATGAAGAGTCTGAGCCCTCAGCAATTTCTGGGCAAACTCAATAAACCCAGAGTGTGTAAGAGGCCACCACTGATGTTTTACCAAGGCCAGCAGCCTTGGGCTGTCTCCATGGATGGCATCGGGCTTCCTAGTTCTCAGCCAATCCCCGATTCCTTGCTCTCCTTCATGGATATTGAATCTCCATCTCTCCAGAAGCTCTGCAGACCAGACCTTAAAGTAGAAAATCCCACCTTAAGTATTTGAGTGGTTGCTGCAATCAACATGGAAGTCCAGACATCTCTCTGATGCCCTTATTACATAAACAGTCAGGAGTAGAATTGCTATTAAGTGTCCATCAAGGGCTGGATGGACAAAGAAAATGCTATGTGTACGCACAATGGATGACTGTTCAGCCATCTTAAAAAATTGAAATCCTGTCACATCTGAGGATGCAGATGGAGTGAAAAGCATGATGGTCAATGAAATAAGCCAGACACAGACAAACTAATGCCACATGATCTCATTCACGTGTGGACTCCAGACACAGACAAACTAACACCACAGGATCCCATTCACATGTGGTCACCTACCAGACACAGACAAACTAACACCACACAGTGTCGTTCACGTGTGGACACCAGGCACACTAATTTCCTAGAAACCGAGGGTGAAATGGCTGAGGAGAAGCCTGGGTGGTGAGGAGGACAGGCTGGTCAGTGGGCACAGGGTTAGGTAGGAAGGTGTGCTGTGTTCTGCCGTATGGTAAATGCCAAACAGAGGCCATGGTCAGCATCCAGGTAAGTCCCAGAATAGCCAGGAGAGCAGATGTTACCATCTCCCTGACAAAGCTATGACAGGCTTCAGAAATGATGGACGTGCTAATTACCCCGATCTGATCATTGTACAGTGCGCACACACATCAAAACATCACATCGCATCCCTTAAATTGCCACAATTATTATGTGTTAATTAAAAATAAAATAAATCTCTGGAAGAAGGAAAACACACCCAGAACACGGAGGGGGGGTGAGAGGAAAGGGTTTCTCAACACCTGCATCTCACCTGAATCCATAGGAGTGCCACCTGTCCTGGTCCCCAGCCCTGTGTGCTCCCCCACCACATAGGCCAGCAGAGTGATGGTACTGACCATCTGGGCCACCTGGAGCCTCCTTCCCTAGGCTCATTCTCCTGTGCCACCCATGCAACGCTGGCCAGGGTTCTGGCAACTCTTGTTGGTATGGAGCACTAGGTTATGCAGGAGTGAAGCCCCAAGAAGATTATGGAGTGAGTGGCCATCACAGACTCGAGGCATGGAAGCAACTTTCCACAAGCAAGGAAGTCTGCAGGTCCCAGCACAGCCTGCAGGGCCTGGCCTCTGAGCTAAGAGGCAGCAGGGACCTGGGCATCAGGAGCTGAATGGGCTGGAACAAAGTCTCCATGGCTTTCCTGAGCATGGCTGTGTGGGCAGGCCCACCAGAGAGGGTACCCTGAGCCTGAGGCTGGGATGGACTGGGGAAGGTAAAGCAGAGATTTTAGAGGACAGGTGGCAGCCAGAGATCTGGAGAACACTCACAATTCTGATGAGACACCAGGAAGGCTGCATGAGAGTGAGGGCTGTAACCACAGGAGGACTACGCTAGATCTACCTCTGATGGGGAGATGTTAAGGGCTCAAAGGTCCCCAAATACTACTCATGCTCCAGTTCAGGAGACAGACAGCAAGCCAGGCCCAAGAAGTGTGGAACCAGGGATGGATAGAGTCCAGATCATGTTAGGTGACCTCATGGGCTGCAAGCCTACTCAGAGACCTGGACATCCAATTCTTTTCCCGCAAGACCATGCTCTGTGGCCAGGATGAAGCTCACCAGGAGATATCTACAGTACTACCCAGGAGGTACTCTCACCTCCCCTCAGAATCCTGGGGGGGACGACATTGCTAACACATGTCCTTGATGAACCTCAGGGAGGTGACACACTCATAGTGAATGGCAGATCCATGGCACTCCCATCCCTCCTGTCAGACTCCCAATGGGGCACGAGTTACCTTGGAGCAGGGGAGAACTCCAGAGAACAAGGGGTCCAACTTTGTGAGACTTCCGCAGGGAAACCAAGAGCCAGATGAGGAGCAAGACATGGAGGATAATCTGAGAAGATTCCAGAACTACCATCTATGCTGCATCTGTCAAAAGAGGGCATCTTTCTATAGTCCAATAACACCATCTTCTTCCCAAAGCTCAACAGGTCATTGGCACACACGCACACACACACACACACACACACACACACACACACACACACACACCACTAACGGGCAGGCATTAGAGATTTTGTAAGAACAGGAAACCTGCTTGCAGGACTATGAGATGGCCCCTATACAGTTTGTCCACTCTGGGGTCTATTCAGAGTCTTTCAGGTTAAATATGAGAGAGCAACTAAAAATAAGTAAAATACATAAAACAATGATTTGAGAGACATTAATAACAGGTGATGAAAAACAGTGATTGGGAGAGCTTGGAAAGAAGAGGCCTAAAATCACACGAGTTGATATCCTGGTGTAGTTTTCAGGTGCTGAGAGAAGAGGGTGTCAAAGCAGATCTTTGCAAACCCTTTGAATCAAAGGCATGGATCTGGGGGTCCAGGAGACTAAGAGGGCCACTCACAGTCTAGAACAACAGGCAAGAGACAGATGCAGAGAACTCCGAGGCCTTGAGACCTGCAGATGGTGCCTTTCATCTTCAACATGTAACTGAAGCCACATGAGGGAAACGACACAAAGCCAGGACAACATCCAAGCACATCCGAGGGAACAGTAACCATAGCTAACCCAGAGCCAGGAGCAGGGCTGTCCCACCGTGCTGCTAGAACAGCCTCCATCCCCAGGAGCCTCCATCCCCAGGAGCCTCCATCCCCAGGAGCCTCCATCCCCAGGAGCCTCCATCCCCAGGAGCGATTCACTGCCTGGGCTTACCTTGGTTCAACTAAACCGTACACTGTTCTAGTCACACCTGCCCACTCTCCAGAGCAGGACTTAAAACAGTAAGGGTTTCCCCAAACAAACCTTAAGACGATTTATTGGATGTGAAAGCATCCACCACGGAAGAGGGATAAAATGCACAGTGTCTAGAACCCAATAAAAAATGACCAGGCGTGAAAAGAAGCAGGGAGATGTGGGCCACGAGGAGGAGCCTGGTAGGCTGGGAACTGACAAGGGCGGTAGGATCAGCAGGCATTAAACCACTCATTAAAACTGCGTTTCATGTGGTCCAAGTTACAGGGAAACAAAACCATCCTGAAAAGAGGCATGGAAAAGAAAAAGGAAACCCAAAAGAAGCTTCTACACCTGGAACCTCTGAAGTCTAAGATAAAAATCATGGCGGATGGGACTGGGTGGCCGAGTTGACACCACAGAAGATTGGAGAGTGCAGCATTGTCATGGTAAGGGAAACTATAAAAAAGGAGCTGCAAAGAAAAAAATAAGTACTTTTAAATTTGGAAGAATATTATTGAAAGGAAGCAAGAAGCTGCCTAATACATGTATCTGAACACAAAGAACATTCCAGAGTTTCCAAATGGGAATGTAGTCCTACAAATAGAAAAATTAAACAAAGAAACAAACAAAAACTCAAGAAGGAATAAAATCACACCAATGCACAATCAAATCACCCAACACCAGTGACAAAAGCAAAGGGATTTTTAAGAAAGGGATGTGTTTCATATGGGGGAGTAAAGGCAAGAATGACAGCTGATTTCTCATGAGAAACAATGTAGCAAAGACAGTTGGCGAATATACATTTTTCCAAGGACCAAAATGACAAGAAAATCCTGCCAACTTAAAAACCCTTTCAAAAGCTAAAGGCTTGTTCAGCAGTAACCAGCTGGGAAAGTCCTCGGCCACTGACCCCACTGAACGCTATGCTGGAGAAAGCCATCATGACAGGTAATGTGAACTGACACCAAAGTTAACCTTCCCACCCCTGCGCCACACACTGAGATAGTCAGGCAGCGACACTTTATGTGACGTCATTTAGGACGTTTGTGGACAATTAGCCCGATAGCTTTGGACCTGTGGCTGGAAGTGTGTTCTGAAACACAACTCTGGCTTACCTCATAGCTGGGAAGAAAGTGGAGCTCAGACTCCCATAGTTCCCTTTGAGATCACACCCCAAAGACATAAAGGGGCACCATTTCGTATGTTATAGAGCTGGAGATCAAGTCTTTAACATATGGGTCAGGAAGCATTTAAGAGTCAAATTACGTATGGTTAATGGTACAGACATGAATTAACATAGAGGATCTATGACGTGGCCATGTAGAACAGGCTGGGGCAGGGCCTGGAACCTACACTTAGGGCTGTGCCTTACCAGGGTCACTTGGTGTTTAGGGCAGGGCCAAGGTCATTTACAGCTACCCTAGTGCCAGTGTTTAATGAACCACGTAATGTAACTAGGACCAGCTGGAGATACCATGAGGCATTCTCCAAGGCCACCGTGTTCCCCACCAGGAGAGTTAATGGGCAAGAACTGATATTCTGGGCTGAAGTCTGGGATGGAGGTGGAACAGGGCTGGCTCCACCCAAGGCCTGACTCATGGTCCTGTGGATACCAGATACCTCATGTATCACGTGGCTGTCCTTCTGGATGTCTGTGTCCTTACCTTTCCTTGAGATGCCAATAATTTAGTTAGTTGCCTCTTTAAAGATCTTGTCTCCAAATGCAGCCACTTTTTTTGCACAGGGGTTAGGCCCTCAGCCTAGGCATTTCAAAGGATGCAATTCAACCCACCTAAGAGGTGATGGATACATAAGCCAAGCTCGGGGGCGCTCACCAGGAGGGAAAACCATCCAGTCACACACGGAAGGACCTGGAGTACCTGTGTGGTCTCCAGAGGACTCCATTGACGGTTGAGCTGTCCCTATGACCTTGGTGCTGATTCCCAGCCGCAGACAGCCTAAGGTAAACAGATTACCAGGGAGAGACCCTGAGACTGCCGGAGGAGGAGGGGTCCTGGTGTCGAAGCCCACTCCCATCAGCTCCACTTTGACGAAGGTCGTCAGTGTTTACTGGCTCTGCCATCCCCCAGAGCTGCTCTTTTGTGAGAAGACAGGGTATTAAATGCCACTTGGGGTTTATTTACTCAGCTCTGACAACCAGGAAATCAATGTTGCAACTGAACTTCTGGCAGCGTCCTTTATTAATGCTTTTAATGTCTGACTTTTAACCACTGGGGACTCTCTATTGAGGGCATGCTTTGTCTGCCCTTGCGAGTGCAAGCTTATGCATGCACAGGCTGTGTGCGTCTCTGCAGCAGCATGCATCGTCTGGATGCCCATATGAGACGGTGTGGTCACATGTGCATGGAATATGTTCTCATGTGTACACCTTTCTTCACGGCCTTGCAGTGCGTGTGCTTCTATTTACTCATTACACGGGATCGTGCTTGTGTGCATGGGTTTGGGTGGATAGATAAGCGTGCTCATTTGTGTCCATGGGTCTGTACCGAAGCATGCACAAGTGTTCCAGGGAACATATGCCCAGCTTGCACATTGCATTTGGACCTATCAGTGGGAAAGCAAACTCACAACTATAAACTGTGCTTTAATCGGGGGAGGCTGAGAGAGGGGGGAGAATGAGAGAGAGAGACAGAGAGAGAGAGGGGGGAGAGGGAGAAGGAGAGAGAGAGAGATTTGCATCTCTTAGATCTGAATGTGACTCTCATTTTGTTGGGAAATGAATAAAGTGAGAGGACCTCAAAATCTACCAGCTCCCACTCTCGGGCCTACAGATTTGAAACAAGCCCATGAAATTCCTGCTGGTGAGTGACGTTTCTCATCCTGGCTTCCTTCCCTAGACTGTCTCTTGAGTGCTGTTTATAAATGCCCTCTGAAAGGAAAAACTGACTCAAGACAGCCTCAGCCTTTGTGTTTCCTGCAGAAAAGACTTCAGTGGGAGGTTTGGCCAGGACAGCAAGGGTTTGCTATGATGACAGGCCCAGGGAGTCTCACCAATGTGCGAGCCCCTCTGACTGCTCCGCCAGTAGAGACCAGCCATGCATGCTCCGCCCATAGAGACCAGCGATGCCATGCAGCCCTCCTAGCCAGGTGCTGAGGGGCAAGGCTTAGACCATTCCTTCCTCACCTCTCCCTCAGAAGGCGCAGAATGCAGTTGGCACCCACGATGACTGACTGGGGTCAGACCAAGGGGTCTCTGCCTGTCCCTTCCCACCATGCATTACTTGGTCAAGAGCCTGATCTGAAGCTCCTGGGACCAATCAGGGTTCTTCCTCTCTTTCTTACCACCATGACCTCATTTAATCTCAGTTACTGCCTAATAACCCACCTCTGAAACAGCCGAAGGCTCTACCGTGGGACTGTGGAGAACACCACTCAGATCAAGGCACCTTCCAAACATAGCATCACTCTCACAAAAGCCCAGTCAGTAGCTCTGAGTGGCAGGTGACAAACACCTCCTTGGGACCCAAGGAGCAGGATTTACTTGGCTTTCTTTCTTTAAGTCGTTCCTTCTGTGGTGGCCAGAGTCACCAGGCCAGTGCCCCTCTGCTCCTTCTGGATGGTGGGGACATCGCTGCACTTGCTCAATGCTTAGCGTTCTGGAGCTTCAGGGTCTGCGGCCTCTAACTGTGTCGTCGTTTTCACACAGCCTGGAAGCTTGGTAAGTCCATAGGGAGCATGGGAGACCAGCAGGTGGGCGTGGCCTCAGCCTTGCCAATAGGAAGCATGGGAGGCCAGCAGGTGGGCGTGGCCACCCCTCAGCCTTGCCAATAGGGAGCATGGGAGGCCAGCAGGTGGGCGTGGCCACCCCTCAGCCTTGCCAATAGGGAGCATGGGAGGCCAGCAGGTGGGCGTGGCCACCCCTCAGCCTTGCCAATAGGGAGCATGGGAGGCCAGCAGGTGGGAGTGGCCACCCCTCAGCCTTGCCACCTCCTCGGCTCCTTGGGAGTCTTTCTTAGAAGTTGATCAGTTCGTCTATGGTCATTTTCCAGAGCCCCTGAGCCTAGTGTCTGTGACAGCCTTCTGGGCAGGTTTCCCAAATAGAGGCCAGCTCACCAGGGAGAGCTCTTCCCTGAGCTGCTTTGACAAATACATGCCAATTGCTTGTGATTAGCATGTCACTTACATGCTAAAGATTCCCTGCTACACAGAAACCACTTCTTTTCTCTAGGAAGCCCTCTGCAGCTCGTGGACCCATTCATACAGTCTTAGGCCCAGAAGCTCTATGAGACATGCATGTACTTCTCCTGCTGGTGGCAGCTAAGCAGGGTGTCCCCACTCAGGGGTAGATGTAGTCACAAGGGTCAGGATTGCTTATCCATTGGGGCGCATAATGAGTCAATCCTGTGGGAACATGGCAAGATTTCAATGAATCTGCTAGCCCTTGCCTCCATCAGTGATGATGGAGGGCAACCTGGTCTAGAGTACTCTGAGCCCCTCCCTGTGACCCTGGGCTTGAGCCACACCCCTTACTGTACAAGGGAGTTTGGAGGCTACAGGGCTGGTGCCTCCTGGCCTGAAGCCTCCCTAGTGACAGACTTGGGCCTGGCCCTTCCCAGCCTGGCTCATCTGTGTGAGAGAAAGTGACCACGATCAGTTCTATTTAGATACAGGAGAGGGGTTCCCAGCCCAGGAGCAGGAGTAGGTGGTGGACAGAGGCAAGGGACTAGAGAGAACAGTGTATTCTGGATACGCTGTCATTACAGGCTTCCCACTGAGGAAGACCAGTGTGATCAGAGGTCCCCATGGGACTGTGACAGAGGGGGGACCTAGTCAGCTATCAGGGGTGATCCAACATGTGAGGCAGAATTCTCATTATTTTGTGAGATACTAGAGGACATGGCCAAGGCCAGGTCAGCTCACCTTGGGGAGGGTGATACAGACTCAGTCAGGGACAGCTCTCATCGTCTGTACTGAAGTACTGGCCTCTGGGCTCCTGACCTCTGTCCCGGAGGAGAACACACAGCTTTTGTTTCACAAACCCAGCTGCCATCAGTTTCCTTCCAGCTTGGATCAGGAGGTTTTGCAAATGGGAGACAGTACAGATTTCTGGAAACATCACCAAACAGGTGTGATTACATGGGGTTACAAATAGGCTGATTAAAAACTACCTATGTTGTAACTACAAAAGAAATTTTGTTTCTAGAACTTACATAGCCATTTCTACATAATTATTTTTATATAATGTTTACAATGAAAACTATTAATTCTAAAGATCCTGTCCTGGAAAAGCACCCAAAGCAGCATCAGGCATCAAAGGTCAAGGACCTTTAAAGGACAAGTCTTGAAGTCAAATTTATTTGCAAGCAAAGGCCTGCAACCACTCAGTGCCTGATGTAAACACACAGACAATAGTAGAAAACACACATCCATTGAAGAGGCATGGTGAGGACACGCATCAGACTCTGTAACACGCAGGAAACAAAGGGGCAGGGTGTGATTTTGGCTCATGGTTCAGTGATTTTGCCACAGTCTGCTGGTTCAGATGCTTCTGGGCAGCAGTGAGGTGAGCCATGACATGAGGACATAGCGGACAATAACTGCTTATCTTGTGGTGGAGGTACCCAGAGAAGACAACCTCAAGGGAGCTAGGGGCAAGATGTATTTTTCCAGGGCACATCCTCGATGACCTACTACCTATTACCTATAACCAGGCCCCGTGTCTAGAACTTTCTACCACCCCCGTCACGCCATCAAATCAGAGCTCCACGGACAGATTAATCCAGAGCCCCCAGGGTCCAATCTCTTCCCCTGAACACTGCAACACTAGGAATTGGGACTTCCACACTCCTCACAGGCTTTGTTGAGAGGCCCTCCAGAGCCAAGCCTCAACATGGTGTAAGCAGTCAAAGAAAAAGGTAGCACAAAGAAAGAAGAAAATCTACAGACGTTCTGGGAACAAACTTTGGATTAGAAGTTTAGGAAAGAGGGTGGGGCCACACCTGAGGAACAGGTATTGAAGAGCCAATGGCCTCAGATAGATGTATGTGACAGTTACGATCAACTCAATGGAGCCTAGAATCACGTAGGAGACAGGCCACTGGGCATGGCTGTGAGAAATTGTCTAACTTAGATCACTGGGGTGGGAAGACCTACCTTCAGTGTAGATGGCACCATCCCACACACAGAGTAAAGAAAGCAAGCCGAATATCAGAGCTCACCTCTCTCTTCCTGGCTGTGGTGTCATGTGACCAGCGGCCTCCTGCTCCTGCCGCCATGATGGACTGTGCTCTCAAGCTGTGGGACAAAACAAACACTTCCTTCTGAAAGTTACCCCTGCAGCTGATTTGTCACAGCAGTGAGACAGAAAACAGATATGGGCCATTTCTGAGATAAACCTGGCCGTGTGGTTCTTACACCTTTGGAGCAGTTTGTGGGAGAAATGTGAAAGAGTTTGGAGCTTTGAGCTAGAAAAGCCCTCAAATGCTATAAGCAAGGTCTACTGAGCTACTCTGATTTGGAATGGGAGTCTAGAAGACCAGAAGGCAGAGAGAAATGCAAACCGTTCAGGCCTGGCTCACGAGGCTTCCGAGGGAGGCAATGGCTCTGATGGGAACTGGGGTAGAAGCCATCTGTACTGTACCCGGCAAAGGATCTGTCCTCAGTCTGCCTGTGTCCTGGATGAGTGAGACTAAATTGAAAGCCAATGGCTTAAGGTGCGTCTCAAAGCCTGAAAGCACTCCGGCTGTGGTGGTCCCACCGCTCAGCACTCTTTGGGTCTACAGTGGAAAGGAGCATCAAGTGAGGCAGGAAGGTTTAAGATGTGAGGTTTGCTGAGGAAAAGAGCTACAACAAGTCTGAAGTTTGTGCTATAATCATCAAAGTGAAGTACCAATCCTCATGAGAATCCCAGCGCTGGACAGTAGGAAAGCTGACCTAGAGGTAAGGCCTCATCTATCAAATGCTCCAACTAGTGAGAAGCCCAATTAATTAGAGCCCTGTCCCTGGCAAGTGTGGTTCAAGGAAGCCAGCTCCATCCTGAGCTGGCCGTAGAACTTGGCATGGTAATGGTTTCAGGATCATGAAAGACTTAAGATGGAGGGGACCACTAGCCTTGCTTCCGAGGCCGGTCGACATATGGAGGGATCTGAGTCCCTGAAAAGGGGCCCTGAGAGGCCACCGCGAGGGTCATCTAAAGTCAAGCACACGTTGCAGCGGTGGCGTTGCCTGCATGCCGGAGAGATCCTCTGGTGAGGAAAGCTACACGTGCCAGTGAGAGAGGCTGAGGGCCATGGAGGCAGAAGAGGCGAGACTTCCCAAGCCCGTTTGAGCCCAGTCGATTCCATCAAGAGTCCCAGATGCCAAGGCACGGAGCAGCAGGGCTCAGTGTTGTCTGTGTTGGCGTTCCGTCTTGCTTTGATCTGATCCTGCCTTGCTGTGCCCCTGCTACTCCTTTTTCGAATGAGAGCATTTACTCTGTGGTATT
The DNA here is from genome assembly GCF_017639785.1 of Mesocricetus auratus. Lineage (NCBI taxonomy): Eukaryota > Metazoa > Chordata > Mammalia > Rodentia > Cricetidae > Mesocricetus > Mesocricetus auratus. The sequence goes on from NW_024429232.1 coordinate 2,389,688, forward strand.
GTATGCTAGAAGTATGTATTTTCTTTAAGTGGCAGGGGTTCACATTAGGAGATTGTGTTGTCTCATGACACCAAGCTAGTCGCCTGGCCTCTGTGAGAGGGACTCAGGGTGCTGCTGCACTTTAGACTTCTGAATAGCATTGGGACTGTTAGAGGCGGGGAACTTTAACGTTGAATTGAATGTACTTTTATGTATAGGGTGACCGTGAGCATATGGGGGAAAGGGGTGAGAGGTTACAGCTTAAATACAGTGTGCTTGGATGTCAGGTTGACAGGAGGTAGACTTGTGCTGCTTAATAGTGTCAACTTCACTGGATCTAAGATCACCTCAGGAAGAAGACTTTGGGAGGAGCTGTGAGGGATTATCTAGATTGGGCAAATGTCAGCCATTCCAGGGGCTGAGGCCCTGGATTGAATACAAAGAAGAAAATCAGCTGACTTCCGGCATGCTTTGCTCTCTGCATCCTGACTTCACCCAATGGGACCAGTGTCGTAGCACTGTGCATGCTATGACCTCCCTGGCACATTGGATTGCACAATCAGTCTGTGAGCCAAGATTAACCCTTGGTTCCTCAAGTTGCTTCTCATACAGAGGGCCAGGTACAATGCCAAGTAGAGGCAACAATACATCCTTCCTGGACAGATCCACATGAAATTTAAGACCATCCAAGACCAACACATCCCTGCAAAGAGCAAAAGCCAATGATTAATCAAAGAACGAGAATAAAACAGTGGGGTGTGCATATGACAGGTCAGTGTGCGTCAGACTGTCAGAGTACGAACATAACATCCGCCCAGCAACATCAGTCACAGCCAGGCTCACCCACTGTGACACAGGGTGCTGAACCAACTGAGTCCTCGCTGCCAGATAATTTGGACCATTTTCATTGGTATCTTTTTAAATAAAACAAGCAAAAGAACTCATATGCCGATAAAAGGAGACTAAGACAAACCAGAAAGGAAGTTCTAGAAAATACCAGCCTGGCTGGCAGAGTAGGAAACAGTACAGCAGGGTCTACGCTTGCCAGTGTTCAGAGGACTGCATAGTGAGAAGCCTACAGCACACCGCATGAGTTTTGAGGGGAGGGCAGCCTTCACTGGGAGGGTGAATCATCTGTGGGGAACGGACTGCGGCAGCGGGTGGGGGAGCCTGAAAGCGGGAAGGTGGCAGGAGTAGGTCCTAAGGTGACAGGGGTTGAAATAAACGTAAATGGGCAGAATCTGTCAACTAAATTTGCTCATTAGAAACATTGCTCAACTTGAGTTCTGGAAAGACAACCTCATTCCCACAAACAACAGACCCCCAGGTGGAATGCACCAGAGGAAGAGGGCAGACATGAAAGTTCTCCACATCAGTGTGTACTGGGGGGGACTTGGGGGGGCACAAACTCAGTAGAGCAAAGGGGGAACTTAGGGAAAACACTCACCATAGTACAAAGCATGTTTGTCACAGGACACAGATGAGGGTCACTCAAACCATCAAACCCATCCTACCGTAATGCTAGTGTGTTACGGTACCTGGAATATGCTGTTGTCCATTCCGTACTTGGAAGTGATGATTAAACTCCACGTGACGGATGACTTAGGTCATCCCAAGGGACAGGTGTTAGGGTCCACCCCATCTTGAGGCCACAAGCTCCCTGTTGGGTGTGCATGCCCAAGCTTTGAAGACAAGACTTGACTCATATCCTAGCTGTACTTACTGGGATCAGACATCTGCCACTTGGCTACTCTTGGCCTTGGTACCCTCGAGAAAATGTAAGTGGGCTCTGCAGGGTGGTAGGACTTCCAATAGTTGGCTAGGGATGCCCACAAGGACCTCTGGGACACACCATGACTGGTTTTTCTCCCAGAAGTTCAGCTGGAACATCCTAGACGATCCTCATCAGCCAGAGGGGTGGACAGGCTTGTCACATGAGCCAGTCACAGCGGTGGATGGTGCACAGCAGCTGTGGCTATGGGGGAGGCTCTGGGAGCAGGTGCAGTCGGTGTGGAGTGTGTGACTCAGTGGTCCCAAAGGCCCACGCTGGCCTTTATGTCCTAGGGCAGCTTGTGTTTGCAACTGTGTCCTTCTGAAGACTCAGAGCAGCTGGCCTGAGCTGAGCTATAACCTCCCGGAAGGCTCAGGAGTTGGCCCTGGCCCCGCTCTGCTCACTCTGCTACTGACCTGACCCACCTCTCTCTCTCTCTCTCTCCCCTCTCTCTCTCTCTGTCCTCTGATGAGATGCACATGGTGTGATGGGATGTGCGGGGATGCCTTCACTCCTCCTGGACACGCCTTGTGCCTCTCAACTACTTCTACAGGGACAGCCCCTGCCAGGAAGTGCAGGAGGGATGTCTGAGGGGAAGGTATGCTGGGCAGCAGGGTGGGCATTGCAGCCCCTGCACCTGAAACAGCCCCAAGGCTAGAACACCCCTCCTTCCCATGAAGGGAAGAAGCCAAGACTTCCTTCACCTGGCATGATTAGGCAGGTTCCGGGCAGAGGGATGGCCCAGGGTGGTCAGCGTCTTTATAGCTTATCTTAGGAGACAGAGGGGTAGTGAAAGGGCCAGAGGGAAAAGCTCCACCCTCTGTAACTGGACACAGGAAGCAGCTGTGCTCTGGGAGGGCAGTGGGCTGGACAAGAGGAAACGGCTCCGCACGTCCCTTCCTCCTTCATCACTGGAGAGAGGCGGGTGGCCTGGTCAGCCAACACTTCACGCATGAAAAGTGAGTCATGCTCGAGTTAGATGGGGGCTTTTCCTCTCACCTCAGGTGGGCTCAGACGCAATTGCTGGAGACTGCTCACAGGCACACATTCCTCCCGCTGTGTCTGTGTCTTAGAAAGATAAAAGCCACAGGCCACAGAGGGTGACATCTGGAAAGAAATGTACTGTAGATTCACTGCAGGACAGAGCTATTGTAAGCAGGAGGGGTCCCCAGGAACGGCCTGTCATCTGGCCACCGGTCTTGAAGGATGATGGAAACCAGGTTGAGACATGGGGGCAAGTGTGAAGCAGTCAATCCAGGTGGCCCAGGCAGAGGTGTCCGGGTGCCCTCTCTCAGTTTTGGTTTCATTTTCAAGTATAACTACCCGGAAGGGGTAGTGAGGAACCAGGAACAGGAATTCTCTCCCGGTGCCCCTGGCCTCCAGAAGGACATTCTCAGGACTGCTGCTTTGGGATCCCTGCCCTACCCCAGAAATTTCCACTTCAGGTTCTCAGCACAGCACCCTGCCCCACGTGCCCGATTCTGAGAATCATAACTCCAAGACAGCCCTGAATGATGGTTTCTTTCCTCCCACACTAGTCCAGGGTGCTGATTGACTGGGAAGAGTCTTTATTCTGTTCAGAAGGGCCAGGAACCCAGGTTAGAGTTAAACAAACCTGTCCAGGAGGGTCCGGGGAAGACCATGGGAAGGTCTCAGCCCAGGCCACTAAACAAGGTGCAGCCTGACAAGCAGGAGGCTTCCAGAGCACAAGGACACTGGAGATAGCTAACTGCAGCAGGCGGGTCTCTGAGCACCACAGAAGCTAGCTGGGCCTGCGGAATCCAGGCAGCACCTCAGGCCGGGTTTACTCTCAGGCTCTGGATGATGCCTGAAGTAGACATAGAATAAGCAGGGATAAAGACTTGCCTGGTCCCACTTGAACAAGGGCTTCTACACCCAAATCAGGAACCCCAGCTCTCATCTGACAGCATGAAATGACATCTCTATGTGTCAAACTGTCTACCCAGAAGCAACGACAAAAGAGAGACAGGGCATGTTTGTAGCAATCTTAACATGAGGAGTGCACTGGTTAGTTTTTTTATTTTTTTGTCAACTTGACACACGCTGGAGTCATCTTGGAAGAAAGAACCTCAACGAAGAAGGTGTCTCCATCAGATGGGCCTATAGGAAAGCCTGAATCATTTTCTCAATTAAAATTTATGTGGGTGGCTTTATTTTTTCTTTTCTAACCTATATTCCTTTTTTCTTGCCTTATTGCACTGGCTAAAATTTCCAGTACTATATTGAATAAAAGTTATAAAAATAGAAATTCCTGCTTAGATTGAGAAGAAAGTATTTCTTTTTCTTTCTGTTAGCTCCATGGTAATGATACTTGTTAAAGATTTTTCTCAAGTTGAAAAGGTTTTCCTCTGCGCCTGCTTTCCTAGGAGGTTTTTTTTTAATTCTGCATAAAGACTGGACTTTGGCGATGATTTTTCTGCATCTATTGATAATAGCTAGCCTTTTCTTCCTTAAAAGATTAATATGATGGTTTTTATTGCTTGTTTTTAAAACATTAAATTGCCCTCACATTAAAACCTCCAAGTTCATGGTTTATAATTCTTTGCATATGTTGCAGGATTTTGTTAGATTATATTTCATTAAGGAATTTCACATCTACATTCATGAGGAATACCAGCCTATAGTCTTATTTTTTGTGTTATATCTCTGGTTTTGGTAATAACAGCTTCATGGAATGAACTAGGAAGTATTCCCACCTGTGCTGTTTTGTGGAAGAGATTCTGCACAATAGGCATTAATTCTACTTTAAGCATTTGGTAGAATTCTCCACTGAAGCCATCAGAGTCTGTATATTTCTTTGGGGGAAATTTTTAACTTATGAATTCAATTTCCCTAACAGTCATAAGGCTATTCAAAAGATCTGTTTCAGAAAGGATGAGCTCTGGCCATTTGTGTTTTTCAAGGCGCCAGTCCGTCTCACCTAAGCTGTCAAATGCCTGTGTGTGGAGTTGTCCCCAACGGTCTCCTCCTCCTCCTGACGTCTGCAGTGTGTCTTTCCCATTTGTGATTTCGGCGATGTGTGCTTTCTTTGATTCTTCTGCTGTTCCTTCATATTTTTGGCAATCTTATTAATCTTTTCAAAAAGCCAGCACTCTCTTCTCTGTTTTTCTGTTTCAAATGGCACAGATTTGGGTTTTTGTCTTTGTCTTGTTCTCCTTTTGCTGGGTTTTGCTTTTCCACTTCCTAGGTATTTAGCTGGACTGAACATGGTATTTTCATTCAGTTCTATTGTTTTGTTTTTAATGTCCTTTAGCATTTCCTCCTTGACCAAATGCAGAAGTGTGTTGAGTTTTCCACAGTTTTGAGAGTTCACAGTCATCTACCCAAAGGTGATTTCTAGGTCAACTCCCATTGTAGCAGACAATAAACTCTGTGATTTGGAGTTGTTCAAGGTTGTTGAGGTTGTTATGAGCTAAGAACATGGTCAATGTAAGTATGTGTTTGTGGCAATTTCAATGAGTTTGCCTTCTGCCTGGTCTGGTGGCATGTTCTGCAAAGTGTGATTTGACCCTCCTGCTGCTGATGCTGATGAGGTCTCCAGCCTTGTTAATTTCACACATGGTTGTTTTAGGATTGTTGAGAAGGGATATTACACTCTTCAGCGACTGCGAAGGCTCTGTTGGTTTGTCTGCTAGCCCCGTCAGGTTTTGCTTCACTCGGTACATGCGCTGCTACTGAGTTAATTGGTGAGCATAAGTTAAGAACTGCAGTGGCTGAGTGGTTGCACCTTGTGTCATACCACAGTGCCCATCTCCATCCTGGGTGAGTCCATTTAAGATGAAGCTTACTTTACCTAGTAGTCCTACATCTGATTGACTGTCTTGTGTTTTGTTTGGGTGAGCTATCACTATTTTTTCATTTTCACACACACGCACACACACACGCACCAAGTTTCTTATCAACACCTGAGAGGTGGAGTTCCCATTACTGCTGAAACAGGAAGAGAAACAGAGTATCTCACTGGATCTCCTATGACCACAGTGAGAATGTCCTAACCACTGGGGTTGCTGAACGTCCTGATTCTCCATGAGACCCCCCTAGGATACCACCACTGTGGGGAGAGTGACAGGCACCTCAACATTTCCATGTGGTTATATAATTCTAGGCTTGACACTTTAGGACTCACTGCAAGCCACAGGAATAAGTCAGTCTCCCCACTTATCTGTTGTGACCCCACCCAGTGGGGTGTCAGAGTCATTATACCACCTGTCTGTCATAGACAGAAGCCCAGGTTCCTCGCTCAGTGTGATAAACTGAGGGTGGACCATGGTTTTCTTTGGTACATGCTACATATAGCTCTAGTTATTAGACTCTGAGATGCTACATTGACTGGTCCAATAATCACAGACAAATTTACAGTCAGCCTAAGGGATCACAGAGTAGATTCTCCCTGGTGAAGTCTCCAACTGAGGACAGCCCTGTGAGTCCAGCAGAGGACCCAGTCATTCAGGATTGGTTGAAGACAGTGTCTCCCCAAATCCATTTAAAAAGCTAGTTCCAATGTGTGGTGTCAGGAGTGACTTCAGGAGGGACTAGCCACAGGATACTGTGCTCAGAATGGGAGTGATGCCCATGTAACACAGAAGCCCTGAGAAGCTCATCCACTTCTGGATGTGTGAAGACCCAGAAGAAAGACGACTGTGATGAATAGACATCACCAAAACCTACCCCTGTGGCCACTCAGTCTCCACCTCCCAGCTCCTGGAACTGTGAGAAACACCTGCCTGTGTGTGTGAAACCAGAGAATACAGCATTGAGACAAAGCAAATTGAGACAAGACACCCAGTAGCTGAAGAATGGACACACGTTGCTCTGCTATAGTGGATTCATGGAGACTTGATGTTCAGACAGCCAGTGTGTAGCTACACAATGGCCCCCTGAAGCAGTGCTGCCTAAGACAGGTTGCTGCAAGTCTCTTCTTGACCGGATCCAAACTGAATACTCTACCCTCCCCTTCCCCAGAGACCACTCTGCCCCATAACTCTTAGGTCTGTAAGCCTAAAGATGCATGCATATGCACACACACACACACACACAGAGAGAGAGAGAGAGAGAGAGAGAGAGAGAGAGAGAGAGAGAGAGAGAGAGAGAGAGAGAGCATCCTTAAGCTTCCCACCAGCTGCTGCACTGGATAGACTCCTAGCCCCCTCCAGGCTGGAGCAGCACCCCTTTGCATAGCACTGTTCATCCTACGCATGACTTCCATTTCTCCAACTCTCCTGGAAGTCTTAACAGTTAGTATCATGAGAGATTAACGGTGAGAGAATGAGTAAGTGAGGTCACTCTCTGGGAAACGCAAGGCAGGGAAAGGGCTGTTAGCATCTAATGGAGACAGACGATGTTTGATGTCACTAAAGTCTATGCTTCAGATCGCTAAGGCAGTATGATGGACCAGGTGTAAATGTACCCCACAGGCTCGAATGAATGCTCACACTAAGGTCCCAGCGAGTGAGAGGTGAGCACTGGCTGAAGGGAACATGTCGGGAGGGGGTGGGCTCTGAGGTTTACAGCCTGCCCACCCTTCCGTGTATCCCATTCCTGGTCTACTGAGCTGCTAATAAGCAGCTGCCTTCTCCCACTGCCAGAAGCCAGCCGCCATCACTCCTCCCCCACAATGGCAAACTGTAGCACTTTAGACCATGAGCCACAATGAGCTCTTATTCCTCCAAGCTCTTTCTTGCTGGATAGTTGGTCGCAGGATAGGAAAAGGTAGCTAATGCAGGAAGTAAGTCTTGTATTGTTTCTCTTTTGCCACATTACGATGTTTTAAAAATTGCACTGAAACAAAAAGCACATAAGGAATCAAAATGGGATTTTAAAATGCGTAGTGCATCCTCAAACTCATTAATTCTATTTATAGCAACCTATCCTGAAAATAATGATTCCTTAGAGTTAGTGGATGTAGAGTTCAGAGAAACAATACTTATGCCAGAAACGACAAATAATTTATATTTTCAGCAGAAGTGTTAAATACGTTATAACTCACATATCCTGGAATGTTTGTAATTCTTTACAGTACTTATGTGCTCAGTATAAAATCTATATTTTCTTATGATATAATAATCACCAAGAAAAATAGGAGCCAAATTTTAAATAACAACCATAAAAATATTGTTATGTTCCTAAAACAATGTGGTCACAGAAGCTCTGCACTCCTGCCTGTACTTGGAAGTTTCTGTAGTATAGTACTCTTGACATCTTTTGTGAGTTCCCAGAACTGTGAGAGTTGAAATGGTTTGAAAGAAGCTTGCACATACATTTTAAATGTTATGAGAAGAAAGAGGGGGCGGGAGAGCAAGGGGCCGTCCATCAATTAAGGTATCTACAAGCCCAAGTGCATGGAGAAGAGGGCTCAGACGGGCGACAGAGCGCAAGTCAATTGAGGAATGACAGGTCGGGCACTGGCTGTGCGCACATCCTGTGGTCATGCACCATAGGATGTGAGCTTTGCCTGAATCTCTCCTTCCTGGACGTGGAAGCTGCTAGGAACTGGATTTTGCCGTTTTTGTAGAAAAGAAAGTAGCTGAGTCTCACCTACTCTGAACCAAGCAATTCCTTTCAACACACCCCAAGCTCCTTGCTGAAAATCAGTCCCTGTGGTTGCCGCTGTGGGGAGTCCCATGCGACAGAAACCTCTTGGGAAGCTGGGATGCACACAGCCCCGCCTCCCAGACACTCATTCTATGCTGCTCCTCCTCACCAGGTCTCTGCCACTCGGCCTTTCCAGCCTGAGCCGAGTGTCGTTGGGAAAATAAGAATGCCTGTCAGAGACACTGAAATCTAAGCTCCTGCAAGATTAAGAACTCTGTGGCATGGCTCTGGGTCGTGACTTATTGGACATGACCTCAAAAAGCACAGGCAAAAGCTGGACAAGACAGGCAGGGTTACAGCAAATGAAAACAAGAAACAGGCAACCATGAAAGAGCCCCATGCATTGGGGAAAATGCGCACAGACCCTACCAGACTTCTGATGAAGGGATAAAGGGCAGAAAGCCAACAAGTTGTGCAAAGTCTCCTCCAAGCCAGAACGAATAACTCGATTTGTAGATGAGTATGCAACCTAAATAGACAATTTCCCACAGAGGGCAGAAAGGTGCCATCACATGAAAGAAACACGTGTCACTAAGAATCCGGGAGGCACACTACACACCCATCACAACGGTAAGTTTCGAAGGGCCTCGGCCGCACATGGAGATGGGGATGCTAGTCGGGGATGCTGCTGGTACACGTGGAAGCGGGTGCAGCCGTGGTGGAGAACAGATCTCAGAATCGCCAGTCACCCAACAGCCAAGCACAAGGTGGTGAAAATTCCATCAGGAAGAAAGGGTGTCTCCAGTGTCTGCGGCAGCACTACTGACAGCAAGACAGATCAGACGGATGCCCATCAGCACGGGGCTGAACCAACAGAAGGCATGGGCCACAGGCACCATGGACACCATGCAGGCAGGACCAGAATGCAGTCTTCTTGATTGCTCCAGCATGGATGAGACTGGATGATCGTGTGCAAAGCAGGGCAAGCCAGGTCTGGGAAGACAAACACTGCTAGTCTCACTCCTGTGATAAATCTGTAAGAGCTGACTCTGAGGAGCAGAGAGTAGATGGCCATCACTGGGGACCGAGGGGGGGGTGTTGGTCAAAAAGGCACTGTTTTCAGTATGCACTCTAAGAGGTCTCAGAGATCAAGGCACAGAACAATGTATACAGCAGGCTACACTACACTACAATGTGTGCTTTGAATTTTACTAAGAGGATAGACACATCAGATTAAGTGTTCTTGTTATTTGAAAGATGGCAATAAAAATAAGCATAGAGGAAGAAGCTTTGGGGGTGACAGGGTTTGTGGATTTGCCGTAGCAATGGTTTCCTCAGATGTGCCCTCACCTGCAGACTCAACAAGCTGCACACATTAAACACGCGAGGCCTCTGCGTCAGTCACCCCTCAGTAAAGCAGTTTTGAAAAGGCATGCGGAACACACAACGATCTATAGACAGAGCCACCTCTGGAGAGCAGGGCTGCACACTTCTTGTCTTCCTTGAATTTCACACAATGGGCGTGTACTAATTTCCTAATAAAAGCTACACTAAAGGTAGAGAAAAGGCGAGCTTTCGTGGGGGGAGTGAGGCTTTGCTGCCCTTGCAGATTCCACAGTGAGAATACCCCTACCTGGGAGGGGTTTCAAAATCCCAGAAAACTGAGCCCTGGCCTCAGCAGGCTGGGGACAGAGGCTGCCTCTTGCAAGTGTTGCCCATGCAGTTTGTGGATAACACAGGTGACAGGGCCACTGTCTCCATGCTGGTGCTCAGCAACAGCAGTTGTGTTGGCCCAGCATCCCCGGGGCAAGAAATGGGGAGGCGGAAGAGACCAGGACACTAGTACACCACCAGGAAGGGCTTGAGATCCTAGCATGCCAATTCTTTCCACAAAGTTCCAACCAAGCACTCATGCTGGAGCTGATAGCTGTCGCACCTGCTGTGCGGCCTGCATCCGAGAATGTAGCCAGGTGGTCGGGATAGATGACATAGAGACCGGTCGGTTGCTTTAAGAAAACTTTATGCTTCCCAAGTCAGCTTTAGGAGGAGATTCCAAGTCCGCTTAGGAGAGAGAAGTCTCAGGAGAAGTCTCTCCAGGAAAAAAGAGCTTCCCTTTTTAAGGACTTCTGCCATCCATCTACATACAATTCTTTCCAGACTTCTCACCCTCCTGGCTGGTGGTTTAATCTCCGGCCCCAGAATCGGGGAGACACCACAGGGGGGGACAGGAAGAGGCATCTAGCCATAGGGGGTGTGAAAATCATGGTATCTCAGTGAGCGAGCCTTTATCTGAGCCCTATCAAGAGCTTTAAAGCACTGAATTGTTTTCAGTAAACATTACACAGCTGCCTGCTCCCAGGCTGAAGGGGAAGTGGGTTTCTGCTCAAGGTCTGGTGTCCCCACAATAGCTAACCAGAAAGTGAAAGATAATGATGTACTGAGTTTTGAAAATGACTCTGGGGTTATCTGCTGCTCAGGTGCAGGCTGAGCCAGTCAGAACAGGTAAGAGGCCCACCTGCCCTCGGCAACCTCGCATGCCCTCAGTTTGCATCCCAAAGACCCAACCTACTGCAAGTCTTCCCACCCCACTGCCCACACCTACTGCCATGCTCCCATCCCCACCTCGGGCAGATATCCTGTGTTCAGGTGCCGGTTATACCAGTCAGAAGAACAGGAACACAACATGCCACTCAGAACAGATAGGCTAACTCAGGCAGAGACTCACTGCTGAACTAGAGGCACACTAGTCCCCATAGGCTAACTCAGGCAGAGACTCACTGCTGAACCAAAGGCACACTAGTCCCCAGAATTCCAGTATCCGACTCAGACAAAGACTTCTTGCTGGACCAGAAGTCATGCCAGCTACCAGAAATCCAAGTCACGAAGACCAGAAGACCAAAGAGGAAACATAAACCAAAGAACACCCATAAAACAAAGACAAATTCAGAAACAGGCACCTAGACCAATATTCACCCCAAACCCAGATGTCTAGACACCAGGATAAGAGCACAATCAATAACAGACAGGGCAATGTGTCACCACGGAACCCAGCTACCCTACTACAGCAACACAGTTGAAGCACAAGAAAATGACCCTAAGACCAACTTTCTAATGATAGAGGTCTTTAAAGAAAAAATGAATAAATCCCTTAAAGAAAGTCAGGAAAACATAAACAATAGGAGGAAAAGAATAAGTCCCTTAAAGAAAGCCAGGAAAACACAGGATGAGTACCAGAGACAGAAACAAAGAAAAACAAATAGAATATAAGAGATACAAGAGAGAATCTCAGGCATTGAATAATGATAGAAGGAATAGATACATAAGTCAAAAAAATTAAATATAAAAATCCTGAAACAAAATATCCAGGAAATCTAGGACACTATGAAAAGACAAAACGTAAGAATAATAGGAATGGAAAAAAGAAGAGAATATCAGGACAAAGGCCCAGAAAATGTTTTTAACAAAATCATAGATGAAAATATTCCTAACCTAAAGAAGGACATGCCTGTAAAGGTACAAGAAACTTACAGAACATCAAATAGACAGCACCACAAAAGAAAGTCTCCTTGACAAATAATAAGCAAAACACCAAACATACAGGACAAAGAAAAAATATTAAAAGTCTCAAGGGAAAAAAGACCAAGTAACACATAAAGGCAAATCTATTAGGATTACATCTGGCTTCTCAATGGAGACCTAAAAGACTGAGGGGCCTTGAAGGATGTTCTGCAGACTCTAAGAGACCACAGATGCCAGCCCAGAATACCACACCCAGCAAAGCTTCCAATCATTAAAAGGGAAAAAAACAAGATATTCCACAACAAACTCAAATTTAAATAATATATATCCACAAATCCATCCCTACAGAAGGTACTAGAAGGAAAACTCCAATCTAAGTAAGTTAACTAAATCCACGAAAACAAAGAAAATAAATAATCTTACAGAACACACACATGCACACACACACACACACACACACTACCATCACCACAAACACCAACAGCCAAGTAACAGGAATTGACAACCATTGGTCATGAATATCCTCAACATCAATGGACTCAATTCCCTAATAAAAAGACACAGGCTAACAGAATGGATGGGAAAACAATCCATTCTTCTGTTGTATACAAGAAACACACCTCAAAATCAAAGATAGACATCACCACAGAGTAAAGGGTTGGAAAAAGATTTTTGGAGCAAAAGGATCTAAGAAGCAAGTTGATGTAGCTACCCTAATATCTAACAAATTAGCCTTCAAACTAAAATCTATCAAGAGATGGGGAAGGACACTTCATACTCACAAAAGGAAAAATCTACCAAGATGATGCTTCAATTTTTAACCTCTATGCCCCAAACACAAAGACAATCATATTAGCAAAAGAAACATTACTAAAGCTTAACACATTGAACCTCATACATTAACAGTTGGAGACTTCATTACTGCACTCTCACCAATGGACAGGTCATCCAGACAAAAACCAAACAGAAATAATGGAGCTAACAGATGTTATGAACCAAATGAATCTAACAGATACCTACAAAACATTTCACCCAAACACAAAAGAATACATACCTTCTTTTCAGCACCGTGTGGAACTTTCTCCAAAACTGGTCACATACTCAGTCACAAAACAAATTGCAACAGATACAAGAAAACTGAAATAACCGCTGTATCTCATCTGACCACCACGGATTAAAGCTGGATTTCAACAATGACAGAAACAACAGAAAGCCTACAAATTCATGGAAACTGAACAACTCCCTACTGAACAATGATTAGGTCAAGGCAGAAGTAAGAAATTAAAGACTTACTAGAACTTAATGAAAATGAATGCACAGCATATGCAAACACAAAGAAATCAGTGCTAAGAGCAAAGCTCATGGCACTAAGTGGCTCCATAAGGACATTGGAGAGATCTCAAACTAGCAACTTCATAGCACATTTGAAAGAAACCCAAGAGGAGTAGACATCAGGAAATAATCACACCGAAGGCTGCAATCAATGAACAGAAACATGGAAACAATACAAAGAATCAATGAAATGAAAAATTGGTTCTTTAAGAAAATCAACAAGACAAACTCTTATTCAAACATAACTAAAAGACAGAGAGAATATCCAAATTAACAAAATCAGAAGCAAAAGGGGGGCTATAACAACAGACACCAAGTCAGTCCAAAGAATCAAAAACCTATACTTCACAAAACTGGAAAATCTAAAAGAAATGGATACTTTTCTTGATAGATACCAGTTACCAAAGTTAAATCAAGATCACATAAATAATTTAAACAGACCTATAACCCCTAAAGAAGTAGAAGCAATCATTAAAAGTCTCCCAAGCCAAAAAAATCCCAAAGCCCAGGTGGTTTTAGCACAGAATTCTACCAGACTTTCAAAGAATAGCTAATACCAATATTCCTCAAACTATTCCACAAAATAGAAGTAGAAGGAACATTTCCAAATTCACTTTATGAGCCACCATCAATACCCAAACCACTCAAAGATTCAAGAAAGAAAGTTACAAACCAATTTTCCTCCTGAACATTGATGCAAAAAGTGCTCCATAAAATACTGGAAACCAAGAACACATCAAAAAGATCATCTGCATGATCAAATAGGCTTCATGGTTCAACACATGAAAATCTGTCAATGTAATCCACCATATAAACAAACTGAGTAAAACTACATGATCATCTCACTAGATGCTGACAAAGCCTTTGACAAAATCTAACACCCCTTCATGATAAAGGTCTTGGAGAGATAAGTAATACAAGGGACATACAAACATAATAAAGACAATTTATAGCAAGCCTAATATCCAACATTAAATTGAATGGAGAGAAACTCAAAGCAATTCCACTAAAATCACGAACAAGACAAGGCTGTCCACTCTCTCCATATCTATACAATACAGTACTTGAAGTTCTATCTAGAGCAATAAGACAGCTAAAGGAGATGGGGGGGTACAAATTGGAAAGGAAGAAGTCAAATATCGCTATTGGCAGATAATATGATAATATATATATATATATATATGTGACATAAAATATTCTACCAGGGAACTCCTACAGTTGATAAACACCATCATCAAAGTAAGTGAATACAAGATTAACAACAGCAACAAAAAAACCCAACAACAGTTGTCCTCCTATATACAAATGACAAACGGGCTAGGAAAGAAATAAAAGAAACAACACACTTCACAAAAGCCACAAATAATATAAAATATCTTAAGGTAACTCTAACCAAGCAACTGAAAAACTTGTATGACAATAACTTTAAGTTTTTGAAGAAAGAAATTGAAGAAGATATCAGAAGATGGAATCTCACATGCTCATAGATTAATAGGATTAGCATAATAAAAAATGGCCATCTTACCAAAATCAATCTGCAGATTAAAATCCCATCACAATTCTTCACAGACTTTGAAAGAACAGTATTCAACTTCATATGAAAAAACAAAAAACTCAGGAAAGCTAAAATAATCCTGTACAATAAAAAAACTTCCAGAGGCATCACCATCCCTGATTTCAAGCTCTACTACAGAGCTTGAAAAACCACATGGTATTGGCATAAAGGCACACAGGTTAATTAATAGAATTGAATCAAAGATCCAGATGTAAATCCACATGCCTATGAACTCCTTTTTTGATAAATAAGGCATAAATACACAATGGAAAAAGGAAAGCATCTTCAACAATGGTTATGCACATAAATCCATATTTATCACCCTGCACAACACTCAAATCCCACTGGGTCAAAGACCTCAACATAAAACCAGATACACTGAACCTGATAGAAGTGAAGGTGGAGAGTAGCCTTGAAAGCATTGGCACAGGAGACAGCTTCCTGAAGAGAACACCAATAGCACAGACACCAAGATCAACAATTAATAAATGGGACCTCAGGAAACTGAAAAGCTTCTATAAGGCAAAGGAAACCATCAATAGGACAAAATGGCAGCCTACAGAATAGGAAAAGATTTTCATCAACTCCACATACGACAGAGGACTAATATTCAAAATGCATAAAGACTCAAGAAACTAGACATAAACAAACCAAATAATCCAATTTTAAAAATTGAGTGCAGATCTAAATAGAATTCTCAGCAGAGGAATCTCAAATGGTCAAGAAACACTTAAAGAAATGCTCAACATCCTTAACCATCAGAGAAATGCAAATCAAAATGACTCTGAGATTCCATCTTACTCATGTCAGAACGGTTAAGATCAAAAACACAAGTGACAGCTCATGCTGGAGAGGATGTGGAGAAAGGAGAACACTCCTCCATTGCTTGTGGGAGTGCAAACTTGACAAACACTATAGAAGCCAATATGGCAGCTTCTCAGAAAATTGGGAATCAGACTACAAAGACCCAGTTATATCACTCCTAGGCAGACACCCAATGGGCACGCCGTCCAAGCACAAGGACACTTGCTCAACTGCATTCATAGTAGCTTTATTCATCATAGCCAGAAACTGGAAACAACCTAGAAGTCCCTAATGAAAGAATAGATAAAGAAAATATGGTATATTTACTCAACAAAGTATTGATCAGCTGTTAAAAATGACATCATGAAATTGGCAGACAAATGGATGGAACAAGAAAAAATCATCCGGAAAGAGGCAACCTAGACCCAGAAAGACAAACATGGTATGTACACATTTATAAGTGGATATTAGCTCTAAAGCGAATTATAATCATGCCAGAGAGGCCAAGCAACAAGGAGAGCTGGGGGGGGGAGGTGCATGGATCGCCCTGGGAAGGGGAAATAGATTTTGTGGGTGTACTGGATGGGGGGCTGGAAACAAGGGGGATCCAGTTGGAGGAGGATGGAGGGAGAGAGTGTAGGAGGGATGGTTGGAACTGGGAGGTATTTCAAACTCTCCTAGTAACAGGCAATACGGAGCCTGAACCAGCCACCTTCTGTAACCAGGCATGGCTTTCAGTGCAGAGACTGTGTCACCAACCCAGCCACAAAACCTTTGACCTACAATTTGTCCTGCCTTCACAATGTGCTGGGGATAAGGTGGCCCAGAATTTGTGGGAGTGGCCAACCGATGACTGGTCTAACTTGAGATCCATGCCAAAAGAGGGAGCTCACGCCTGGCCCTGCATGGAGGACCAGAAACCAGATGCTGGATAGCCCAGGGACCTAGCATAGACTGGCAAAAAAAGTCAATGAAATTATTCCTAAAGATATGATATGCTTGTAGACCAGGACCTAGCATAATCATCATCAGAGAGGCTTCATCAGCAACTGATAGGAGCAGATGCAGAGGCCCACAGCCAAATATTAAGTGGAGCTCAGGGAATCCCAAAGAAGAGAAGAAAGAAAGATTGCAGGAACAAGAGGAGTTCTTATGACACCATAAGAACAAAGCAGCCCCACAGAGTCAACAAGTCAGGGCTCATGGTAGCTCATGGAGACTGGAGTGTCAGTCGTTAGCCTATATGTGTCTGACCTAAGTCCTCTGCATGTATGTCATGTTTGTACAGATTGGTGTCCTTGTAACAGTAGAAGTGGGGGTGTCTCTGACTCTCTTACCCCCTCATAGGACCCTTCCTCCTACTGGGCTGCCTCATCCAGACAGCCTTGATATGAGAGTTTGTGCCTAGCCTTATCATAATTTGTTATGCCATGCTCAGTTGATATCCCGGGGAGGCCTATTCTTTTCTGAAGCGAAACAGAAGAGGAGTGGATCTAGAGGAGAGGGAACGTTTGGGGGAAGGAACTGGGAGAAGAGGATGGAGGGGAAACTGCAGTCAGGATGTAATATATGAGGGACAACTAGATTTAAAAAAAGAAAATGATGCTATCCCCGACCTTCCTCATAGATAAACACACACTGTGTAGCCCCCTGACTAAGACGGTGTCAGTAAGCAGCCATGCTGGCTGGGGGACTTGGTCAGAGGTCTCCAGAGAAGCAGTGGACCAACCAGGGTAGTGTGAGGGTGAAGATGCCAACACCTGGGCATGGCCACTTCAGGACTGCTCCATCTGGTCACTCTTCCTCCACCTTACAGGTGCTGGCAGGGGTGACATGTCCTGGCCAGTGTTGGATTTGGCTTGTGGTTGGACAGTGCCCCATGGAATTCATTGTTTGTGATCAGTGAAGATAATTAGACCTGTTCACACAGTGAACTATGCTGAATCGCGACCTCTTGCCAAGGTAGTGAGAGTCCCAAGCACTGCCCCTTCTCATAGCAGCCTTTTCAAAAGAAAGCCACACCCAGGTGTCTGATATGATTATGTTGAGACACAGAAAAGGCGACACCAGGTGGAACAGAGGTGGAGACACCAGGGTCACAGTCATTGAGAGTCCTTGACGATTCTTCAGGATAAAAGCCATAAAGAATCCAAGGTCTGGATCAGTCCTGTAGTCACCCACACACCACAGAAATGCACACATTTCATTTCTCACCACCCTATATATGCCTAATAGACTCATCATCCCCATGGCTTAAAGCTCAGAGTGTCTCTACAGATCAAACATTTCTTTTCTGTTTGCCATTTTGAATCTAAAGTCAACATGTGCCCTGAAGATAAAGGGAGAAATCTGTGCTTAATTATATATTAATAGGCCCAAACTGTGCATGCCGAGAGCATGTCAGGAAAAATTAAGGGAGTACAAAGGGATACTCTTCTCATGGCTGTGGGGATGACGGAGAAGTGGAGCTGTTTCCCAGTCTTGCCAGTCATTATCTAGGACTCAGTTTACCTACCCATACCATGGTAGGAGGAGGGAGGAACTAGGTGATGAGGTGACTCCTAGATCTTTCTGGACAACCGGCTTCAATCACAAAATCAGGAGTTTGTGTGGGCATTAAGAGGAGGTTTCTAGAACAGAACTAAGAGTGCATAATTGTTATAACGGGTTATTGGACAGGATTCCATGATGGGATCTGGGTAGTCCACCAATGGCTGTATGCGCACTGGGGAGGCAGGTGCTCACTCCAAGAAGCTGGATGCCTGGATAGTCACCGTGGAGACTGGGATGATGCCTGGGGAGCTGCTGGTCTTTAGTCCATGCAGAAAGGCAAAGAGGCTGGGGGCAGCTGTCAACAGGAGCAGCAGCAATGGACGCTCTCTCAGAAATCGTGAGCATGCTGCTTCCTCCACCTGGCCACGCCCTTTGGAAGTGCTACCTACAGTCATTCGGGTGCCCCACCTTCTTCATATTACCTCCTCCCTGTGTGCGTGGCCATTGTGGTTGGCTAGAAAGAAGTCACTGACCCTGGAAGCCACGAAGTCAAGGCCCTGTCCCAGGCCCAGCCCATCAAGGCATGGATTCTGCAGACCCTCTGAACCTAGGCAAGTATACATTCTCCTCATCAAAGAGTTTGCAGCTGTAAATGGGTTGTTGTGGCGGTTAAATAGGAAAGACAAGCATGGGATGTTTTTAAAATGCAAACACCACATTGACTTGTGCGCAGAACCGGCCAGGGTACAGTTATGACTGCCATCTTACCCTACTGCCAAAAAACAGCGCAAAACAGGCAAAATGTGGTCACTAGGACCCTGCACAGCCAAGAACTTGCATCCCTGATCTGTGAGAGATGAATTGTTTGAAGGTACACTCTGCAAGGGGCTCTGCCTACAGCAAGCTTCCAGACTGAGTAAGGACAAAGGCACAGGTTGAGCCAGGTAACCCCCGAGCTGCGGGGAGAGCGGCTGGGAGAGGTGGGGGGGGCACGGCACAGGAACTCCAGATGCATAGGCACCTGAAACAAACAGCATCCTATGTGCAGCTTGGGAGACCTACAAAGGTCAGAGGAAGGACCTCTTGAGAGCATCAGAGGGGAAGGGGTCCCGGGTCCTGTCTGAGCAGAAGTGGTACTGGGCCCAGCCAGCTGGACAATGCCTCACAACACATGACAAACACAGATTCCCAGAGACAAGGATGGGTTTTGCATGGTTGATAAACTGCTAGGTTATAAACTCCTGCTCTCCAAAAGACGTCTGTAAGAGGACTAAAGGATACCCACAAACCAAAACCACATGAGAAGTCATCATGCATCCACCAGGAGACTCGTAGAGGAGGTCATAACGAACTCACAGAACCCAACGGGAAGAATCCAGGGTGGGAAAAAGTACAAAAACGTGAACAGGAACTTCTTTGGTTTGAATCTGAAATGTCCCCACAGACTCTTGTGTCTGGACATGTGGGTCCCCAGCTGGTGGAGCTGGTCTGGTGGAGGAAGGTCATCCCTGCTTCTGTTCTGGTCTCTGCTTCCTGTCTGCCACCAGGATGTGACCAGCTGCCTCACACACCCACCAAGAACTGAGCTACTCCTGCCCTCGTGCCTTCCCCGCTGTGAGAGGCGGGGCTGCTCCTGCCTTCAGGGTTGAGTCCTTTGAAACTGTGAGCCAAGATAAACACTTTCTTTTGCATGTTGCTTCTCTTGGGCATCTGGTTACAGTAACAAGAAACGCAACGGAAATCAGACAGACGGCTGGCAGAGCAGCAACAGAGAAGATGCTGGGCATCCCTAGCAGTTATGAACATGAAAATTAACAACACAAAGCACCACACATCTGTCACCACGGTTAAAAAAAGATGGTGACTGTGCAGCAAGGGGACAAGCTGCCCTCTGCTTCAGCTTCACTCTGCTTTAACCTCAGGGCAGATGGACCGGAAGTGCGTGCTGCTAAGGGAAAGCAGTCAGAGCTTTGCTGTGTGATTTCATTTCTGGGGGGGCTGGTGGGGAGAGCAGGGTTTACTGCACTGTCCTCCAAGTAATGGAAGGCTGGGATGGCGTTACTGAGGACACACGGTGAGGGTGCACACATGACAGCTGTTAGCAGCCCTGACGAAGGTCCACAGCAGAGAGGAAGCTTCACCCTATCTTTGAATGCATCAGTCAGGGGGTCAAGAGCCCCAGGACGGAACACCTCATGTGACAGGTGAATCTAACAGTGTTACAAGCATGTGGCGTGGCCTCCCCAAACAGCGGATGGAAAGAAGCAAGCAGCAGGCCAGTGTCGCTGGAGCAAAGAGCGAGTGACATTCCTGTGAGACTCAAGAGGGAAGGGACAGCCCGCCCACAAGGCTTGCTGGCAGGTGCCTTGAATCTCGTGGCGATCAACACTGGTGCTCAAATAAAGATTTGCAGGAGAGAGAGAGAGAGGGGAGAGAGAGAGGAGAGAGGAGAGAGGAGAGAGAGAGGAGAGAGAGAGGAGAGAGAGAGAGGAGAGTGGAGAGAGAGAGAGGAGAGAGGAGAGAGAGAGAGAGAGAGAGAGAGAGAGAGAGAGAGAGAGAGAGAGAGAGAGGAGAGAGGAGAGAGGAGAGAGAGAGAGAGAGAGAGAGAGAGAGAGTGAGAGAGAGAGAGAGAGAGAGAGAGAGAGAGAGAGAGAGAGAGAGAGAGAGAGAGAGAGAGAGGAGAGTGGAGAGCAGGACAGGGCAGGGCCTGTTCACTGTCATTCCCACACAGTTTCTCACAGGACGGAAGGAAGAAATGGGCCCCTGTGCAGATTACTATACATGCACAGAACTCCTATTACTGCCCTAGAGAGGCCCCAGAAGCAGGGATACTGCAGGACAAGCTCACACAATGCCAGATCTTGGTTTCTAAACATTACTTTTGTATGCACAGCCAAAAGGAGAGAGCAGTAAATGCACGCTGCTGCCCAGCTCCCCTTCCGCAGTTACACATTCCAGGATGCCTGGCCAGGGAGTGTTCTCACTCATAAACAAGATGGGTCTTCCCATCTCCACTGATATGATCATGATAATCCCCCCACAGGCACCCACAGGCCCTTGTCCCAGGTGATTCTAGGTCCTGTTGAGTTGATAATTGCCACTAAGAACAGACGGTAAGATGGTGACAGACCCATCATAATGGATGGATGGGTAGATGAAAGATAGTAGATAGATAGGTAGATAACAGACAATGGATAGATGATGATGGGTTCCTAACCTAATCTCTTTTCATGCTGCTGTAATAAAAATACTCTGACAAAAGCAACTTAAGGGAGGAGGGGATTGTTCTGGCTCGCCCTTCCCGGGTATAGTCTATCATGGTGAGAAGTCAAGGCGGCAGGAGGCTGATTTCATTGTTTCCACAATCAGGAGGCAGAGAGTGATAAATGGATGCCATCGCTCAGCTCCCTTTCTCCATTTATGCAGTCTAGGATCCCAGACAGGAAATGATGTTATCCACAGTGGAAAGGTATCCCACCTCAACGAACGTAATCGAAATAATCCCCATAGGCACGCCCAGAGACCCACCTCTCAGGCGATTCTAGGTTAGCACTAACTAACCACCACAGATAGCTAGATGGTGTTAGATGATAGAGCAAGAGCCAGACAGATGATAGGCAAGTGCACACATAGGAAACAGATGGATAGATTGATGTAGACAGACAGAGTGCATAGGAGATAGACTGACAGACACACAGACGGTAGACGTGCATAGGAGATAGACTGACAGACACACAGACGGTACACTGCAGATAGGTAGGCAGATAATATGGGTAGGGCAATGGTGACAGAGGATGGCTAGATGAGAGACAGACGACAGTGAGCCATGCCAAGTGGCTGCCAAAAGCAATGGGACTCGAAGGGCTGCAGGCTGCCAGCACTGGAGCGATTTGAACAGCAAGATGCGTAGCGTGCACAGCTGAGGACTGAAGCCATCATAGACAATGACTGTCCCTGAGTCTATACTGACGCAGGTAGAAGACTGGGGGGGGAGAAAGGAGGGGATGGGGGATGAGAGCATGAGGGAACTGGATGGTCAAGGTGGGGGAGAGACAGAGGAGGGGAGCCACTTGACAGAGGGAGTCATTGTGGGGTTAGGGAGAAACTGGAGCTAGCGAGATCCCCAGGAATCCACAGGGATGGCCCAGGCTAAGACTCCTGGCAATAGTGGAGAGGGTGCCTGAACCAGCCTTCTCCTTTAATCAGATTGCTCACCGCACTAATTGTCACCATAGGTCCCACGTCCAGTAACTGATGGAAGAAGATGCAGAGATCCACAGCCAGAGACGGCAGGAGCTCCTGCAGTCCAAGTGAAGAGAGGAAGGGGGGATCACATAAGCAAGGGGGGGTCAACATCATGATGGGGAAACCCATAGAGACAGCTGACCTGACCTAGTGGGAGCTCATGGACTCTGGCCTGGCAGCTGAGGAGCCTGCATGGGACCAAACTAGGCCCTCTGAATGTGGGTGACAGTTGTGTGCCTTGGTCTGTTTGTGGGACCCCTGGAAGTGGGACCAGGATTTGTCCCTGGTTCATGAACTGATTTTTTTAACCCATTCCTTATGCTGGGATGCCATGCTCAGCTTTGATGCAGAGGGGAGGGGCTTGGTCCTGCCTCAACTTAATGTGCCAGGCTTAATTGACTCCCCATGAGAGGCTTTCCCTCTCTGAAGAGGGGATGGGGCGTGGGGGAATAGGGGAATCAGGAGGAGGGGAGAGAGGGGCAACTGGGGTTGGTATGTAAACTAAATAAAAAATTAAAATAAAAGGTTTGGGTAGATAAGAACATGGAGAAGGAAAAAAATCACAAAGGATTCCAAAGACACAGAAGGAAAACATTGAACAGCTTCCTGGAAGGTCAGTTGACGACAGTGAAATTAGCAGGCAGATTCAAGGGATGTAAGAAAAGTTGCATGGGCTCGGTGTCTCTACCCAACTATCTATTAATGTGTGATTCTTTCACTGGTACCCACAGTGCTTTCGGGGCATAGTGCTTGAATGTGCCCCTCTGAAGGCAGCTGGGTGGAGGTGCCAGAGAGAAATGACAGCCAAGGGCCACTCAGAGCCCTGGTCAGAGTTGTGAACAGAGGACACCCATGGAAACCCAGCATCTAGCTGAATCTGATGTGGGTCTCCTGGATACTACAACATTCATGGCTATGGGACGTTATTGGACATTTCCGTAGGGTAGAGGTCATCACACTCGCCTGTTTTGGTGAGACGGTCGTGTTGGGATGGATGGTCTTGTGCTAATGGTTCCTGGCCATTTCACACATCATCTGTGGATGTCCTTCTGCATCAGTGGCCAGAGCCGAGGTCCAGCAGAGACTGTTCATAACATAGTGTTCATCGCCAGGCATTTACAGGGCAGGCCTGCCAACATCTGGCACAGGTGAAGCTGGGGGAAGGCCATGCAGACACTCCCTCCGGAATTTCTCTCTAAATCCAAAATTATCCCAAAATAAGTCCAAGGAAATTTTCCCCGAAAGAAAATCAAAATCTCATTGTAAAACGTGTATCGGCTCTGTGGCCAGAAGTCTATCAGCAGGAAAAGTCAACAAACCTAGAAATGCATCTGCAGAGCCTTCCCCAAAGTAAAGCATGGAGGTAACACGGGAGCACAAAAGAGGGGAGACATGACAGAGCGTGCAGGAGCTGCGGGCTGCATTGTGGCTCTGTCACACGCACGACCAGAAGCCCCTAAGAGGAGGGGACTAGAGAATGGAGCAGGAGAAACACCGGAAAAAGTTAGCAACCGTGCCTTGTTTTTCAAACGCTGCAGAAACTAGATAAGCTAGCCCATCTGGCCTTCTTGCGCTTCAGATACTCCAACTTCTGCTTGCCTAAAATCCCGAGTATCTGAAAAGACAAAGGGAAATGTTGAAAATGGCCAGGGGAAAACCACTTACCTATCAAAGAACAAAGACTAGAACAGCACTGACTTCCCACGGGAGCCATGTGGGCAAGAGGGCGGCAGAATGGCTCTCTGGAGGGCTGGAAAGGGGGAACTGTGGGCCAAGTCCTTCAGAACAGCCTTCGAGGGTGGAGTGAGCCCTTAGGTAGCAGTCGGGGGAGGTGGTCCTGCCTGGGTGTTGGTGATGCTGTGGGAACAGTGTCCACTTTCCACAAGGGATGCCGCATTATCTTGTGTTTTTATGTGGCCTTTAGCTCCCGTAGGCACACGTAGTTAAAGTTAGGGAAGGTGTATAAATTGGGGGATGGCGTGAAGGGGTATAAGTGAAACACAGACAAGCCCGGAGCTGAGCATTGTTAATGGGGTGAGTGGACACTGTATCAAGGCTCATCAGAGAAAGTTTTACTTATGAACATGAAAAGCTTGTGGAAAACAGATTTTCAGACAAACCAACCTGAGGGAACCTTCTTGCTGACAGACTCTGAGACACTTACAGGGTTCTTCAGACAGGCTTGCAGCTACACAGCACAGGACAAAATTAAGGAGGTTAAAACAACATGCATTTCCCCCTAGCTCCCATTGATCTAGAACAGGGGTCAGCAAGTGCTTTCTGGCTGTCACAGAGTGGGTATTTTGAGTTTCACAGGCCAGATGGTATGCTACCAGCACCCACCCCACTCTCAGCCCTGCGTGAATGTAGCCATATTGAACATGTCAACAAATGGCATGGCCACGTGCCAATAAAGCTTTATTTACAAAAACAGCCTACTGCCGGTGGTTTGCTGACCCCTGCTCTGTAAGATAAGCAAGGGGAAGTGTGGGCTAATGGTACAAATAAAGGCAAACCAGAGGGGTGGCAAGTCTGCCACGAGACCATCCCGGCTGCCTCCAGATTATCAGCTGGCTAGATTTAGAGTCACCATGGAAACGCCCCAATGGGTGTGTCTGTGGGGCATTTCCAGAGAGGTTTAACTGAAGAGGGAGGACTGTGTTGAACGTGGGCAGCACCATCGCACGGGCTGGGGGTCACAGAGTGAAGGAAGAAAGAGAGAGGAGTTGAGTACCAGCTTTCACACCTCCCCGCTTCCCGACTGTGGCCGCAAGGGGACTGGCCGGCTGCTTCGCACCCCAGCTGCCAGCCGTGCTCCCACCACAGCCCTGTGTGTGCTGGGCTGCACCCTCAAACTGTGAGCCAAAGACACCCTCCTTCCCTCACATTCCCTCTGCCAGGCCTCCGTCACGGCTACGACAACATTGGATGCTGCCTGTGGAGCGGCTTGGCGATGCTGCATGTTGAATCAGGCTGCGATCTACGCTGTGAGTCTTAGGGTAGTCACTGCTTTTTCTCCCTTAATATTTTCCTCGACTGCTTGGGGGTTTCGCATAATGCACTCCCAATCACATTCACTCCCCAGGCTCACCCCAACCCTGGCGACACCCCCCAAAGAAAAAGAAGAACAGCAAACACAAAACAGAGCAAAACAAAAATCAACTCCAGTTTGTGCTGCCTATACACTCACTGGAGCATGGTCAGACTCCCAGTGACCAGCCAGCCCCTTAAAGAGAACTGAATCCTTCCCTACTCCCTTCCCCCAGCTAGGGACCCTCAACTGTGAAGAGCCACACCTCAGGATCCCATTCTCTTCGACGGCTTCCTGTCTAGACTGATTTTGGGGGGGAGAGACGGGGTTATCACAGAAGCTTCTGTCTCTCATTCTCAACTGTGAGTCTACAGACATCAATACCACTGGAGAAGAAGCCCCCTTACAGCAGGGGTCATGAACTTCTACATGACTTCTGGTGACAGCAGAGACCACAGACATCCACGTGGCCTCCTATGTCAGCACAGACCATGGTGGACCTCAGCATGGTCTCTGGCAGCAGGTATGGACCACAGACATTAACACAGCCCTAGGCCACAGCACAGACCATGGGCACCATCATGGGCCTTGGAGGCAGCTCAGGCCACAGACATGGTGTGTGGCGACCTGGAGCTTCCAATGATATTTCTTTAAAATGCATAAATAAAATGGGTTGAGGAGATGGTTTGGCCAGTAAAGCACTCACATGCCTGCCTGGGAAGCTGGGCCCAGTCTCTGCAGCCCACATGAATGTCGGAGAGGGCAGACTGCACACAGCTGTCCTCTGACTTCTGCGACACACACACAGGATAAAGAACCTGCGTCCTCAGTGCGTCCAGGGCTGGGGAGACTGCCCAGCGGGAAGGTGCATGTGCTGAGCAAGCATGAGACACTGAGTGTGAATCCCTCGTGCTCCTGACCCTGTGTGCCTGTAACCCTGGTGCTGTGGGCCAGAGGCAGGAGGGAACCCTCTGGCTTCCACTGAGTCTCCTCTCCCTGGCAATTATTGCTGCCTTGGAGGTCACTGGAATCTTGAAACTTTCTAATAAAACTTTGCCTCTAGGGCTCAATATCCACTAGCAGGGAGAGTCCCAGCAGCCACCTGCAAACACGACAAGCCAGAGCCTCTTCCCTAGACCGTAACTAGGTCCACCCAGGACTCTGGGATCAGGTCCACCCTCCTGCCAAGTGTCCTGGCGGCCTTGCCTTCTCTATGCAGGAAAAAACGAGCAAAACCTCAAAGCTTCCCTCCTCCTTCTGCGGACAGGAAGGTCCAGAGAGGGTGGGCCCCTACTCACAGCCACACAGAAGTAGGCAGGGTCTGGATTTGCACCCAGAAACTGGCTCATGCTTATCCCTGTGCCTGGGATAGAAGAACAGTTTCTGCAGCTGCCAGAGGCCACCACGAGAAGCTAGTGACCTCTTTCTCATGGAAAAAGTGGAAGAGGTTGCGGGGAGGAGGCTTCTTGGGGGAGAGGAGAGGACAGGTCTCTTCCTGCCCTTTGACTAAGGAGAGGACAACACTAAGGCCCTCACTTCCACTAACTAGTCCCCACATCCTTGCCGTGCCCATCCCGAGGCCCCATACTGTCTGACGCGTTCTCAGCTCCACTGCTAGGGCAGCCCTGGGCTCACTTTTTTCTGGCTACATGTGCTTGCTGACCCCAGGGCCTTTGTCCTTTCTAGTCCTCCACAAACTCAACACTGGCCCCAGTATCTGGGATTCCTTCTCTGCACTGTAAACCAGGACACCTGCTGGACACTTTCAGAACTACAGTAAGTGCCTCATTGTCGGGAGCCCTGTGACACAAGGGTAATGATCTAAGAGAGTACCAGCTCCCCTACCTGCAGCTGTGTGACCTGGGACTTGCTAACATGTGGAGTGAGGATGATGCAAGTCACTGAACTGCTACACGCAGAATACTCTGTGTGGGGAGCTGGACAAAACGGGCAAACGCTCATGGTTCAGCAAAAGGAAGGAAGGAAATGAACACGGAGGGGCTGCTGCAGATCTGAGCCTGTGGGGCTTACCAAAATTTCAAGACACACAGTTCTGTTCTCTGAAAGATACCAGCCTGGTCCCAGCTCATGGGTGCTGCCCGGATTTTACTTCCATGGTTGTGATGTGTGAGGAACAAGGAATCAAAGCTGGCTGACACCCACCACCACCCCCTGCCCCCGACGCCCCCTCCCAGGACACGTGCAGCTGTCAGGACAAAGGAACCAAAGGCCCTGCCTTCTAGACCTCCTGGCGTGGTGGAGGAGGGATCCTGGCTGGTGGAGGAGGGATCCTGGCTGGTGGAGGAGGGATCCTGGCTGGTGGAGGAGGGATGCATGCTGGTCACTGGGTGCAGAGTCGGTGATGGCGTAAAAGTGCAGACCAGGAGTTTGTCCTCTAGAGAACCCCAAGAAACCTTCACCATGGGCAGAAATGCAGCAGACGGAGATGTGGAGGATCAGTAAGAGTTTGCCCTTCCCGTAAAGGTGGTCAAGAAAACAGACTGGCAGCGCAGAAGCTCATGGGAGTAATAACCCCATCATCTGTTCATTTATATAGAACTGGAGTAGTTTGGTGACCTAGGATGGGGGTGCGGGGGAGGAGGGGAATAGGTTCACGGGGGCCACATGGTTCAGAACCAGAACGCCCATATGGCACGGGGAAGAGCACCTTGCCTATTGGCTGGGGATCCACTGAGGACAGGTGGGAGAGTTAGTGCTGGGTGGGTGGAAAGGTGACTACCAGGGCAGAGGCCTAGCTGAGGACCCAGTGAGCAAGGCCAGGGCTGCCCACTCATCTGCCAGCCCAACGGGCTTGGGGTTGAGAGAAAGGAAGTCCCCAAAAGGTCACAGAAGATTGATGAGCGTGTGGCAATAGGTCACTACAGACACACAGAGACAAACATGTGTCTAGTATGGGGAGTCCAGAGGTAGCATGCAGAGAGGGAGGTCTCAGCATAGAAAGGGGTCGAGGAGACCCATGTGCCAAGGTTGTGGCCACACACTAGAGAGCCCGCTGGAGTGACAGGAGTGTGCTGTCCCTGCCCCATGCTGTGCGTTTAGAACTCATCAGTCTCCCGCGTCCCCTGCCCCCTCTCGACAGCCACTCACACCTCCATCGGCTGCCTTTACAAAGGGGGTGAGGGGACTCGGCAGGCTCACACTGATAGGCAGGCATTTTAGTTATCCCATCAACTTGCCTGCCACTGGCCTTAAGTCAGACAGCACCACCCTGGCCTAGCCTGCCTAGCACCGCCATCCTTCAAGCCCACCCTAGCCTGCCTAGCACCGCCATCCTTCAAGGAAAGAACTGGAGGGGCCTGATGTCCTCCAGGCTCTCCTGAATGAGAAGAGTAAAGATGCCTCAGAGCCAGTGGGCTCACATGCTGAGTCTCCTGCCACACAGGTCCAGGCTTGCCAGGCCCCTGACTTCATATTGTCACTGCGCAGGTGGCCAGTCAGTGCCCAGTAGGGGGAAGGGCCTCCAGCCGTTCTACCTTCTGGATCCTTCTAGGTGACACTGCCCCAGAGAGGGAGACAGAAGGATGCAGTCGAGTGACTAGAGACCCTGGAGACACGGGCTGGTTCCAGGCGTCTCAGCTTTGTGAAGGACATGTTCCCACTGGAGGGACATGGCAGCTGAGGCCAGTAAAGGTCAACCCAGGGATGTGTCTGCTCACAGGGCAGAAGACAGAAAGGGGATGTGGAAGGTAGAGTCCTCTGGCCAGCAAAGGCCTCCCAAGGGTGATGAAGCCAGGACAGAGAAGGTGTCCCGAGGGTGTCCCACCTCCCCTGGAGCCACCAACACCCAGAAGCTGCCCATGTTCCTGCCTGCCATTCCTGGCATCTGATCCATGAGAAGCGGCTGCCTGTCATCAGTGCAGACCCTTAATTAGGCAGTAATTGGCTCTCTAAAGATATTTATTGACTTCAAGTGTCTATGTAATCAGATGTGTCTCACACAGTTGAAAAGGCTCGTTAATTTTTTAATAATTAAGTGGCACTTAATGAAACAGGAATAATTGTCCAGCTTCATCTATGCAAAACCTTTCTCAGAGACACAAGGCTCCACAGGCCGCTCCGGCCACCACAGGCCCAGGCAGGAGACAAATCAGCTATTTTCAGACTCCCAAGGCCTACATGTTTCAGGCACAGGGCAGGAGTAGGTGATGGTTTCCAAGGAAGATGTCTTCCTTGGAGATAAAGCAAGCTCACAGGAGACAGAACTCAGGTTCACCAGAGCCCCGGACTGCCAGGCGCAGGCCACCAGCCCATCCCTGCCCATGGCAGATGAAGATGAGATGGCCTGGCTCGGCTGAGCAGACGCTACTGCTCACCTGACACTCCACGAGGTGCTGCTGATTCTTAGACAGGGAAACTGAGGTACAGAGGAGTCTGGCACGGCAGAGCTGGGACACAGGCCCACTCCTGCACGCCCCCACATCTATACATTGCGTTCCTGCACACCCTCAGACTGTGCATACCTGAACAACGCAAACATGCACAAACTCACACATCAGCACACTCACACACTGCATACTACACACACCTGTACACTCACACACTGCATATCTACACACACCTGTACACTCACACACTGCATACTACACACACCTGTACACTCACACACTGCATACTACACACACCTGTACACTCACACACTGCATATCTACACACACCTGTACACTCACACACTGCATATCTACACACACCTGTACACTCACACACTGCATATCTACACACACCTGTACACTCACACACGCATATCTACACACACCTGTACACTCACACACTGCATATCTACACACACCTGTACACTCACACACTGCTTATCTATACACACCTGTACACTCACACACTGCATATCCACACACACCTGTACACTCACACACTGCATATCTACACATACCTGTACACTCACACACGCATATCTACACATACCTGTACACTCACACACTGCTTATCTATACACACCTGTACAGTCACACACTGCATATCTACACACACCTGTACACTGACATGCTGCATACTACACACACCTGTACACTGACATGCTGCATACTACACACACCTGTACACTCACACACTGCATACTACACACACCTGTACACTTACACACCTGCATAACCCTCACCCCCCCACACAC
Organism: Mesocricetus auratus; assembly: GCF_017639785.1. Lineage (NCBI taxonomy): Eukaryota > Metazoa > Chordata > Mammalia > Rodentia > Cricetidae > Mesocricetus > Mesocricetus auratus. The sequence goes on from NW_024429232.1 coordinate 2,420,112, forward strand.
AAGCCATACATGTGCGCATTCAAACTTTACACCCACACACCTGTCCACTGACGGAGAGCCACGTCCTGGCACTGCTGGAGACAGTGGCGCCCTCATGGAGCAGGTGGATAATCATAGATGGATCTGGTCTCAATCCTGCGCCCCAGCCCCACAAGGGCCCAGGAGCTTGCACTCCAATGACAAACACTTTTTAAAACACTTTCACTTTTACTCAGTAGATAAAGTGCATTTGGTACAGATTCTGAATGTCACAGAAGTGCAGAACAGGCTTGAGTCCCAGGGCCACAGACAGGTCCACTAGCCGCCTGGAGACTCATGGTCCCTGACATGTCCTTCAGCCCCTTAAGAGTAGGCTAAGCCCATCCGCATCATGCCCTCAGCTCTGGCCCGGCAACCTGGTGGCCTCAACAGACCTAAACAGAAGCTCATGTTTTGTTGCAGAAATGTCACTGTGTTCTGTGTCAAGTGACAGGTGGTGCCATCCCTTTCAAACACCAAGTGGCCCCCAGCATTATAAAAAAGATAAAAAGATGGGTGGCTGTGGTTGGCACACCCCTCTTGGGCCTGGGAGAGGCAGGGCAGACAGATGGCAGGTGGCCAGGTCCTATGTCTGGCTGACTTGGGGTCGCTTCTGCCTTGAGCCAACTGTTGTGACTGTAGGCAGGTCACTAAACCTACCTGAGTCTTAGCTTCTCCCCTCAAAGCCCTGGTAACTGGATGACCTTTATCCCAGTGGGGGGCGGGTCAGCTGAGTTCTGCAAGGCCCTCAGTGTCTGAATGCCTGTGTGACAATTCTAGAAAATGCTGGAGGAAAAGCACAGCCCCCTACCCGGGCAGCTGTGGTGACGGGCAAGCAGATGCTCTTCCCAGGTGGGGGAGGCTCTGGTCTTCCTTCTCAAGGCTGCTGCTCAGCCTGAGAGCGCCAAAGGAGCTGTATCAAGACGTGCAGAGTGGGGTTGATGAGCATTGGAGTGGGGGAGAGGGGGCTCTGGAGCTTCAAGTTCCTGTCTATAGGAGCCATCCAGAGCCTTGTGACTCCATGCCATGCCCAGGATGCCATGGCATCATGTAGCACACACACGAAAACAACATAGAATGGCCTTGTGCCATTCAAGGGGCCATGAGCAAGGAGCTCCACCCACCTACCGGGACATTCCAAGATACTGCACCTCTGGGACAAGGGCTGCCTATCTGTCTCACAGCCTCCGTTTCCCAGATCAATGGAACACAGTGACCGAGGCCACAGGAAGGTGATGCCCACAAAGGAAGCCCTTCCTGGAATCCGCACCCTTGAGGGGAGGGCTTCCATGGAATGGTGAGTTCGCCACTGCTGGCAGCTTTTTGGAACGTAGATCCAAAACAAGTGACCTAGACAGTATTGACTCCCTTCCATCTATGAAGCCAGGGATTCTGTCCCCTAGACAGCAGCCGAGGCAGAGGTCATTGCTTGGCGCTTGCCCATCACCTCCCAATGTGTTTCTCAACCAGGAAAAGGGGTTGAGCCAACCCTGTCCCTCCAGGCCCCACAGCAGAGACTTCCGAACAATGCTCAGAGTGGCCGGCCTAGCCGCACAGCGAGCAGTCCTCAGTGACACCTCGGGATGAGATTATTGGGGAGGGGGCAGATGGGGAGACCTTCCTAGGCAGGCAGGTGGAACCAGAGATGTTTCCCATGCAAATCTAAACAACAGCCTGCCATTTGTGGGAACCAAGCTGCTTCCATGGGAATCCCCAGCTTGATTTTGGAATGCTGGTCTTCTGCTCTGAGCAATTTTCAATAGGCCCGCCCTAATTACAGGGGCGCTCTGAAATCAGATTGACAAATGGGCCACGGGACCCTTCCAGGAAGGCCATGCAGTAGGCATGACACTCTCCAGCATGTGCCACGTGCTGACTCAGTGCCAGGTGGGGTTCCAGGACACGACATGGTGACACGGTGCAGCTTCCCAGGCTGGGGGAAGGGGCAAACCTGCTGTAGACCCTGGCGGCCAGCAAGGGAGCTGGGATGGGAACCACTCCAGCATCCTTTCCAGATAACCATTCAGTTCCCCATCTGCATTGTTGTGCCCTAGCCAGGCTCCCATCAGGACCACATGAGGCCTCACAGTCTAAACAAGAGATTCCATCTCCCCGGGGGCCTGCCTGGCTTATCTGCCTTTACACTGCCCAGCATTCTGCTGGCTATCGGTGACTGCAGGAAGAAGGCAGAAGGTTCCAGACCCTGCGACCAGGCCTGAGCACACAGGAGGGACCTCTTGCCTTGATTGCTGCCCAGCACCTCTGCCTCCAGCAAAGCAGGAGGCTCTAGAAACACTGAGGCACACCCACCTCCTGAGATGTGTCCCTAAGGGGCTGGAACAGGGATCAGTCATGGACGACCATGGAGGATGGTCTGGGCAGACTGGCAAGGGAGCTTCTCTCTGAAGGTCCGATGATAAAATGACTAATAGGGCAACCAGGCCTGCAACTTGGTTTGGAATTCCTGATCCCTGAGTTTGACTCTTACCTATTCCTACTTAGTCACCTGGTCTGAGCCTCCCTTGCCCCACGGGAAGCCTGGGAGCTCTGATGTTATTTGATATGGGCGTGTTCTGTGAAGATGGACACTACCTAGGTGTTAGGTAATGGGGTTCCTGGCCCTGAAATTCTGTGTACATCAGCCTGAGACTCATCTGGACTCCCATGTATAAGTCTGCTTGATTACAGGGAGCAAGCAGAGCACCTGGAGACATTGTGTCCCAAGGGCTGAAATAAGGACACACCAGGCCTGAGGATGGGTAGGCAGAGAATCTACAGAGGCCTCTAGTCCAGGACACCACCCAGCCCTTCACTCCAAATGCCACCTCACTGCGCATGTGGACTCTGCTTCTATCCACGCAGGCCACCATGCTCATCTCTGGCTCCCACATCTGAGCTGTGCACTGGTGAAGTGGACAGGCTGAGTGGCTGTGACACTGAGGGCCAGAGTGTGCGGTCATGACATGACACGGAATGGTGGTGCTGTGGTCAGCCGTCAGGCTTAGGTTCATCTTCTGCCCCTGGGCAGGATATCACCGGCCCAGGCCTGGGAAGCCAACCCTCACGAGTCTGGGTCTGTTTTAAGAACATCCTAAGTACAGAATAGTGAACTTCATGAGTCTGCCAGACTCCACTGCACCCCCACTTCACAAGGGGCCTTTGCCATAATTCCTCAGCTATCCCCCACACACCCCCAGCCTTCCAAGTGGTATTGTGCTCAGAGATCTCCTGAGAGGCCACTGACTCCTCTGTCCACCTTCATGTCCTTGTCAGCTCTCTCAAGGTTCCCTGCTGCCCTGCACCTATGCCCTCAGGAGCTCACTATGGTTCTGGAAGACGAAGGAGGGGACTGATCCCAGGGAGAGTCCCCGAACCCAGAACCACAGCTCTACAGCCTAGCTTCTGCAAAGCTGGACTCTAGGTGGGTCTCCCTTTGTAAGAAAGAGGTGGCCAGCAGCCAAGCAGGAACGCACTCCCATCATGCCATCAGCCTGGAGACCCAAAACACCACAGCAGGTCAGAAATTACCACTCCAACAGTTCTAAGCACAGACTCTACTGGGCACCTATCATTCAATGGTCAGGGCCTCAGCTGGAGAACATCTGTTCCTTCCAACAGCTGGCAGAGCCAGCAGTGGAGACAGCAGCACCCTGTTGTTGATGTATCCTGACAGTTCTGAGTCCTGATGTGTATGTAACATCCTCTCTTGGCTCACAGACAAGTCAATGGTAAGAGATGCCTGCCCTCTGTTCCACATGGTTGGTGAGAGGAGATGCTATACACAGAAGCTATGCACCTCAGGGTGCCACACAATCAGCAGTGTCAGACTATGGCCTGTGTCTAAGGGGATATAGAGCAGTCCTGACGCATGGGATTGGAGCCTAGAGCCAAGGAGCCAGGGCCTACAGCTTTGTATATAAAACCCAGGAAGGCTTTGGCCATGGTTTAGTCAACAGACTGAAATGATACACAGGAGAGGCTTGACTGCAATACCAGTAGGGACGACTTCTGAGCATGAGCTCTGAGAAGCGCTGGACTATTGATCCCTAGCCCATGCTCTGCTGAGACATGGCAGACTTGGACCAAGCCCTTCAAGGACGGATCCGTTGCCTGGCAAAGGTGCCAAGTTCAGCATCAGCCCAACCCTAGGTCTGTTGGAAACTGAGCCACCCTTGCCCCTGGGCCTCTGCCATGGAAGCATCAATGTTCAGCATCGAGTCTGGGGTCAGGGCCTTCAGGAACAGACCTGGGTCATCTTAATGCATGGAGTCCCTGTGATCAGCACACAGTGATGCCAGAGTCAAAGACTCGAGACATGGCTCACACAAAGGTGAGTATTAAGGAAACTGAACAAAATGAATGAACGTTCCAAACCTGGGCATGCATTGGAACTGTTTGCAGCCCTTGGAGAATGGTGAGGCTATCTGATGGCTAGGTTTGTTCAGCATGCATTTAGGCTCAAAGAGAATGCCTGATTCCTAGAGGCTGTTCTGTAGCCCTGAGCCGCATCGCCATGGCATCTGAGGTGGCTTGACGCCAGTGAGCCACTGCATGCCATATCCGACCTTTGAGAGGACATTTGCTTCTGCTCCTTGGAGGACTCTGCTTTGGCAGGGGTGAGGCTCATGCAAGGGCAAAGGAGAGGGCTTGGGGTCGATTAAAGGAAGGCCCTGGATCAGAGGGACCAAGTGTTGGGAGACACTCTACTAGCCCCCTTTCCAGGTACTCCTCACTTCCGTTTCCTTGCCTGTGCCCTAGGCAGCACTAGCGTGTGGTCTGGAAACCCAGAGGGATGGGTTCCCTCCACCCACCTGCTTAAATAGTGTGTTCTGGACCTTGGTCCAGGATGCTATCTAAGCATCTATGCAGATAGTCCAGGTAAAGGTAGTCCAGTGATAGCCTGAGGAAGAGGAGGGTTCCCTTCATCAGCCCAACACAGGGATCAGCTGCCTGATCTTGGGGACCACAGTGGGCCGAAGACCTGGTTGTCGAATTCCAGGGCTCTTGAGTGGACAGTCTGGGGGCAGAGGCTAGACTTTGTTCCTCTCAACCTCTTAGGACTTGGGGACTTCTCTTCCGTAGCTAGGACCAGAACTCCCAGAAGCCTGTTGGGGGCTTTTCTTCAGTATCCAGGGAGGTGATGGCTCCCACCCAAGCCCTGAGGAATCATGGCATCCTGGGTTTAAGCTGTCTATGGGGTCTCTGTGTTGGGGTACCTTGCAGGTGGGTCCTGAATTCTTCTGGAAAATAATGCAATTTCCCAAGCCTACTCCCTACATTGTCCTGGTCCTCATGTCCCCTCCCTCTTCCTTCTCAGGCAGACCCTCCAGTCACTGTCCTGCAGAGCTGGCTGATCTCCAAGCAGCACTGCACCAGTGAAGCTACCACACAGCTGTGTGTGTGTGTGTATGTGTGTGTGTGTGTTTATTCTTTCCGTAAGTTCTGTTCCAGACTAATATAGATATTACCCACCACTTGATGGGGACACAGCCCATAACCTGGGACACTGTTCATCTGAACAGGAAGGGGGCGCGTGCGCACACACACACACACATCTATTAGACTGGCTGTGGTCCGGCAAGTCCAACAATAACTGCCTACCAACAGAAGGTTCAAGAATCCCGTAGTGGGAATGGGTGTGTCTGCGAGAGCAAACACACTAAGAGATACTCGTCCCTCTTCCACGCCCTTTGTGTGGCTGTCAGCAAAGGTGTGGCCAGATGAAACGTGGATCTCCCCCTCAAAAGAATCTTAAAGTGGCCCTTCCCACTCCCAGTGATTTAATTAGTAGAAAAATCCCTCACAGACACCTGGTGTGTTCAGTCGCTTGGGATTTAGTTAATTCCAGGTGCATCCAAGTTGACAGCCAAAAGAGCTATCACGAGTCAACTTGACACACATCATATCTCCTTATGTCTTGCTCAATTTCCACCCAAAACAATAGCCAGATCACAAGTACGCCTAACATGACATAACTATCCCATGTACAATCACATGCATTACATATTTAACCTAACATGAACTATTCCTCATACAATCCCAAGCACACTATAAACTTACAACAGGCAGCAATGTCCCTTGAGGGATATTCCTTTAGTATTTAAACTTAAACATGGTAACCACTGATGTTCCTCTTAATTGATGTTACATGGTAAATAAATGGAGGAGAGAAAGCCCAAATCTGTACAAACACATTCTTAACACAGGACAGAAACATTCCCGTCAATTATAATCCTTGCTTCTGCAGCTGGTCACATGGCCTCCGCTGGTGTTTAGAATTACCTTCCTCTACTACCCATTCTGTATGTCCTCCAGCCTCAGCAAGAACCTCAGCAGGATTTTCTAGAGAAGTTACCCACACCTTCATTCTTGAAGAATCTGCGACCTCTGTCATTCTGCCTGAATGAGTTTGCTGTAGTTTCCCATTGACTTTAATCAGAGGATGTGTTAGCACCAAGAGACACCTTAAAGGATCTCCTGTGCTCCAGACATAATCTTTCTTGCCTCCACTGTAGAGAAGCAATTCAATTTTGCCTTTGTAATCTAGAGCAATCACTTCTCCTAACACTGTCATTTCTTTCTTTGCCTACTGGCTTAATGGCCTCAGAAACCCAAAGTGGCCAGGGGGTAGTCTGAGCACCCAGTTCAGTGGGATTTTTTTGTGGTTCCTGGCAGGAGCACTCCCCTCTCTGGAACCAAAACTTGTGGTGATATATTATTTATAATTTAATAATGCTTGCCTGGGGGTTCAGAATGCAAAGCTAGCCACAAGCCATAGAGTCAGGCAATGGTGATACACACTTTTAATCCCAGCAACCACACTAGCTAGCCCTAGAGCTAGGCGATGGTGGCACACACCTTTAATCCCAGGACTCAGAAGACAGGCAGATGGATCTCTGTTAGTTCAAGGCCGCAATGAGCTACATGAAATTGATCCAGTCTCAAAGAGAAACAGCTCACACAACGGTGATCTCAGCACCTGGGATCACAGGCCTTTAATCTCAGCACTTGAAGTGTATAAGGTAGGAGCAGATATTCAGTCTAGGGCATTTTGGGCAATTACTCTCCAGTTATGTACAGGGCAGGATGGCTTCAGCCTGGATAGAGGTAAGAGCTACTGGCTTGGCTGCTTTGCTTCTCTGATCTTCCAGCTTGAACCCCAATATCTGTCTCTGGGTTTTTATTAATTCATATTATAAAACTTCTAGGCCAGCAGAACCTATGGTTGTGGGAACAGAAAGAAAACTTTCCTAGTGGGTCACTAGGGGTGATGATGAGTGGAACTATTCCCCTTCCCACCCCTTGATTCCTGGACCAAGGGTCCTGGCTAGGGGAGAAATAGTACCATATATTGGATGTTGATTCAAGGCACATACCACCTTCTGGAGAACCCTGTCCCAGCCCTCCAGGTTGCTGTCACCTAACTGGCACGGTAACTGTGTCTTCAAAGGGCCATTCCATTTTTTCTATCAAGCAAGCTGCTTCAGAATGGTGGAAGCATGGTAAGACCAGTAGAGTCCATGATTGTGGGCCCACTGCCAAACTTCTCTGGCTGTGGAGTGAGTTCCCTTGTCAGAAGCAACACTGTGTGGAATATCATGACTGTGGATCAGGCATTCTCTAAGCCCACAGATGGGAGTTTGGCAGAAGCATTCCGTGCAGTAAAGGCAAATCCGTAACCAGAGTAAGTATCTACTCCAGTAAGGACAAAGAATTATCCCTTCCCACAGAGGAAGTGGCCCAGTGTAGTCAACCTGCCACCAGCTCACTGACTGGTCACTCCAAGGAATGATGCCATATCTGTGGCTCAGTGTTGGTCTCTGCTGTTGGCAATCTATCTGGCCCTCAGCTTTAGGTCAACCATGGTGAGTAGCAGTCCATGTCGTCAAGCCCATGCATGGCCCCCACCCCTGCGCCATGGCCATTTTATTCAAGGCAATGACAGCCTGCCTGGGGAGAGAAGCTGACTGTCCACAGAAATGGCCACCCTATATACTTGATTGTTGAACTCCTCTGCTTCTGAGGTCACCTTTCAATGAGCATTTACATGGGACACAGATACCTTCATGCCCTTCACCCATTTGGAGAGATCTGTCCACATACCCCTCCCAAGATGTCTTTCTCATCAATTTTCCAATCATGCTCTTTCCACGCTCCTCGCCATCAAGCCCACAAATCAATGGTCAGTCACACATCTGGCTGTTTCTCCTTCCAAACAAAATGTTGTGACCATGTGCACTGCCTGAAGTTCTGCCCCGCTGTGAAGATTTCCCTTTGCTGGTGACTTTCAGGGTCATCCTGGAAAGGGGTTTGTGTGGTGACTGCATAATGGGCAGAACCATCAGTAAACCAGGTCCTAGTCTTCTCTCTCCCAGTCAACCCATCATCAGGAACACCCCATGAGGCTATGGGTGCATGCTTGGCAGTAGATGGCATTCTAACTGGAGTAGAAACCATAGGCATCAGGGCAACTTCTTCATGTGGCTTGCTTGTGCCTTCAGGACCTGCTTAGGCCCGATCACATATTTATAGCTTACATTTGTTAATGGATGCTACTATGCACAGCCTACTTTATGGCTTGGTGGGTCAGATAATACCCAGTTCAGGTCACATGGTAATTTGGTGGCTCATTGTCAGACATTCAGTTTCCATAAGGCCCAATAGCAGGCAAAGAGCCGTCTCTCAAAGGGATAATAGTCGTCTGAAGATAATGGTAGAGCCTTGCTCCAAAATCCTGAAGGTCTCTTCTGTGATTCACCTAGGGGCATGCTAAAGGCTCCAAACAGCATCCCTGTCTGCTGCTGGTGCCTCATGTACCATCAGGTCTGCTGGATCCTGTGGTTAGAGTGGTAAAGCAGCCTGCACAGCAGCCTGGACCTGTTGAAGAGCCCTTTCCTGTTCCAGGCCCCACTCCCTCAAGTGAGGAATGTGCTGTCTCCAGAATCCAAAGAGGTCCACTAAACACTGTGTTTCTTTCTCGGTGGTGCAAAGGACCAAGTGCAGGTACAATAACATATCCTTTACCTTAAATGGAATATCTCTTCATGTCCACACCACTGGACTCCTGAGAATTTCACTGAGGTAGAAGGGTCTTGAATTTTGATTGGATTAATTTCCCACCCTCTGATGTGAACATGTGGTACCAAGTCCTGCTCACTTGGTCCAAGCTGCGTACAATCACCAACACAGTGAACCAGTGTGGTATTTTATGGGAGACACAGAAGATCAAGATACCTCTCTAGCTAAGCTACGACACAGGGCTGGAGAGTTAATATATCCTTGAGGGAAAACTGTAAAGGTGTCCTGCTGGCCTTGACAACTGAAAGCACAGCTTCTGGTGGTCCTTGTGGACAGGTAAAAACTTGCTGGATCAATTTCTGTATGCCAGTACCATGACACGTGTTAATCTGCTTAACTAAGGACACCCCATCGTGTACAGCAGCTGTAATTGGAGTCACTGTTGATTGAGTTTTCGATAGTCAACCATCATTTTCCATGAGCCATCTGTCTTCTAGAAGAGTTAATGGAGATGTGATGGGAACCATACCCCTGCACCTTTCAAGTCTTGATGGTGGCACTGATTTCTGCAGTTCCTTCCGGGATGCAATGTTGCTTTTGACTTACTATTTTCCCTAGTGGAGACAATTCTGAGGGCTTCCATGTATCCCTTCCAATAGAATAGCCCTCATTCCCCAGGTCAGAGAAATAATGTGAGAATTCTGTCAACTCCTAAGTGTATCTATCCCAGTTTTACATTTTGAGGAATGGGGAAAGACCACAGGATGAGTTTGAGGACCCATTGGACCTACTGTGAGTCAGACTTCAGCCAAAACTCCATTAATTACCTGACCTCCATAAGCTCCTGCTTTAACTGGAGGGCCACAGTGTTTGCAGGGGTCTCTTGGAATCAGCACCAATTCATAACTGTTATCCAGTAGACCCCAGAAAGTCTGATTGCCCCCCATGTCAGTTACCCTTGTCAGAGGCCACAGGGTCCTTCTGAGGAAGGACTGGAGAAACACTAACAGTAAAGTCTTAGGTATTTTGTCAAGGTCCTTTCTTAAGGGAACTTGGTCATCTCTTCATTCAAGGGGTTCTGGGTCTGCAAACTGGCTCAGTCTGGAAACTGGCTCATGGGCCGAGATTTCCTTCTGCCACGATCCAGTGCAGCCTTTCTTTCATTTGTTGGAGATTTCTTCCGTTTATACAAATTGAACAAAAACTGCAGTAGGCTTCTTATCTATTCCGTGCCTAGAAGCACCATGATTGATTAGCCAATGTCGTATGAATCATGCCACCATAAAAACCCCTTTGCCTTGCTGCCCATTATGGGTCAGGCCGCCGTGGGCATTGCTTTGTCTGTGCTGCCCATTACGATAACTACAGTCACCTTGCCTTTGGTGATCAGTGCCGCCACCTGGCCCTTACTGCGTCAGGGCCCAATTAAACTCCTTGCATTTAATCCGTCCAATTGAGTAGCAGTGACTCCGACCCTAAGGTCTGACTCAAGGAAAGGAGCTGCGGCAAAGCCTTTCAAACGTGTTGCTGTCCCTCTGTGCCTGCAGGTCTTATGTCAGCTTGACACAAGCTGGAGTTACCTGAAAGGAGGGGACCTCAGCAGAGAAAATGCTTCCGTAAGATCCAGCTGCTTAATTGCTGATTGAAAGGAGAGGGCTGAGCCCATTTGTGGGTGGTACCATCGCTGGATTCTATAAATCCAGCACGCCATGGGGAGCAAGCCAGTAAGCAGCACCCTCCATGGCCTCTGTATCAGCTCCTGCCTCCAGGTTCCTACCCTGGCTTCCTTTGACGGTGAACAGCCAACATGAAACTGTAAGCTGAAATAAACCCTTTCCTCTCCAACTTGCTTTTGGGACCTGGTGTTTTGTAGCAGCGACAGAAACCCTAAGACACCCTCTCACCATTTTGTGTCGTATAGGATTACGAAGGACGTGTCTCCTGGGCCTTTCCATTGTGGAGGATTAGGTTTTACACAGTGAATTCACTCTAGCATTGAAATTTCCCTGAGCCTTAAGATCCCTTCATCAACACTAAGCCAAGGGATATCAGGCATCTCCAACTCCTTTTCAGTAGGCCAGCTTTTGACAAATGCTTCGGCCAATAATTCAAACAAATTTTTGACACCTGTTTTATATATATATATATATATGTGTGTGTGTGTGTGTGTGTGTGTGTGTGTGTGTTGTGATTCTAACCTTTAACAGCTGAGCCATCTCTCAGCCCTTGACACCTTTTGAATTGTACAAGCTTCCATATTAAACCTAGACTCTCCACTCAGAGGGCCCATATCAATAAACTCAGCCAAAGACAGTTTTTAGTTACTTCCACAGTCATCCCATGGCCTTAGATCCATTCCCACACATGCTCCCAGAATCCTTCTTGAATGAATCAGCAAACGCATTAATCTCTTTAGTAGTGTAGCAACCTCTCTATAAACTGCACTCTTTTCCTCCCCTCTAGAAGCCTGCTCAGCCTCGAGCCTGGTTTTAGGTCTAGAGAAACTATTGGTGGGCCCTGAGGGACATCAGTATTGTGTTGCCTGGCATCTCCTTCAATGAAAGTCACTCTTGGTTTAGTAGACAATGAAGGATTATTTCCTCAGCCAAAAGCAGAAAAGGCGTTATTGCAGGGGGATGGGGTGGGAGCAATCCTCTGCTGAGGGTGGAGAGTCTCCTTCCTCAGGTGAGATGATCCCTTGAGAATCTAAGGGTTCGAAGCTCTCGGTTTCATTAGGGTCCTCCCACACATCCCCATCCCAGCAACAAACACCCTCTGAGGCTGGGATTGGAATCTAGCCAGCCATCTACAAACACTTCCATGTGGTTTTCTGCAACTTGAGCTCAGTGGCTGCTGGAGACATTCTCTTCCAGGGCACACTTAGCAACTTTTAGACTGTTTATGCACATCTGGAACAGGTCAATTTTTTTCACTGAGTACATTGTTGTCCTTCACCGTACTCTGAGATTCTAAAAGTTGGTTAATTTTATCACAGAGCTCATTCTTTTCCTTCGTCAATGTATCCAGAGATGCTAGGAGCATTATCATCTCCCTTATTTTCCCACAAACTGTCAAAAGCTTTATAAATAGTCACCAAACCCATTACCTCTCATGGTTGATGAATCAGGATAATCACATGCATTTCTCTCCTCAAGTGTGTGACATACCCGCTCTCTTCAGGTGGGGACCCGTCCTGAGCTGCAGACTGTACCCTCACCAAACGGTGTCATACTGTCAGGTAGACAGCAGCCTGTGCTGCTCCACTGGCTTCCAGGGTTCCTCCACCCCAGGACCCTGTCCTCAGCCCAACGCGGGTAGCAGCAGCATACACTGACTGGCAGACAGTCTGGGCACAGCCCTGGTATCTGCAGAGGGTAAGTACCAATGTCTCCTTACAGGTGATGGATGTGAAAAATGAGTAACCCACCCGAGCAAACAGGAGGAGCCCGTGAAGCTTCCTCGAGAAGGGCACATGGCTCACAGGAGGAGTCAGGAAATGGGGCCATTTGCTGTATTCTGTGCAAGGTGGCAAATATGTCACTGCCCCAGCAGAGGTGCCTGAAATGTCAAAGAGCAGCTAGATACTGGGGCAGAGACTCTCAGTGTCTTTCTAATGGTTTGCTGTGCCCTGAGTCTGTGTGCATAGGTGTTCTCATGCCCTCTGCTCCCCAGGATCCCAGTCCTGGAGAACCGCCTCCTCCTACCCATAGCCTGACTCAGCTGAGCTCAACACATCCAGCAGCCCTGCAGCCAAGCTTCCACAGACTCCCAGGGACGTCTTCAAGAACCTGCTTGCTTCCCACACCATCCTCCTGTGTATGAAGATATTACGATATTGATCCCAGAGCCACATGGTGCTGGCTCCATTCATCACTGCCCTGGCTGGGAAGTAGCAATTACTGGAGCCATTGATTGTCCTTAAGCCACTGCCCCAGACCAAAGCCCAACTGTCCCAGGTGTTCAGAAACACTAGGGACAGGCAGGAGGGGAAGGGGCCAGCAGCCCGAGAGAGCCACTTTGTGCTGTAACTACAGACGCCATCACGCGGGCCCCCAGCAAAACTCCCAGGAAAAAGAAGGGCCTGCAGTGGGTGATCCAAGGCTCAGAATGACCTTGACCTTTTCCCATCCGGCCTATGGCGGAACTGACTGCAAACCTTACCACTCCTGGGGCTGTGAGCGGTGTGGCCCACCTGAGCCACGTTGTTCCTTGCCTGTGGCCAAGGTGGGGTAGGGTCTGTGCGGGATCTAGCCACATCCCTGGAATAGGAAGCACATCTGCCCTGCATTATGCCATTTCCTCGTGTTCCTGACCTCCCCATCCTGGCCCTTACCCAAGGGGCTGAGCCCAGTGTTCAGAGGCCAGGATGCAGGAGTACACCCAGGAGGAAGGAGCGTGGAAGAGTGTGTTATGTCATGCACGACAGTCCCACGTGGTCAGCCCCTTCTGCAAGGAATGCTCTCCTGATCCTGGGCTGCCAAACTACACCTAGCTGTTCCACACCCTGCCAGTCCCTCAGGCTGTGTCCCCTCCCAAGGATGCACCCATTCCAGTTCCTCAGCTGTTCACACAGTGTCCTGTTGGCCTCTAGGGACTTGCAGCACCATCTACATTCTAGGGCTCTCTCTGTCACTGCCTCCCTACTATGCCACTGGGGGCCCACTTGGCTCTGCCACATTTGCTAAAAATGGTGTATGGCAGGTGGGCTCTCCCATACTGCAGGTTCAAGCTCCCAGCTATGTCCCCAGCTTCCAGCCAGCATCTCTCCCGCCCCACTCTATACCCCATCCATGTGCACAGTCTACACTCTGGCCTGGCTGGGCGGCTCCATCATGGTACCCTACAGGGCTGGACCAGGGTATATGAACACTGCCAGACGGGAGGAGGTGCAGCTTTGAAGCCTGAAGACCCAGGAAACCCTTGCTCAGGTAGAGTAGGCCCATGGGGGAAGGCTCATCCCAGATCTCCAGATCTGCCCATTACTTCCTGCTGCTAAAGTGCTGGTCTAAGGCCGTCATGGGACGTATCAGGTCTAATGTGCCCTATAGATGCCGAGATCCACCTGAGTCACACACTACTGGTGAGAAGCAGGCCTAGCACTCATTAGCTTTGTGAAGCCCTGTTGCTAGGGTAACGGCCACCTGTAGTTTTTACCATCCTCACTACTGTTATCAGTTGACCCCACAGCTCTGTGGAGCTCAGGCAATAGTTGGTTCCTAGCTACCTTCACTTCGCAGGTAGGAAGTATGTAAGAGAGGCCTGCCAGGAGGCCATGCAAAGTTCTGGCAGACATGGGTTTTGAACCCAGGACTCTCAATCCCAAGCATATACCCGACTATTCCAGAAATTGCAAGTGTTGTCTCTCTAGTTCTCTACATCCATAGGACAGAGGATGGCACCTCAGGATGGCCTGAGGGGAAAGTGATCAGGGGAGACCAATACAGGAGGCTCTTAGCTCTTTCCACAGCCTGGCATGCATGGCTCTGGGCCCTATAACAAAAAGCAGTCCTAGGCCCTATGGTCAGGGCTCCACAAATTGTCACACCTTGTCCCCCAGAGACCACTTCTAGGCTTGACACAAGCTCAGAGAGTTTTGTCAAGAGGGCAGGAGGGAGGGGTGAGAAGAGACAGAACATGAAGAGGTCAAGGCCAGGTCCTGAGGACAAAAGAGAACTGTGAGAAGCCAACCCAGAACAGAAAGTCTGCAAAACCCTCTGTGACCACAGGGGCAAGAGGTCACAGGTCACTGCCGCATCTCATGGCTGTGTGGGAGGTCTGCGTGGAGCAGCAGGGAATGTGGAGTGTAAACGAAGTTCTTAATGGGTGGAAACAATAAAAGCCCAGAGTCAGTTATAGAGGAAAATGCTGAGAGATCAGAGAGAAGGAGCAAGCCACAGCCACCTTTACCTCCTTAGCTTCCCAGCAGACAAGAGAGCACATTCCTGTTTCCTCCCTCAAATATCCTCTCTCCACCCAGCCACCTCACTTCCTGTCTGTCTGTACACACCTCCAGACCTCTATGGTTAGCTCTGATCTTCAGACTTTATTTGTACAAGGAGATATCACCACAACGGAGGCCACCGCAAAGGACGGTGAGTCAAGCTTTTGTCTCTGAGCTGAGAAACCATCTCCCAAGCTCCAGGCCTGATAGGGAAGAAGGGAAGTTTTCCCCCTTTGGCAAACTCCTGCCTTTCAGCATGAGTAAGGACTCAGAAAACTGGAGAACCAGAGGAGGAGAGGTACCCAGAGCTGGCTGCTGAAGACCAGGGCTGTCTAGCCTCTGGGAGGTAAACTTTCTCTCAAATAAGCCAGTGTTGCTCATTCAGCTTCCTCCCTCCCAGGGCTGTTTGGGATCTCAGTCTTTACAGAGGTGGAGGCCATTGGACTTCACACAGCAGGACAGACTGGCCCTCAACACCCTGATCAGCTCACAGGCATGCCAGTGGTGAGGGGAGGGCAGAGGACTCAGCTGCCTCCTCGGCTGCTCCAAGCTGTGCTCCTTCAGCTTCTTGACCAGGAACAAGAGGCACTGGGCTCCCTGGGGGACCAGGCCCCCTGCAAGGACAGGGGTCAGGTGTCTCATCCTTGTGTATGAAGGACGACAGATTCGATTAAGCCAGGCTTGCAACCCACTTAGAATTGATTTAGATATAAATAGGCGACTTAAAACCTATGCTGCGCACACTGGGGCCAGCCCTACCACAGGTCACTCTGAAAGAAGCGTGAAATTGTAGCCATTTTAAATAGGATTAGCGCTGTGGCTGCAGGCCGGGCTGATGGCCACAAAAGAGGGGGTCTCAGGACACAAGCGTAACTGGAGTCACCCAGACCCTGTCTTCCTGTCCATCTGCGAACTCATCTACGTGTGTGTGTGTGTGTGTGCCTGTCCATCTGTCTGCTCGTTTATCTGTCTGTCAGTCCATCTGTGTCTTTTTCCCTCCCTTTTCTATCTCCCCATTTGAGTGTCTATCTCTCCATTGTGTCCTCTGGATATCTTACAAACTGTTACCATCAGACTTCAAGGTTGGAGACTCAATTATTCATTAGTAGCCAGTGTCTTTAGACCCATTGATTTTGTTTCTGGTTCCCCTTGGATCCGGTACCCAAGTTCTGGTTTGATGGCATTAAGTTTGTTGAATAATTAATATGGTAATTTAACCTGAATTCAATGAGTAAATGTTACCTTCTGCTTAGGGGATTGAAAAAGAATCCCCTAAGGCGGGTTTCCCAAACCTGCTAATGTCACCCCCACACTTGAGACCCACGCCTGCTCCTCCTAGCAGGAGTTCCACCTGCTCCCCCAGAGCTTGCTCCTTTAACATGTCTTTGTTCCACCCAGGGGACTCAGGCTTCTGGGGGGCACTTACTTTTAGGGGATGTTTCTAGGCTCCCCACACAATACCAGAAAATCTTGTCAGCAGGTCCCCTTCTCCAGAGCCCCTTCCCCCAACTTCTCTCAGCCAAGCACACTTGAGCCCTTACAGGAGGTACCAAAGTTTAAAGTCAGAAACGGGACCTGGGTAGCACAGAGGTTCAGCTCTGGTGCGGAAGTACTGCTTCTAATTTGCTTACTTTTAGGTCTGCTGGCCTGGGCTCGCTCTCCAAGGTCAGGGTAAGGAGTAAGTTGCATTACAGGGCATGAGAAAAGCCGAAAAATTCTTCGTCCAGCCCATTTTAGGCTTTGGAAAGCAGTGAGGCACAGCAAGGGTCATTTGGAACTACCCATGTGTTAGGACATGCCAAGGCCAGGGCTCTAACTCATATCCCTATCAGGACCTGGTCCATGGATGGCAACAGGGACAGGCCCTGTCCATTAGTGATGGACAGTTGACAACATCAGGTACTGAGCTAGGTTTCAACACTAGTGTCTCTATCCCCAAATTATTCATCTCAAGCTGGGGCCCATGTCAGCCCCCAAGGGACATTTGTTGATGTCTTTGGATCATTCTCACTGTCACAGAAGGAAATGCCACTAGAATTCAAACTAGAAGCCAAACCCTGGAAGGGACAAGTTGGACCCACCATTAAAAAATGATGAGAGACTGGCTGAGAGAATCAGGGTTTTCAGAAGAGGGAAGTAGGAGGCCCAGAATGACAGCAGAGTAGGAGGACAGCAAACACAGGAGCTGAGGTGTCCGGTCAAGACAAGAAGAGACCTCAGCCAGTGGGACGTGGGTGTGTCTGTAATTTCAGCACTCAGAAGACCAAGGCAAGAGTAAGGCTTACCTGGGCTGCCCAGTGAGATGCTATCTAAAAGGAGGAGGGGGAGGAGGGAAGGGAGGGAGAAGGAGGAGGAGCGAGGACACACAACATTTGCTTATTCAACAAATACTGCCAGGCATCCATGTCATCTCATGGGCTTGGCATGTGCATGTGTGTGAACAGCCCAGATAATGTCCAGCTTCCTCCCTGCTCAAATACTAAGTAGGAGTCCTCCACAGGACAGTGGTGTCATCCTCCACGGGAACCCCCACCTTCTTCTTGACTCCTGCACCCTGCATAACATCCCTGCTGTTTCTCCCTAAGATGCAAAGGAGGCTACACCCAGGCCCCTGTGACCACTGTTTGAAGTGCTCCAAAGCTTCCCATCCTCCCAGGCTTGGAGGGTGGTGGTCAGAGAGTCACCCTGTGAGACACTGTCTGGACAGGCCTGACACCCACCACCACTGCAGCTCCTGCTGGTTCTTATGCTGGGTGTTGCTAGGTGATTAGATGTAGCAGCACGAGCAACACCTCCACCCCTACCCTGTCATATGCACTGATCCCTGCTCTCTGCCTCCATCCCTACTACCTGCCTCCACCTCTGCTGCCTGTTCTTAGGGCAGGTGCTCTGCACACAGAAGCCCTGAATGCTGAACTGCTGTCGCCCTCTTCATGAGAGGTTGGTTCTCAACACATACCTTCCTGTCCTGGTGGCTCAGTGTCCCCTCCCCCAGGAAGCTGCCTACTGCTCAACCCCTTTCTTCCCCCTCCTCCCTCCAACCTCATGTGTATTTCATGTTTTGCACTTGGCACTTTATAAAAGGTCACTCGCTTTCATTTCCACGACCCCACTAGACTGTGAGCACCCAGCGGCTCTTTTATACCTGTGCCTGTATTAAATCTAACCCAGAGCAAACTTGTGCATGATTGAATGATCAGCCATGGCCAAATGCCACAGCCAAATGCCTGTGAGACACATTAGAAGAAGGAGTGGTGGGCAGTACCCTCTGTCGGTCTCCTGGAAAATGGCCCTCGGTGAAGGGAAAGCAGGCTGTCCCTACTTCCAGAGGACAGACCCTACAGAACAAGAGGTGCCCTACAGCAGCCAAGGTAGGATGCACTATTGGACCCCCTGCTACAGGCCTCCTGTGCTTAGATCAGGGTTTGCAACATTGGACCTGGGGGCTCGCTACCTGCCTTGTCTTACCCCTCTCCTGGAGGCCCGAGGGGACCAGGCCTCTTGGCCGTGTGCTTGTCTCGGGCTGTGTAACAGAGCTGCTGACCACAGCTTAACCCCTACCTGGAAGCAGACCTTCAGACTGAGGGGTGGACCCCAGCTCCTTCAGGAGATGCTGAGGCGAGTCCATCTGCCTTTCTCCTGGCTTCTGGGGCCACTAGCTGCCGTGGAGTCCCTTAGTTGACAGACTCACAGTCTCAACCTCTGCAGTGACCTCTCCACATCCCCAGGGGTTCTGAGTCCATATTTCTACTTTAGAGGGGCATCAATGACTGGATGGGGGCATGCATCGCCTCTCTGGAATAGTTGCACCTGAAGACTCTATTGACAACAAAGGTTATGTCCTAGGTGAGCAAGGCGGCACGCCTCAGTGCCACACTGACATCCAAGGGAACTAAGGCTCAGTGAGCCCAAAGCTGTGCAACGCAGCAGCGGCCAAGCCTGGGCCAGCACCAGCCTGGCCCATCACATCCCTCTCTTCTACCTGAGATGCACGGTAATGCCACCCACAAGTTCACCAGGCCTGCCAGCCATGCCTGCTGGTGCAGAGACCAGAAGAAGGCCAGGAGCAGCTCTCTCCCCTAAGGGCTCTGTGCAGGCCACATTGTTACATGGTCATTGTGCTTGAGGACAGCACAAGTTTGCAGGGGACAAGCTGGCTGTGGCCTGAGCATGGCAGCAGAGGGTAAGCTGAAGACGAGGCTGGGCAGGAGCCGGCTGAAGTTCCCAGTTTTCACTCAACTGAAGAATGCAGACCGCTCACATATAATGAACCCCAGATGGTAAACCATGCTACGCTGCTGACCTAAACTTCTCACTTCTGGGTCTGCCCAAGTCTCCCCACCCAAGCATCAGGTCAAGAAATAGAACCTACATCGGCTACCTGCCTAGTCATCCATTAATTTCCTGTGAGACTAGAGGGTGTGTGGGGGTTTAAAGTTGTCACCCTTGTTCTGCACAAAATGACACTGGAGAGAGAGAATGACTTCTATCAATCATGACACTTGTGTGTGGTTTGTGCTTGCTAGAGTATCAAAAGGTAGGCAAGACAGGAACCATTGCTATGACGCTATGTTGTAGGTAAGGAAACTGAGGGGGCAGAGACATTGGCAAAAGGCCAGAATGGGCCAAACCAGGATTCTGTCGGCATGCCAATAATTTCTTCATCAAGGTCAAGTCTATGGACAGCTGACACCCACCCATTTCCCCAGTAACTCTCATCCAGTGCAGTGCCTATGTGTTCAAGAATACTGTCCCTTCAACCCCAGAGCTCCAGGCATGACTTGGCAGCCATGTGACTCTGAGTTATGAGATAGAAGCCCTTGATACTGAAGTATGGCTGCTCTCTGAAGTAAATCGTGAAGTTACACATGAAATACAGTGGCCAAGCCTGATGCACCCATACCCTTATCTCTTACTCATCCAAAATGAAGGTGTCCTAATTCTGACATCAGGACTGGTGAGGAGGGGCCACATTCGTCACAGTGGCCCTGGACACACAATTTATTTAAGGATTCACCTGCCTCTGAAATACAACTCACCAGGCCTGTGTTGGCCAGGAAAGAGGGGAAGATTATCCATAATCGTAGTAGAACTGCAACTATGCAGCATATGTGTCCCCAGGTCACACACCCATTCACATAGTCACACTCAGAGCTGGCAACTGGTTTACGTCTGAAGTGCCAACAATATTTAGTTAAGGGCAGAAAGATCCAGCCCTGGTGATGATTCAAAAGCCCATAGCACATGTGCATTTACAGAATCACCGGTACACACAAGAACATTGTTTACCCATGTGCATCCAGAACACACAAAACCCACAGACATGCCTATGTACCTCAGTGCATATCAGTCACTGCTTACATGCGCGCGCACACACACACACACACACACACACACACACACCTTCATACTGCACACACATCATATAGATGTACACTTATATCCACATGTGCATTTATCATACCTATGCACACCAATGCACATATGCACACTTGTGGATACCACATGTGCATATATATGCATATATATGTATACCAGAACACATATGAACACATATGTACACACATGCATATATACAGAGAATGCATGTATGCATGTGTACACTGCAAGCATGCATGCTTGCATACAGATCACACGCCGACAGACTACATGCGCGCACATGTAAAGACACACACATCTGCACAGTTGCACACAGACCATACACATACACACACACAAACACACACACACACACACACACACATCCCTATCTATTTGATGAGGAGACAGACTTCTTTGAGTCCAGCCTCTACACTACAGTGTGTCTTTCTTTGCTGCTCAGTCAATAGCAAACACTTGCTGATGTTCTCTGCCTTGAGAATCCTGCTAGCCCCATGTACAGCCCAGGGCATGTGTGTGATGCCAAGCACGTACACAGCGCTGAATCCCTTTTCATCAGGTGAGGCAGGGGATTGCTTCCCAGAAATACACAGCTAAGGCAAGAGCTCTCTTCGAGTGTTTGCCACTGTGACACAGCAGGTCCACAAGAACAAGAATCACTGGCTGTGCTGGGCTGGGCACACCTGGGTCCTTTTACCTGAATGCGTGAGCCCAGCCTGGAGCTGGCTGCCTCCCAAACCCTTGCAACTTCCCTTGGGCAGAGTCTGAGGCAAAGGCCATGCTGCCCTTCCTTACTCTGGTCTGTGGAGCCTCTGTTGGACAGAGACAGAGCTGGGGCTGCCTGCTGTATGGCGGCATTGTGGGAGGACCTGGAGGTTGCATCGTAAATGTCAATGAAGCCAGCTCCCAAACAAGCTCATTTTTTCTGAGCCCAGAAGCACCCAGGCCTGGACGGGGAGTTGTCAGTGGTTATGAATGGCTCTCTCCTGGAATGAGCAGGGCTCTGGGAAAGATGCTTTGAAATTTGCAGCATGGGGGTTTTATTTATTTATCTATTTATGTCCTGCCTTGTTCAAAAAGGATTTAAGGCAGCTTATGAAGATACATAAAACGGAACAAAGAAACAGCAGCACGAAGCAGCAAGGTATGTGAAGATGCAAGGGGCAGAGAGGCACGGCAAACCCTGCCTGCAGTGAGAGCAGCGACCGCAGCCTCCCAGGCACGCGGTGCCCATGACAGCGACCGCAGCCTCCCAGGCACGCGGTGCCCACTCGGACACGGAGGGGCCGCTCGGAGCCTCTCTGGGTCCCTGCTTCCTATCCTACTGCACAGGGAGTTTCATCTCTCCCTGGGAACTTCTTTCACTGAACTGAGAATTCGAACTCATGACTTTGGAGTCATGAACACTTCTGTATGCGTGCATGCACACACACATTCGCACAGACACAGAAGGAAAATCTCCAAGGCAGGGATCTAGGCATGGAAGTCCCTCACTGCTAGAGTCTCCACACGCAAACCCACAACCCGGCCTTGGGTCTCTTGCTGTTGGCTCATCTGCACTCTGTGACTGGCAGTAGTCCCTTCCAGGAATATGTCACTCCCTCACACACCCCCGAACCCCACTAGGAAGACAAGCTGAGGACGTAGCACGCTATGTTTCTTAGACTGTTCTTATTTATTTGTTTGTTTTGAGACAGGGTATCACTATGTAGGCCTGACTGGCCTGGAACTCACTACATAGACCAGGCTGGCCTCAAACTCACAGAGATCCTCTCGCCTCTCCCTCTGAATGCTGGGATTGAAGGTTTGTGCCACCACACACTGTCCTTATTTAAAGGGCCCGGTGCACCTGTATTCTCCATGCATGTTTACTGACTCTATTTTCACTTATTCAGTTGCTTTGCAACCTGTACTGGTGGGACAAATACCCTGGAGTCTGGATTCTCCTTCCAGAAGCAGCCTGATTGGAGAAGGGTCTTTGTGGGTGTAAACAAAGACCTGATCTGAGAATTCACAGTTTAGAGCATCTCTCAGTATCATGGCCAGATTAGACCACAGGCTGGAGGGGTGACCAGAGCTGGAGAGACCAGAAGAGCAACACCTTGAGTTCAGACTTCCAGTGTCCAGGGTGACAGGAGCCAAAGTTCCCCTAAGCCACTAGTTTTGCGATCATCAGTCCGGGAAGTCACAGGGAACCGCGGCACCGGCTAACTCTGCTATTTACATGTCCTATCACATAGACTAGGGCTCACAGTCCCCCAGCTGTGACCCACACAGCCATCACACGGGTGGGGCTCACTGCAGGCCCCACCCCCAGCCAAGGTCACCTCACTTTCGACTCAGAGGCGTTTCTATAGGCTACATAGATGTGGTCCATCTTCTGTAGCCCAGAGGCACCTACCACTGTGGTTAGAGCCTTCATCTGGTCCAGGCATAGCTTCCTGTGTGTCCTCTGCCCTCAGCCCTCAAGGTAGTGTAGCTGAGCGTGTAGACACTGGACACAACCTATACTGCCTGTGTCTAAGATAACTTCTCCCAGGTCCAAACTAGTCTTATTTTCTCCTGGTAAACCAAAGCTTAGGCAGCAAGATGTGTGACTCCACATGACCAAATAAACAAATGAAAGGATGAGTGAGTGAGTGAATGAATGAATGAACAAATGCCTTTCAGTCTTGGCTCTGCCTCCCAGTTACCACCCAACACTGGGCTAGTCACAGTGACTCAGTGACTCCAGGTTCCTGGTTATCCACAGAGAGAGTGGGTCTGACCCATCGCTCAGCCTCCCAGCCCCTCCCACCAAGCAGCCGCTGTAGAAGCTAGCTACACCCGCCTGGGACAATCACATGGATTATCCAGGCTTCTATACAAAACAATTTCTAAGCCTTTTAAAATCCGCCCTGGAACATGGTGGCATATAAATAAATAAATAGACCCCAAAACCATTTCCATCTGCTTTCTCTACACCGGAAATCTTCGAGCACCCTGGCCAAGGTGCCTACAACAGTCACTGGAGCACTGGGCTCTCCCATGGCCCCACAGGAACTCTGTGGTCCCTCTGGGCACACTAGCTCAGCATCTCAGCTCTGCAGCCTGCTCGCTATGAGCTGTGAGCTGACAACTATTAATCTTCAATCAGACTTTTACCAGGAGTTTATTTCTTCTCCTCTCTCTCTCCACAAGACTGTGAATATCAGTATAGCAGCTGTCACGGGTCATTACCAGCTGCATCGTCCCCTCTATTATGGCAAAATAAAGCCAGACAGAAAGACGGCAGGAGCCGCAATCCAGAGCTTATCTGGGGATCCGTGCAAGCCGTCGTTCGAGAGAGATTTGCTGTCACATCTGGGCGTGTATCTTCTTTGCGAACAAAGGGAACAACTTGACTGGACAAATGGGACCCTGCCTTCTCCCTGCAGAGCCACCTTCGGTGTCCAGGGCTCACACAGATGCAGCCAGAGAGCACGTTCAGTACCATCCAAACCAGGCGAGAGACAGCAGGTGGAGACGGCCAGGAGGCCGGGAGGCCGGGAGGCCAAGGAGAGCCCTATGTGGCCCTTTAGACAGGGCCATGTGTCTCTTGGGGAGTGGTGATAGGAAATAATGGGCAGAGGATTACCCCCCCCAGAACTGTGTTAGGACTGTGAGACACAGAATGCCAGCACCGCGCTCAGGCAGGGATGCCACGAGAGAGACGCAGGGAGGTAATGATGGCCTTGATGATGGGTGGCATGGAGGAAGTGGTCCTGTTGGTCACATGACGAAAGTGGAAGGGCATAGTGTGGCATGAGGCTCCATGCTTCAGCAGGGCTGAGGGAGTCCTCTGATTGGGGGTGGGGGAGCTGCCAGGACGGGGACCATACCTGGTGACAATGACATGATGAATTTGTCTTCCAGTTCTGGAAGCCAGATTCCAGATTAGGCTGGCACAGGACTGGCTGCTTCTGAGGCACCAGGGGAGCTCCTGAGAGCCCAGCTGGCTTGTGTCTGCCTTTCCTGTAAATAGTATATCAGCAGGTCAGGGGCTCACCGGGAAGCCCCAGAGGCATGAGATGGCGGGGACCCTGGGGGTGAGTGATTTGCTTGCTGGAGCGCTAGAGTGTAAAGCTCTGGTGACCTCCCACATCACCCTCGGGGATGCGGCTGGGGCTACCCTGGGCAGTCCAGCTCTGCACTGCCTGCCCTGTGCTTCTACTTGGGGCCCCAGGCGCCCACAGCTTCTTTTGATGTAGCCACAGTGAGTATCCAGAGACATTAGCAGCTGTGGGTGTGTCCAGTCGTGGGCTTTAGCGGCCTTGGAAGCAGCGCACCATCCCAGAGATCCCAGCACTGCAGTAGGGCCACACCTACAGCCATCTCCTTTTGTACCTTCCCTCTTCCAACGACCTTTAAAGCCAATCTCACAGCTACTCTTCTTTCCCAATAGGATAGCGGTGGCCCTGCTCTGCCTTCCTGTGACCTAGGAGGGCTGAGCACCCGTCCCTGGGCTAGACTACAGGTATGTTTTATGTCAAAAGCAGACCCTCGGGAGAGGGAGTCAATCTGGCTTAAACCCTGAATCAGCACTGACATGGGGCTCCTGGGAGACAGAGCCATGCCCATGGATGGGCCAGGGCCGGCGAGTAGGGCAGGTGCCAGTTTGAGACCTGGCTACACCAGGCAATCATTCAGCTAGAGCCCAGCCATGATTTGACCAAATTCCACACCTCTGTCTCCTCTCCCTCTCTCCCTCTCCCCCACAAGTGACAAACACGGGGACACTTTAACGAATGCACTCCGCAGCGCAGCCATGGGTGGATACAAGATTGACAGTCTCCAGCACTCAGAGCTCCCTATGGGAGAGGGTGCATCCATGAGAAGAATGCCCTGCTCTCTGGCCCCGGCTCTGGGGACGGCAGATGAAGACCCATGCCCCTCCCTTGATGGGGGACGTCCTTCTGTATACATGTTTCCATTATTGGTTGATGAATGAAACACTGTTTGGCCAATAGAGGCAGGAAGATAGGTGGGGCCAGGAGACGAGGAGAATTCTGGGAAAGGTAGGCAGAGGGAGACTGCAAAGAGATGCCATGTAGACCACAAAGGAGTAACAGGTCCAGGCATTCTCTGGTAAGCCAAGACTACGTGGAAATATGTAGATTAATAGAGATTGGGTTAATAATTAAGACAGAGCTAGTCAATAAGAAGTCCTAGTCATCGGCCAACGTTTAATAACTAATAGAAGTCTTTGTGTGTTCATGTGGGGCTAAAGCAGCAGGACCTGGTGGAACAAGAAACTCCAGCAGCATTCCCTCCCTCAGCTGTTACAATGCACTCACTCACCCATCCACCATACACACTGCCCACATGTCCTCTCTCTCCAACCCTGTCTATCCAACCTTCTAACCACTTAGCCCCACGTCTTCCCCATCCATCACCCATGGGCCCACCCACCCCAGCTCTCATCCCCATGTCTGCTTCCTATCCATCCATCACCCACCTATCCTTTCAGTGGATATTTGTTGAGCCCCTAGTGTGTCTGAGATGCTGTATTAGGTATGCAGGTCACCTGGGAGAAGAGGAAAGACTCTGGGGCTGAGGCGATGGCTCAGTGGGGAAGAGAGCTTTCTGCAAATGTAAGAGTATTTTCAAATCCTCTGCACCTACATAAAGGCCCAGCGTGGCTGTGCATGCCTACGAGACTAGCATTGGAGGGTAGAGACGGCTCAGCCAGACAGAAAGCTTCGGGTGCAGCGGAAGGCCTTGTCTTCAGAAATAATGTGGAGAACAATGGAGGCAGACCCTGGCGTCTTCCTCCACGTGGAGGTGTGTGAGCTCACTCACTTTTGTGTGCGCCACACAGACAGAGAAGAGGGAGGAGGAGAGCAGGGAGGAGAAGGAGGAGGAGGAAGGCCTACTCTGAGGCCCTTGTCTCCATCTTCCAAATCAGCTCTAAACCCCCACGCGGGATTCCAAGGCCTCCGCTAAGGGCCCTCATCTCCCCGGTCTCTGGCTACTCTTCCCACCACCATCTGACTCCTGCCAGTCGTCGCCAGGTCCTTCCTGCCCCTTCCCGCCTGTGTGCTGTGCCCTCTCTCATCCCCCCCCCCCCGGATGTCTGCTCCCTGTGGCGCCCCCTCCTCCAGGAAACTTTCCCGACTCTCTGCGAGATGACCCGGCTTCTCTGCCGAATAGGGCAGCGGGGCCAGCACCCGTCCTTACCATGCAGAAGGCCTGGCATATGCCAGCTACTTTAAGCACAAGCTCCCCCTGGTCTATCACATGGGACGCAGCAGGGAGGGGAAGACCTCAAAGGATGGGCACGAGGCCGGGAGTTACAGAGGGAGGAGCCTTGGGGGCAGGTGGGGGCAGGTGGGATCATGTCACATGGACCTAGGCCTGGAGACTCGTCCATAAACTGCTTGCCAGTGGGTGTGAACTGAGTCTCAACTTTCTCGCCCAATGAGTGGGAATGCTTTGGGGGTGGGTCCTGTCTTGTGGATGTTTTACGGCTGTCCTGTCTCAGCTCCCCACCTCTCCTCCCCCCTTCCCCCTCTCTCTCCCTCCCCTCCCTCTCTCTCACTCACATAAGCCATAAGTGACAAGCATTTGAACACGTTAAATGAGTGCACTGCCCTGCACAGTAATGAGGCAAGCTCCAGCCTCTGGAACTTCCTGGAGAAAAGGACACAACCAAGAAAGAACTCAGCCGTAAGCCCAACCTGCAGTGTAGACAGAAAACTGCAGTTTCCCTCACTCTCCAGCAGTTAGCACAAGGGACACAGTAACTGCTGGTCTAGTCAGTTCTCTGCAGTTGCTTTGTGGGGGCAGGTCCTTTTCTTGAGGGCAGAGCCTCCTAAAGGTCCTCTAGCAGGCGGGAGAGCAGTTTTGCCACGTGAAGGGGTAGGGTGGCATTTAGGTCATAGGCTGAAGCAATGGTGGGTGATTCCAGACACACATGCACAGCTGTGCAGTCTTCAGAGGTGGCCCTAGGCGTGGTCCATTCCATCCTACCACCCACCTGTGCTATCATAAGGGCTTTTCAAGAATCTAGGAGAAGGCTGCATTCTTTAGACAGGGCCCAGGGCAGATGGGCTGTCACCCACAGAGGTTTTCTCCTCATGGCCAAGCATCTACAGTCCTTGCTGTATAAGGAGAATTGACTCTGGGCCCTTGTTCCTGCTGAGACTCTCAGCATTCGTAGGACACCCACCCACCCAGGCCTGGCATACTCAATCCTATGGGTGGGAGCATCTCCAACCTGCCAGTTGGCAAAGCCTGTGCAGGTCCCTCCTCACAAGCCAACTGCTGTCTGTTTTCCTACCAGACACCAAACTCTAGGGACAGAGCCCATGTCCGGCCCCAACAAGTGCCAAGAGAACAGCAAAGAGGCTGTAAGTGAGTGAACAAATCCACAGAGCCCACTGACGTGAGGTGTGCTTTCCCTGAGAGGCCCTCACTACCCTGAACCCTGGCCAAAATGGCAGTCCATTCAACTCATCCATCAGCTTGACAGGCCCCGGATTCAGTCGCCCTGCTCCTGGATTGGATTGACCTGCAGGGGAGAGGCACACCAGCAGCAGAGTGGGGATTTCAGGAGGGACTATGGTGGGTGACTCGCCATTTCTGCAATCCCCTGTCCTTCTGGAGCCACACATTGATGACCACTCCCCACTGGACACAGCCAGCCCCTCAGCATCCTACGGCCTGCAAGCTACCTTCAGCTGCAGGCAGGGCCACAGGACAGATTCAGTCTCCATTGGCACCACTGGGAATTCCACCTGAACACGCTGCCATGGCTGTCTTCCTGGTCCACTCACACCTTTGACGGACACAGACAGGCAGAGAAGGGGCAGGATGGAGCACAGACTCTAACCCAGAGCTGTCGGAACAAGGCCACTACTGTCAGCAGCTAGACCTCGGGGCATGCTTGCTGCCTCTGTGCCTTGGTGTCCCTCCCAGTCGCTACCTCACAGGGACATTGTTGTGATAAAGGGAATTCATGGGTAGAGACCACCTTGTGAACTCTAAACTAGGAGTAACTGTGAGGGGAGGGGCATCCATCCCAAGGGGGGAGGGGAAGAGTCAATTCCAGGAGACGGGTGGGTGTGCGGTTGCGTGGAGCTTTGTAAGCTAGGTTGGATGCTCTCGCTGGGCAGGAGGAGGCCTGACTAACAGCTGGAACGTTTACTCAGGGGGACAAAGGACTGTGTGCCAGTCAAATCTGTGTTCTGATGACACTTAGCAACAAGTGAGCCTCTCCACTTAGGCACTTATGGGGATTTTGCTTCTTTTTTGCATTTGCAGGCCTTCAGGGAGGCCAGGTCTTGATCCAGGCTATCCCGGTCCCCTCTTCTCATAGCATCTAACAAGCAGTACACCTGACAGACATCTCCGCACCCCTTTCTGCTAGCCATGGGGTCAGGCTGTTACTGCATCAGCAATCCAGGCCATCTCCTCTCTGACCCTCTCACACAAGAAACTTGAGAGAGGCTGATACAGTTGGAACGTGGAGAGAGACACATCAGGACCAGAGCCTGCCCATCCCTGGAAGCCTTGCCCAGGCCATATATTCACAATGCTGGCTCCAGGATGCACCCATTTTTCTCTGATCCAAATTCTCCCAGGTCAAGAAGGGCTGAGACTGGAACTCTGTGCCCAGGTGTGTGTGTGTGTGTGTGTGTGTGTGTGTGTGTGTGTGTGTGTGTGTGTGTGTGTGATGTGAGCCATGCTAGGATCAGTGTCTCAATACCCTCAATGGTATAAAGGTCCTCACTCTGCAGTCTCGCTGACCTCAGCCCAGTGACCACATCCCAAGCTGAGAGCATTTTGCCATCACACCCTGCTGTGCCCACGGTGGGTGAGGGAGTGGGCTGATGGGGACAGAAGGTTCCATGTACCCATGTGATATCAGCACCACAAGCTACTTTACAGATGGGTTTAGAAAGATGAGCACAGCACACACAAGGAAGCTGGGCCTAGAAACTAGACTCCTGCCTCCCGGCTGCAGGAAAGCAGCAGTGTGTCCTCCTGCATGACGACTCCTGCCTCCAGGCTGCAGGAAAGCAGCAGTGTGTCCTCCTGCATGATGACTCCTGCCTCCAGGCTGCAGGAAAGCAGCAGTGTGCCCTCCTGCATGACGACTCCTGCCTCCAGGCTGCAGGAAAGCAGCAGTGTGCCCTCCTGCGTGCCTCCTGCCGGCCACACTCCTACATGTTCATTCATGCATGTATGAGTTTCGGAGTGAACTCACGTGTGTAGTGTATATGTGTGTATATATGCCAGTGAGTATGGTTTGTTCTTAGGTGCACATGCGGTGTGTATATTGTATATACATGGGTGAAGGTTCTATGTGTGCATAGATGTCTATGTGGATGGGTGTGTGTTATGCACAGTGTGTTCATGTAGATTGTGCATGTATTCATGCTTTGGTCTCATGTGAGTACAGAGTGTGCATGTAGGTGTGTCTAAGTGTGCATTCACAAGCAGGGTAAGGAGCCTCTTGGCCAGGACTCCCCAAAACCACACAGATGTATTGAAGGCTGCTGGGCTGAAGGAAGGCTGGACCAGGTGGGGCCCTATCCTGGAATGCCTACTGAGGTATGAGATTCAGCCAAAAGTCACTTCCAACTGTAGAGTCAAGGATTCATCTGTTTCTACCCAGCTGCCCCAAAGAAAGTGAAATCCATTGCTGAAGACCGCCATTCTAAGAGCCTTCAGTCAGCTTGGGCAGGGGGTTCCTGTGCCGACCACAGCCAACCACCCCACAGGGTCCAAATCTGGCCCCAGCCCTTGTACATACTTGATACATGCCTTCAGATGCAAACACAAGAAGACCTGAGGGTGGGGCTCTTGTCTTCACTCTGGGGGAGTGCAACCCTGGATCTCCTCCTCCATAACCAGGGCATCTGGGGCGGGGGGGAGTCACAGGCAAGGACAAGCAGGCAAGTGATGTTGCTGGTTGCTTTTAACTCTTTGTCCCTTTGTTCTTTTGGGGGTCCTGCCACCCAGGTCCCAAATAAATACACAGAGGCTTATTCTTTCTTATGAGTGCCCAGCCTTAGCTTGCTTGTTTCTAGCCAGATTTTCCCATCCACCTTTTGCTTTGGGGCTTCTACCTTTCTCCAGCTCTGCATATCCTTTCTTTCCTTCTCAGCCTGTGGCCTGCTCTATATCTGAGTGCCTGGCCCCTGATGTCCTCTCTCCTTCTCTCGCTCTTTCTCTCTCGTCCCACATTTCTCCTTCTATTTATTCTCTGTGCCTGCCAGATCGGCCTGTCTTTTCTATTGCCTGGATATTGGCCGTCCAGCTCTTTATTAGACCAATCGGGTGTTTTAGACAGGGAAAAATAGCAAAAAGAATGCAGCACATCTTTGCATCACTAAACAAAATGTTCCACAGCATAAACGAATGTAACACATCTTAAAATAATATTTCACAACAAGGTACCTCCTGTAGTGATGGCGTAGCTGGAAATGGGGGCTTGGTGAGGAGTGACAAGGGCATCCAGAGAGGAGAGGGAGTCACACTGATGGGCTTGGTGATGCTGGGCATCCCTAACTGCCACCATGGAAAGCAGCTTCCCTAGCTCTGAGTGGCAAAGCTCTTAGGGGCATGCTGAGGGCCCAGGTAAGCTGAGGCAGCAACAGTCAGCGTTCTGGTGTTGTCTAGGCTCGACCTACACAGGGCATCTAGGGAGAAGCCGCTGAGAGGCGCTGCCCTTCATCTCTCACGCCCAGATTGCTCTAAGCAAGCATAGGCCTTCTAACCCCCACACTTGCTCTAAAGGAGTCCTCCGGGTGAGTGTTTTATTTCTAACCCCTCACCTGCTGTGTGAGGTGTGTTCGTCATTAGCAATGTGTCTAAATGCTATGAGAAGTCACGGCAGTGTGATTAGGAACAAATTTGATTATAATTATGAATTCTTAGAGGCTGCTTAGAAAGCTCCATAATCCAGCTAGACACTTTTGTGTCCCACCAGTGGCATGTCCACTTCCCAGAGAGGACTTCCTTCCTGTACATTGTCAAAAATGCAATGTTTCTGGGGTGCATCTTGCTTTGTTGCAAGAGGGAAATGTTCTGCGAGGTTGACATTTGTGATAATATATTATGTCAGGTGAAATAGGCAAGAAGTTAATTAAAGTCAGAGAGTTAATTAATGAGACCCGATACACATTAGTGATCATTACCTCATCTTGGAAGAGTAATTAAAGTGGCGTTGCTGGTGTTTCTGTGTTCTCCTAGGTACTGTGTTGACATATCATGTAAGTCACTCAGGGTTGGAGAGGTAACTCCCACCATGTAGCAGCTGGAACAGCTGGATGGAGCAGCCGTGGCAACTGGATTTGGAAACAACCTCGGCCCTGCCGAGCTCACATCTGGTGAAAGGGAACACACACCAGTATCTGTGGCCACAGGGATTGTCAACATGAAGCCACAGAGTTAAGAGAAGAGACAGCAAAGGAGAAAGCAGTGGCAGCCTGCTCTGGTGGGGTGACTGAGGGACCACAGTCCTGGCACGGATGGCCATGATTTGTGAAAAGTGCTTGTGATAATACTCTCACCATGTCCCAATTTGGACAATGAGTCCTGCGGTCACACAGGCAGGAAAGATGCTGAGATGCTGAGATGCCCACTGTAGGTGGGCGGGTATCTGCTGATTTCTTCATGGGTGTGTCAATACACAGGAGCACCTGGGGCTGATGAGTGGATGGGGTGGGGTGAGGGACAGAAGATGCGTACGAGACATGGGCATGGCACGGTTTCTGGGACAAGGTACACTGCTCTAGCACTTAGTAGTGAGAGACACCTGGGCCAGCATGGCTATCTTGTAGAACGCTGGCCTGAGGCTCTATGTGTGAAGTCAGCGAGGTGATATTTGATGGGGTTTGGGGGACAATGGCCCAGGCCTTGGGAGGGGGATTGACCATTGACCTGGGATGGAGACGACACAGAGGTGGCCCAGGATGAAACTGGGCGTTGAATAGAAAGTAGACCTGATAGGTGCACAGAGAGCCAAGAGACAGTGGCTGGAAGGAGGGAGCCACACTAGACACTCTGAAAAGGCAGACTGCAGGCTGGGGGTGTGGCCCGATGGCTGAGAGTGCTTGCTGCAGGCTGGGGGTGTGGCCCGATGGCTGAGAGTGCTTGCTGCTTTCCAGAGGGATCAGTTCAGTCCCTATGCATCCAGGTCAGGCTGCCCACAGCTACGGTAGCTACTGCTTCAGGGGACCTGAGGCCCTCTTACCAACACTCCCAAATCAGATTTTAAAAATAAAGCCTATCTTAAAGATAAAAATCAGATCTAAAGGCTCCTCAGCCACAACACCCCAGCTTTCAGTGGTCTCTCTTTAGCTGGAGAAAGCTTAGGCTCTAATTTTCGGTCACCTATCTGGGCAGTCAAAGAACTTAATTTTTATAGATTGGATTTCTTCACAGACCACCAGGCCCGCTGTGAGAGCACAGGAACTGTTCCTGGTAGGAATGGGCTGTTCCTAAGTCAAGTGCCTCCTTTCCTGCAAGCTGAGATGTCATTTCTGCCTGAGGCAGCTGTGACTCACTGCTCTCGGTGGCCATCCCACACACATGTAGGAGTTCTTGATGGACAGCCCTACGGTCCACCACTGCACACAATCTCATGACGGACAGACCAGTCCACACCCGTGATGCCAACGGTCAGCAGGAGAAGACCACCCACAGGACAAAGAAGGAAAAGTGGGAGCAAGGGCAGGGCGTGGCTGCCAAGCACGACAGCTGGGCTCAGGAAGTAGATGCCCCACTCGGCAGCATCCTAAGGAACAGCCCATGCAGGGGCCCATGGCCAGGGTCCCTGCGCTAGAGGCAGTCACATGGCCAGGCACAGTTGGGATGGCCACGGAGGTCCGTGCTGACTCTTGGCTGCCAGCCTCCCATGCCCTCCCACAAGCTCTAAAGATGGCCCCTGAGTTGGCAGATGCTGATGGGCTGGCAACAGGCTAACTCTGGCCAAGGTGAGCAGCAATCCCAGGATCCAAGCAACAGCGTTTTCACTGCAGATGAGAGGAGGGCAGAATGTGGCTGGAGGCGCTGGGCTTCCTGACTCCATAAAAACAAATTGCTGACAGTTCTGCATAATTAACAGCATGTGGTAATTGGAGCTTGAATAGCACAGGATGCTACGCTGAGGGACTGTGGCTTGCAAAAATGGCAGCATGTGAGCACATGCAGCATGTGTGAACAGACATACTGTGCACACAACTGTATACATACATCTGCATTCATGTATGCACAAAAGCCTTGGGAACTGGCTGCTCACTGTGGGATAACCCCAGAGGCTACAGGGGAAAGCTATAGAACCTGAGAGTCACCAGTCATCAGTCTGATCTGGGAGGCGCAGTAGCCACATAGTGGGGATTGATGAGTTAGAAGAGGAGAGGACTTGGTCCCCAGAAAGACCCAGCACACTGCTATTCTGGACCTGGCATCACCTTGCTTCTGGTTTCTTTGTCTCCCCCATCTTCTAACCACTGGGTCTCTTTTATTTCCAAGCCCATGGCAGGGCTGGCCTTTGGCAAGATAGACCCCAGCTTGTCCTACCCATCTTGGGGAAGCCCATGTACCCCTCCTCCCTGTACGTTTGATGCCTGGCTAGGTAGCTCTCAACTCCTGTAACGGGCCATGTGTCCCACACAGCACTCTCCTGGAATGATCATAGCCATCTCACTATCCTATCCCAGGGTGAGCTCCAGGAGCTGGGACAGATGCTAGTTGCTGACTCTCAAGGCTCAACAGAGCCCAGAAGTCTGCACAGCTCACTCCTCCTCCTCACTCAGGGCTAGGCCCAAATGGCCCCTCCTCAAAGCATTCCCATTAACCCCATAATGTAGACCCCGTAGCATCCAGCACTCTGGAATGTCTGTGTATTTGCACTGCCCAAGCCCAGTTACTCCCATAAAAAGCAAATTCAGAGAGCAAGCCAAGCCTGCTTTCCTTCAGGGCCAGCAACAGCCGCAATGGTGGTGGTGACCATGCTGAACTTTCTATGGGAGGACTTGGCAGAGGCTGGCATTAGAACGAGTGGTCATTCTTAGGGGTGATTTGATGCACACTTCTCTGCCCATCAGAAGCTCCCTAAATCTAGAAAGCCTCAGCCCAAATGTCCCTTCCCTGGGGAGGTGCAAAGACACACCCTTTACCACACTGACTATTTGCAGCAGTTCCAGACAGACAGGGAAGGCCTGACCTCAATGTCTAAGACCCAGGGACATGGAGGTGTGAGCATGCTGTGTGCCAACCAGGAGCTGGACACCAGAACCTAGGACACCGAGTAGGGTAGGCAAGCTCACAACCACAGGCATGGCCTGTCCTCTTGAGACAGGAAGTTCAAAGTCAAGGCCTCAGGGCTGGTGCCAGGTACACCTGGGCTTCTCAGAACTGGAATGGCAGCCTCCTCCACTTGGGAGGGGCTTGCTGAGCGTGGTCCTGGAAGACAGCCGCTGCCAACCGTGAAAGCGATTTAAGACTCTGGAGCGGTGTGAAGCCAGCAGCTTAGCCCCCATCATGTGCAGTCTTCGATTCCCTGGGACACCCTCATGCATAGCCAAGAAAATTCCGCATGTTTATGCGTGACACCACCAGAATAAAGCAAGCTGAGTCGCTAGAGCACTGGGCTCCCAGCCGCAGTAAGTGGACTCCTTGTCGAAACCACAAAGAGAAAAATCTCAGCTGTCTGGGTCACTCTAGATGAGGAATGGAAGTGGGGGGGCTTGCCCTAGTGCTCACCAAGACAGCAAAGTCCCTGGGGGATTCTGTATCCTGAAAACCAATGTCTGAGGACCGTATACTGATGCCCTGGTCATTACCCTTCTGCCACCTCCACTGGGCATGGCATTCCTCTTCTGAGACAGGCACAGGGGAACTGGAGCCATTATGTCTACGCTCCCACCCAAGCTGCTGCTATCATCCTGTTACAAGGGTGGAGAGCCACCAACCTGCAACCTGAAGCTCCGCTCGCAGTGTGCAGCATTCCCAGGGACTGCCTTCCTTTGCACAGCTGCTGCTCCTGCGGCTTTTTTTTCCTGCTGGAGCTGGCCTCCTCTTGGATTTGAACCTCCCTGGCTTTGCTCTGAGCAAACACAGGCATTTCCCCTGAGTCCTGACAGCGAGGCATCCTGACTTCAGCAACCCAGGGAAGGCCAGACTGCAGCAGCCACAGTCAGTCCTCTGGCCCTCGTGGATGGGAGCCAAGAAAGGAAGTGTCACCCTGTTGGCCCTGTATCATGATAAACAGCTCCACTGAAGAAATACAACAGGGCCCTGGGCCTGGACACTAGGCCTCCCAGGGCCAGGCCGCAGTAAGGAAGGGCAGGTGGTTCCATCTTTCTTCTTCTCTTAGCCCTCACTGCCCAGTAAGTGAAGGCGGCCAGAGCGACAGAGACACCTCACTCTGCCCCTCTGGTCTTTACTAGACACCTGCTGTCCTGAGGCCTGCTGCACTGCAAGGAACAGAAACCCCGATAGCTGGTGTAATCCAGGACACGCGGACTGGTCCGTGTTCCTGGGAGGCCTATGGACACAGGTGTCAGGGCAGGCTGGATCCAAGAGCGCATAAGTGTCACCAAGCCTTGTCTCTCACATGGTATTCCCATGCAGAGGGGACAAGGTTGCCGTCCCTTATCTCAGCTTCTAACAACGGGAAAGCCCCGAAGCAGAAGGAGAGCCTCTAAAGTTTCCCACAGGATACCCCATGGTATAATGATACTTGAAGCTATATAGGGAAAACAATATATTTATTTACCAGAGAGAGAGAAAGAGTCGCACAGACCAGGAGTTAGAAGCGTGGCTGGCTTCCAGGCGAAAAGGGAAGCCCCTTTTCCTTTTACTTCCTTTTATCTCTACCTTTACCCCGCCCTGTTGGGCGGATAGCTTTGTGGGGTTCACTCCTACACCATGGGAAGCCCACAGACACTACAAAGTGAGGACCTCAAGACAGTGCCTTACCCTTGGCAGTGGGTTCCTTGTCCAGGCCCTAGAAGAAGCAGGTATCTCAAACAGGCTCATGCAGAGAACTGTAATAGAGGACTTTGGCAGGGGACAGGAAGGTTAGAAAGGTCCAGAAGGGTCAGTGGCCATAGGCACTTCCAGGCAAAGCTCTGAGGGGAACCTAGAAAGATAGTTTTCTGACAAGCAGAGGAGTCAAGGGTCAACACCATCTCATCTCACTCTCCCCATCCCCCTTAGGAGCACCTCTCACAGATGGAAGCCACCAGAGAGAATGACGCCGCTTTCTGGAGCATCTTACCGTGGCCAGCCTCCACAGAGTCATGAGAGTGGACCCAGAGGCCAAACGACAGTGGTGGGGACAGTATCGAACAAAGCCCCGTGGGTGGTAATAACTAGCCAGGCTGGCAGGGATGGGGGGGGGACACCTGTAATAGTGGTGGCTGCAGTGATGACGATGATGATGACTGTAGTGATGGGTTAGTGGCAGCGTAGTCATAGTGATGGTGACAGTACTAACGATACCCATGTTTGTGTGGGTGGTGGTAACCATGGTGATGGCTGTAACAATGGCAATGTTGTTGTTGGTAACTATGGTGACGGGAGTGGTGATGATAGTAGTGGCAATGTAGCTATGGGTCAGGTGGGTGGGTGGTAACCATGGTGATGGTGATAACGGTTATCATAGTCAGTCATATGCTGGGCAGAAACCAAGTTGATGGGGTGGTGGTGGCAATCACAGAGATGCTGCTAACTGCAGTAATGGTGCTCCTGTGTTAGTGGTTTTCATTGGGATTGGGTATTGTTTCCTTCCAGTCCTCAAACGGGACCAACTGTGAGCTTTCCTGTCCTCAGAGGTCACCAAGTCTGCTCCCCAGTGGCTGCTCTAAGTCAGCCAAAACAGCTCCTAGGACAGGCTTCATTCAGTCAGGTGCATGATGAGGTCACAAATCCTTTCACACTTGGGCTGGAGATGGTCTCCTGGTGAAGCTCCTACTGTGCTGCATGAGGACCGGAAATGAGATTCCCAGGACCTGTGTGAAGACAGACAAAATGGGACCTCTCTGTACTCCCTGGGTTCCTGCAGGGGATGGGAGGCAGAAACAGGAAAATCCCTGAAAGCTCTTGGATCAGTGAGCCTGTGCTAAAAAATAAGAGATCCTGTCTTACACAAGGTAAAAAGCCATCACTGGGTCACCTGCACTTACACACATGAACACGCGTGTGTGAGTGAGAGCAAACACACAGAGAGAAAGAGAGACAGAGAGAGAGACAGAGAGAGAGACAGAAAGAGAGAGAGAGAGAGACAGAGAGAGAGACAGAGAGAGAGAGAGAGACAGAGAGAGAGATTAAAAAATAAACTCCACAGACCAGGTCGACACCTCTGTCCACTGTAAATACTCCCAGCAGGCGAGCAGCAGGAGGGGCAGAGAGGAAAGCCTCTAGGGAAAGATGGCCGGGCTGCCATGCTAATGAGTACCCCACTCTCTCCCAAAACCATCCCTTTCACTGCCTCTCCAAGCTGTAATCTGCAGGCTGGTTAATTAGAGTCAGATTCTCTGGACCCAAACAGTGTTTACTGTCACATGTGGGCACTTAGGAGACAGAGGAAAATACCCCCTCAACCCTTGAGAGAGAAGACAGCCATGGAAGCAGAAGGGACCTTGGGTTCCTGGGGCCTGGATGTTACATGAACTTTGGGGACAGGGCAAGAAGAGCTAAGATGCAGAGTGACCCTATGGGAGTCCCCACAATTGGACCCTCAGTTTCTCCAAACTCTAAGGAGATACTCTGGCTGCCCATCTGGGGCTGTGAATGAGGAACAGAGTGGCATTGTTGCTGCAAGCATGCTCCAGACTCAGGTGACCTCTCTACCCTCTCCTTGACCCCATCTTCCCTGAAAGCCACTCAGCATCCTTGGTCCAGTGCCCTGGAGAACCCAAGGTCTGTACTGACACTGGGCCTACAGCATATCAAAGCCAAGGACGCTCACAGATTCATGCAGAGCCCAGGCTTAAGGTCCCACAAGCAAATAACTCAGCTATAAGATCACATGGAACCTGGGTCATTCACTGCTAAGGAAAGGGGAACTGGGAAGGTCCATTGAGTTCCTTCGTATCTGATTGCTCCTAAAAGCAGGGGTCACCCTGTGAATCTGGGCTGAGCAGCCTTATGGCTAGAACTCTGGCTGAGAGACATGGGGTCCGGTGGCCTAGGAGGGACAGGATGCTTTCCTGAGAGGAAACGCATTAACCTTGGCCTGGGCATGTAGGCCGTGGCTGTAGAGTCGGGGCATGTGTTGATAGTTCATCTCCGTGGTCGACTTGACTGAATTTGGTACATTTCTGGATTTGTCTGTGAAGGGGGTTCTAGAGGAATTTGAATTTGAGGGCTGGAGACTCCGATGGAATAGAAGGAGCAGAGAGCAGAGAGCTAGCTAGCATCCTCCCCTGCTCTGTCACGGTTTCCCACCACCATGGCCCTGCACCCCATCCTCCACACGTTCCCACAACAATGTCTCTGCAACCCCATCCTCCACACGTTCCCACCATAATATGTCTTTATTGCTCCCCTGCTCTGCCATGCTTTCCCACCATAAGTCTTGGCCCGATGAAATTATGATTGCTTCTGGTGGCTATTCGGTTACAAAAACTAACCCAACTGGCAAGCTCTCAGTAGCACATAGTGTCTGTGTCTCATGTTGGTCAGAATCCAGGACACAAACTCTAGATGGGATGAACCTGGCTCAGGACTCTGCTAAGGTCACTTACCTCTGAGTCTCCATCTTCTCTGAAAATAGGCATGTTATTCTAACCCAGGTGACTTTGGAAACCTTGCCACCCACCCCTTACTCCAATTGACCAGCAAAACAACTGTCTCCCACCACCTCCAACCTGCTGATAGTCTCAGCAATGATCCTAAATCCACCCTGGACCTCAGGTTCCTCCCATAATCATTAGGCTCTTGATCAATATGGGGTCCATGTCCTGTGAGACTAGGAGACAGGGGAGAGAGTGGTTTTCCAGGGCCCCATGAGAGGCTACTGATCCTGGCTCTTGTAGGCTCCCACGGGATACCTCAGGTCTGGACCTGAGAAAATAGGGAGACACCAGTCTGAACACTGAAGTGAGGGGCTGAGGGACATTGGCATCACCAGAACACCTGGTCATCCACACCCCTCCCTCTGCCCACAGGCGAGCTAAGGGCCCTCCTCTGGGGTCTCAGTAGCCTGCACCTTGGGAACCGTGGAAAAGCCATTCATGGGGTGACACTGGGCGGTGTTGGTTAGGTGAGTGGAGCGCACCACACTTGGGCACTGGAACTCCTCCAAGGACTTCTGGCACCAACTGTGCTGTAAAGAAAGAGTTAACCTCTTCCTCAGCAAGCAGGAAGTGGGGACAACCATACAGAGTCCAGAGTCCCCAGTCTGGAGGCAGAAGGGCAGGGTGAGGTCCCTGAGCCCTGTGATAGTAGGGCCTGTTTTCCAATCAAGAATATGGAAATGAGTCCCTTTAGGTCAGGGTGAGAGAGAACACACTTAGGGAGCAGAAATTACAAAACTCTGAATAATCGCCTGTTAAAAGCACTTTAAATCCCCGGGTGAGAGGCCCCTTCTGTTTAATAGATCCTTGGGTCATGGAGAGGACGCAGGCTGCAGCAGGGGGCTCTGGCCTTCCTCCCCTGAGCGAATGCCCTCCAGCTCACATCAGACTAAAGGGGTGCAGAGCAGCCAGGGTCAAATGGCCCAGGAGCCATGCTGCCCTACCAGCCTGTCCCCAGCTCTAGCCTGTCCCAGAGCGATGGCGCCCTGGGCAGATGGTACATTTAGAAGACTTGATGTCACTCCTGCATCTATCTCCCCTCAGGTAACTAACAAATACCCTGAGATCCATACCCATAGTCACTATTGCATGTGTCTCTCAGGCACTGTGCTCTCTGGGACAAGGCTGGTGACCTTCTCTGGAAACTGAGTGCCCACAGCAGCTAATGGGATGCTAAAAGCTTGAATCAAAGAGAATTGATTTCTGATTTATTATTGTGATTGATAAGCCCCATGATAATGTTGAAGGAAAGGCTTAGAAATGCAAGCCAAGATCTGGGGAAATGCATCATGAATTGAGAGTTAGAAATAAAGGTAAAAAAGGCCTCCAGTTAGAGAGTCAGCAGAACAGGAGGGAGTCAGTCCTGAGCAAACAGTAGGCAGTGATTTCCTGAGTATGAGTGTGTGTCCACAAATGCCTTCTCCATGCTGATCACCTGTTTACTTCCAGGACCACGGGTTCTCGCTCAGAAACAGGCCACAAAGACACCTGGGAATGGTCAGAAGTGGAGACTGTGTCTTTTTATTTTGGCAAACTGTCCCCTTGCCCCATCTTTCCATCTTGGTCTAGGTCAGAAAGTACTATTGTTTAGTATACAATAGTACTCAGGAAATAATTGGTGGATGATAGATGAGGGAATGGATGCATGAGTAAGTAAGTTGGTATGTGGGCGGGAAGAGAGATGAGTGGGTAGTTTGGTGGATGAGAGGATTGGTAGGTAGATAAATGGGTGGATAGATGTATTAATGGAAGGGAGGGAGGGAGGGAGGGAAGGAGGGAGGTAAGGAAGGGAGGGAGGGAAGGGAGGGAGGGAGGGAGGGAGGGAGGGAGGGAGGGAGGGAGGGAGGGAGGGAGGGAAGGGAGGGAGGGAGGGAGGGAGGGAAGGAGGGAGGGAGGGAGGGAGGGAAGAGGAGATCCCAGGTCTTCTCTTCCACCAACGAGACCAGGGGACCAGCAGGTCCAGGGGACCAGGTAAAACAGACCTTGTGTCCAGGCCTGCATTCCAGTGCCTGGGGATCACCTGGGGACTGCCACAGAGATTCCCATCCCGGAGGGAGCCAAGCACCCCAGATCCCAGGTCTTCTCTTTCACCAAAGGGACCAGGAGACCAGATGGGAGACTATGCACCCCAGATTCCTGGGCTTCTTCTCCACCCACCGGACCAGAATTAGGATGGTATTGGACTTGCTTGCACCCACTGACAGGGAACTCTGATCTCCTAACCACCAGACCAGTAAGGGGCTCTTTCTGCACCCACTAGAAGAAGTGATGGGAAAGAGACAATACAAAAACACATTCAGCAACAGAAAAACAAATATGACACCACCAGATTCTAGAGCCACCACACCAGCAAGACTCCAACATTCCAATGCAAATGAAGCAGAAGAGAATGACCTTAAAAACAACTTCATGAAAGTGATAGAGGCCCCAAAAGAGGATATAGGAAAATCCCTCAAAGAAATGGAAGAAAAAACAAACCAAAAAATGCAAGAAGTGGAAGAAAAAACAAACCAAAAAATGCAAGAAATGGAAGAAAAAGCAAACCAAAAAATGAAAGAAATGGAAGAAAAAACAAACCAAAAAATGAAAGAAATGGAAAAAAAAAACAAACAAAAAAATCCATAAAATGCAACAAATGGATGAAAAGATAAACCAAAAATTACAAGAAACAATTCAAACAGTGCAAGGGTTGAAAACTAAAATAGAGACAACAACAACAACAAAAAAAGCACAATCTGAAGGAAGGCCGGAAATACAAAAGCTGGGCAAATGGTCAGGTACTACAGATACAAGCATTACCAACAGAATACAAGAGATGGAAGAGA
Organism: Mesocricetus auratus; assembly: GCF_017639785.1. Classification (NCBI taxonomy): domain Eukaryota; kingdom Metazoa; phylum Chordata; class Mammalia; order Rodentia; family Cricetidae; genus Mesocricetus; species Mesocricetus auratus. The sequence goes on from NW_024429232.1 coordinate 2,462,069, forward strand.
GAATCTCAGGTGTTAAAGATACACTAGTAAAAATGGATTCATCAACCAAAGAAAAACTTAAACCCAACAAATCCCTAACACAAAACATCCAGGAAATATAGGACACCATGAAAAAAACAAATCTAAGAATAATAGGTATAGAAGAAGGTGAAGAAAACCACCTCAAAGGGGCAGAAAACATATTCAACAAAATCATAGAAGAAAACTTTCCCAACCTAAAGAAAGACATGCCAATGAAGGTACAAGAAGCTTACAGAACTCCAAAGCTTACAGACAACAAAGGTCCCCTTGCCACATAATAATCAAGACCCCAAATATACAGAATAAATAAAGAATATTAAGTAGCATATAAAGGCAAACCTATCAGAATTACACCTGACTTCTCCATGGAAAATCTGAAAGCCAGAAGGTCCTGGATAGATATTCTACCAACAGCAAGAGACCATGGATGCCAGCCCAGACTACTATACCCGGCAAAGCTCTCAATCACTATAGATGGAGAAAACAAGATATTCCATGACAAAACTTGATTCAAGCAATACATATCCACTAACCCATCCCTACAGAAAATTCTGGGGAAAAAACCGTAACCCAAGGAAGTTAACTACAACCAGAAACACATAGGCACTAGATAATCCCACTTTACCAACAGCCAAAAGAACAAAGGGGTGGAATTCTACACATAATTACACCAATAACAACCACTCCAAATCAAAGAAGAATGAACAATGATTATTAATATCCCTCAATATTAATGGCCTTAGCTCACCCATAAAAAGACACAGGCTAACAGAATGGATTCTAAAACAGAACCCATCCTTCTGCTGCATACAAGAAACACACCTCACCCTCAAAGACAGACATTACCTGAGAGTTAAAGGTTGGGAAAAGATTTTCCAATCAAATGGATCCAAGAAACAAGCGGGAGTATCAATCCTTATATCTAACAAATTAGACTTTAAAATAAAATCAATCAAAAGAGATGAAGGAGGTCATTACATACTCATCACAGGCAAAATCCACCAAGATGAAGTTTCAATTCTGAACATCTATGCCCCAAATACAAAGGCATCCACATTCATAAAAGAAACATTACTAAAACTCAGGAATACCAGACAGAAACTCAACAAAGAAGAAAAGGGTCTAATAGAAGTTATTACCCAATTAGGATTAACAGACATCTATAGAACATTCCATCCACATAAAGAATATACCTTCTTCTCAACACCATATGGAACCTTCTCAAAAATTGACCACATACTTGGCAACATATCAAACCTCAGCAGCTACAAAAAAAAATTGGAATAACTCCATGCATCTTATCAGACCACCATACGTTAAAATTAGAATTCAACAACAACACAAATTGCAGAAATGCTACAAACTCATGGAAATTGAATAATGCACAACTGCACCATTCCTGGATCAAAGAAGAAATAAAAAAGAAATAAATTAAAGACTTCCTAGAATTCAATGAGAATGAAGACACAATATACCCAAACCTATGGGACACTTTGAAAGCAGTGCTACACGGGAAGTTCATAGCACTAAGTGCCCACATGAAGAAACTGGAGAATAGTTATACTAGAGAATTAACAGCACAGCTAAAAGCTCTAGAACACAAAGAAGCAAACTCCCTCAGGAGGAGTAGACACCAAGAAATAATCAAACTGAGGGCTGAAATCAATAAAGTAGAAACTAGGAAAACAATACAAAGAATCAATGCAACGAAGAGTTGGTTCTTTGAGAAAATGAACAAAATAGACAAACCTTTGTCCAAACTTACCAAACAGCAGAGTGTGAACATGCAAATTAACAAAATCAGAAATGAAAAGGGGGACATAACAACGGACTCTGAGGAAATTCAGAGAATCATCAGGTCATACTTTGAAAACCTGTACTCCACAAAATTCAAAAATTTAAAGGAAATGGACGACTTCCTGGATAGCTATCACTTGCCAAAATTAAATCAAGAACGGATAAGCAATTTAAATAGACATATAACCCCTACGGAAATAGTCTCCCAACCAAAAAAGCCCAGGTCCAGATTGCCTCGGTGCAGAATTCTACCAGAAATTCAAAGAACAGCTTATACCAATTCTTCTCAAAGTGTTCCACGCAATAGAAGCAGAAGGGTCTTTGCCAAACTCTTTCTATGAGGCTTTAATAACCTTGATCCCCAAGCCACACAAAGACACAACTAAGAAAGAGAACTTCAGACCCTCATGAACATTGATGCAAAAATACTCAATAAAATACTGGCAAATTGGATTGAATCATGCACCGCGATCAAGTAGGTTTTATCCCAGGGATGCAGGGATGGTTCAACATATGAAAATCCATCAATATAATCCACCATATAAACAAGCTGAAAAACAAAAATCACATGATCATCTCACTAGATGCAGAAAAAGCCTTTGACAAAATCCAACACCCTTTCATGATAAAGGTCTTGGAGAGAGCTGGGATAACAGGGACATACCTAAACATAATAAAAGCTATATACAGCAAACCAACAGCCAACATCAAACTAAATGGACAGGAAACTCAACGCAATTCCTCTAAAATCAGGAACAAGACAAGGCTTTCCACTCTCTCCATTCCTTTTCAATATTGTACTTGAAGTTCTAGCCAGAACCATACAACAACAAAAGGAGATCAAGGGGATACAAATTGGAAAGGAAGAGGTCAAACTTTCACTATTTGCAGATGATATGATAGTTTACATAAATGACCCAAAGAACCCTACCAGGAAACTCTTACAGCTGATTAACACTTTCAGCAAAGTGGCAGGCTAAAGATCAACTCAAGAAAATAAGTAGCCCTACTATATGCAGATGATAAAAGGGCTGAGAGAGAAATCAGAGAAACATCACCCTTTACAATTGCCACAAACAACATAAAATACTTTGGGGTAATGCTAACCAAACAAGTGAAAGACCTGTATCATAAGAACTTTGAGTCTTTAAAGAAAGAAATTAAAGAAGCCCTCAGAAAATGGAAAGATCTCCTATGCTTTTGGATAGGTAGGAGCAATGTAGTAAAAATGGCAATCCTGCCAAAAGCAATCTACAGATTCAATGCAATCCCCATTAAAATACCAGCACAATTCTTCACAGACCTTGAAAGAACAATAATCAATTTTGTATGGAAAAACAAAAGACTCAGGATAGGCAAAACAACCTTAGTCAACAAAGCAACATCTGGAGGCATCACCATCCTTGACCTCAAGCTCTATTATAGAGCTGTAGTCCTGAAAACAGTTTGGTATTGGCACAAAAATAGACAGGTAGACCAATGGAATCGAATTGAACACCCTGATATTAACCCATACATGTATGAACATCTGATCTTTGACAAAGAAGCTAAAAATATACAATGGAAAAAAGAAAGCATCTTTAATAAATGGTGCTGGCATAACTGGATGCTGGCATGTAGGAGAATGTGGATAGACCCATGTCTATCACCATGCACAAAACTTAAGTCCAAATGGATCAAAGACCTCAACATAAATCCAGCCACACTGAACCTCTTAGAAGAGAAAGTGGGTGGTACCCTTGAACGAATTGGTACAGGAGACTGCTTCCTGAACATAATACCAGTAGCACAGACAGTGATGTCAACAATTAATAAATGGGACCTACTGAAACTGAGAAGCTTCTGTAAGGCAAAGGACACAGTCAGCAAGACAAAAAGGCAGCCCACAGGATGGGAAAAGATATTCACTAACCCCACATCTGACAGAAGACTGATCTACAAAATTTACAAAGAACTCCAAGAAGCAAGTCTCCAAAACACCAAAGGGTCCAATTAAAAAGTGAGCTACAGAACTAAATTGAGAATTCTCAATAGAGGAGTATAAAATGGCTGAGAGGCACTTGAGAAAGTGCTCAACACCCTTAGCCATCCGGGAAATGCAAATCAAAACAACTCTGAGATACCATCTTGCTCCTGTCAGAATGGCTAAAATCAAAAACACCAAGATAACTTATGCTGCAGAGGATGTGGTGAAAGGGGAACACTCCTCCATTGCTGGTGAGAGTGCCAACTTGTACAGCCACTTTGGAAATCAGTACGGAGATTCCTCAGAAAAATGGGAATAAACCTATCACGAGACCCAGCAACTCCACTCTTAGGCATATATCCAAAAGATACACATTCATACAACAAGGATGTCTCTTCCACTATGTTCATAGCAGCACTATTTGTAATAGCCAGAACTTGGAAGCAACCTAGATGCCTCTCAACAGAAGAGAGGACAGAGAAAATGTGGTACATTTACACAATGGAGTACTATTCAGCAGAAAAAAAAATAGAATCCTGAAATTTGCAGGCAAATGGATGGCACTAGAAGAAACCATCCTGAGTGAGGTAACCCAGTCCCAAAAAGAGAAACAAGGCATGTACTTTCTCATATATGGATTTTAGACATAGATCTGGGGAGTGCCAGCCTACAATCCCATGGCCAGAGAGTCTGGGAAACAGAACCTTCATTCAATGGCTGATGGAAGCAGAGGCAGACTCCCATGGCTAAACACTGAGCTGAACTCAAGAAATCCAATGACAGAGGGAGGACTGATGAGCAAAGGGGTTAAGACTGGGCTGGTTTAACCCCCAGAAACAGCTGACCTGACATGGGTTAGCTCTTAAATCCCAGACTGATGGCTGGGAATCCAGCATGGAACTGATCAAGATCCCCTGAATGTGGGTGTCAGTGAGGAGGCCTAGGTAATCTATTGAGCCTTTGGTTGTAGATCAGTATTCATCCCGAGTATACACATGGACTTTGTGTATCCCATCCAACAATGAGAGATGCACTCTCACCCTGGACTCTTGGGGGAGGGATGAAATGACAGAGTTTGGACACCCCCATGGAGGGCGTCACCCTCCCTGGGGAAATGAGGGGACATTGGGGGGTTGGTGGGAGGGTGAGGGAGGAGAGGAAGGAAATGGAGAGGGACCTGGAATTGGCATGTGAAGCAACCTTGTTTATAATGTAAAATTTTATTTAAAAATAAAAAAATAAGAATACAAAATCAGTAGAGTAGGGAAGGCATGCAGTGGATATGGGAAGAGCTGGGCAGGTTGTGACTACAATCAAGATACATTGTACAAAACGTGAGAGTCTCAAAGACTTTAAAAAGGGGGAGGCAGGGAGGAGTGGTGGGTTAGTAGATGGACGGATTGGTGGGTTTATGGTGACAGAAAAAGAATATCCTGATAAGTTAAAAACCCAAGTGCTTAGAACCAATCAACCTATTCCATTCCCACCAATCCCTGCAAGTGCTTAGAACCAATCAACCTATTCCATTCCCACCAATCCCTGCAAGATCATCTGGAGGTAGTGGTCCAGGCAACCATTCAAAGTGAAGGGAAGGAGCTGCTATGTCCTTGGAGATGTGCGGATAGACATGCCAGCTGCCTTCCAGCTCACCTGGGGTCACTGCAAGTCTCTCTCTCTCTCTCTCTCTCTCTCTCTCTCTCTCTCTCTCTCTCTCTCTCTCTCTCTCTCTCTCTCTCTCTCTCTCTCTCTCTCTCTCTCCCTCTCTCTCTCTCTCTCTCTCTCTCTCTCTCTCTCTCTCTCTCTCTCTCTCACACACACCCTAAACCACTCTAGCTCTTCCTTTTGCCTTTTGGGAACCATGATTTTGACTTTGACCAGCCACCAGCCATCCAGTGCTGGTGCTGTTGATCTCTTGAGCCGCCAGAATGCCTCTGAGAAACCCCATCCCAGTTTGCCTGGCTGCTGTGATCCTGTGTCCTCTCCCATGCCTTTTGTACTCTATGACCTCTCCAGTCTGCCCAAGTTTATCAAAAGGCAGCAGCCATGGAGATTCACTGTTCATCAGAGCTGGGTGGATTGGGTCCCCATGCACTGAATCCCCTGGGGAGATGGAGAGAATCTAACCCCAACAGTCGTGCCCATGGGATCCAGCCCAGTGGGTCTGAATGGTGATATTAACTATTCTCCCCTTCTGCCTCATGCAAGTAGACACTGGGTAGCGGTGATATCACAGGACTCAGCATCCTCCCCCCAGGGGTTTTCAGAAATCCATTCTGTGAGGACCTGAACCCCAGTGTCCGCTTGTCTTTGAGCAAGACCCCATGGACCACCCTCTGAAACCCTTTGAACAGTTGAAAGCACCAGGCAGGAGTTGTCAGATGAAATCCTAGCCCAGGCCTATTAGACTGAAGTCAGTTCCCTGCCAAGCTACTGAAGATTTACACTCTACCGTCTCCAGCAGGAATTAGCCCTAAGGTCTCCTGATTTCTCTCGGGGAAAGAGAAGGAACACAGCCAGGGCTGCAGTGGACTAAGGAGATAGTATCTTACCTGTGCTGACCCCAGGGCTTCATGCTCTCCACTGAGCTATTGGCAGCAGTGTGACGATTGTCATGTGTCTGGCTTCTCCCATCCACAGCAAATGCCATTTTCTATCCCTTGTTCTCATGTGGGTTAAGCATCTTGAAAATGCTTGAGTCAGGAATCAGATCATGACCAGCCCACAGCAGGGCAGGGACACAGAAGAGGAGGTCACCATGCCTGGCTTTTCCTATCCATAGCTCCCTGAGTTCACAAGAGACACAAGCTATGAGCTAAGCCCATCAGATCTCCATAGCCATCCAACAACCTTTTCACACCTAGCCAGCAACAACCACCCTCCCCAACAATACAAGAGAGTCCCCACAGCCCCTGCCTGTGGGCAAGGAGTACTGCAGTACTACATACCAGCTCTAAGGAGTACATGTGGTCTTGTCAAGAATGCAAAGCCTGAAACTCCAGGGAAACTCTGCTGAGTGCTTGGAAGGGTGAGGCCGGAGATGTTCAGGGTTGCCATGGAGAAGCCTGTACTCAGTCACAGAGGTAGGGAAGCAACCAGGCCTACCTCATCCATTCGGCTGCCTGGTACCCAGCACCCACTAGCCACCAAAAGGAACTGTTCAATGTGTGAGGGTGAGTGAACACTGAAAGCTTCCCAGGTCCATCTTGCTCCTCTCTCCTCTCGGGCTACCCAGCCCCGGTTCTCATTGACTCTCTACAAAACTGGATGCAAGCCTAGTGTGTCCAGATGGCTGCCACAGACCCTCCTTGGACACTATGGCAGACTCTTCTCCACGGGAGGAGGATGGGACAGGCCTGGAGCAGTGAGTGACAGCAATATCTCCTTCTCCTCCCATCTCATGTGACCATCACCTCAGCGAGCTGCACCTTTGGCTTAGAGGAAAATTATATGGGCTCAGAGCACCCGCCCCCCACTGTGGCAGGGGTTGGGGGTGAAGAGAATCAGTCACCACAGCATCTTCTGCTCAGCCTCCAACACACATCACCAACATCACCAGGAGATGCCTTCCTCCAGAGCCCACCCCACTCCATCCTGCTCTGGGAACCCGCCTCACTCTACCTTGTCAGCTCTGCCCTCTTCCCTGGACACACACAAAACCACCCTGTTTTATATTCTACAGTGTACAGGAAGGAAGAAAGAGGTCATTAGATGTCTAATGAATTAATACATTAAGGACAACTGAATGAGCAATATTCCTGTCTTGAGGCCTTTTGTTTTGAAAGTACAACTCTCAGTGGCAGAGAGAAGAATTCAGCACAGAGCAGACACACAGACATGTCCGAACCACCACCCACTGCCCAAGGATGAAACACTGGTGGACTATAACTCTTTTCTAGACTTATCCTTTTCTGTTTAAAAGATTCATGCTGTCACTGTCTGAAGAACCTCCTTGGCATACACATCCTAAGAGTAGCTGTTTTGGCAACGCCCTGTCCTTATCAAGATCACCTTGAAACTAGGGTTTCATCATGAAAGTTTTCACTGGGCTTTATCTCCAAGACACACACTCAGATGGAGTGGAGTTGGGACTCCTCCAGGACAGTGATCCAGTTCATACCGACCAGTCCCAGTTCCTCCGCCGTAATGTTGTTTTAAGCCTAGAAACTGGGCAGCCATCTGTGGCCGGACTCTCTCAGGGAGTCCAGCTCTTCGGTCCCTGCTAGACAGTGGAGGAAGACTCCAGGCCCATGGAGGCTCAAGGACACAGCTTTCCTCTACACTGCAGAGCCTCAGGAATCCGGTGTTGGATACAGACGCGGTCAGTTCTACTAACGCTACAGACCTCCACCTCACTTCTCATGCTGTGCTGCTGTGCAACATTAGTTTAACTGGACAAAGATGTGCTTATGCTGTGGAACAGTACTTTAGCTGTGCAGAGATGTGCTACATTTTGTTTACGCTGTATCTGTTTAACTGTGTAAAGATGGGTTGCATGTGTTACGCCTTGTCTGACTACGGCACCTGACTGGTCTAACAAAAAGCCGAATGGTCAACAGCTAGGCAGGAAAGGGATAGGCAGGGCTGACAGGCAGAGAGAATAAAGAGGAGGAGAAATCCAGGCAAAAGAGAAGAACGAAGAGAACAAGGGAAGAAGGGCGGGACATTCCCGGAGCCAGAAGCCAGGCAGCTGTCAGGCAGCCAGACACAAGAAGTGGGAAAATAGGACACTACACTACATACATACATACATGCATGCATACATACATACATACATACATACATACATACATACATACATACATAACGAAAGGAAGGAAGGAAGGAAGGCTAAAAGCCCCAAGGCAAAAACAAAGTGAAACAGGTTACGTCCTAAGAGCTAGCAAGAAACGAGTCTAAGCTAGGCTGAGCATTTGTAACTAATATGGTCTCTGTGATTTGGGAGCTTGTTGGTGGCCCAAAAGAACACTGTCCTGTTTCATGGAGGCAAAACTGGAGGACAAGCTTGTCAGCTGGAAGCATGTGCCTGGTTCTCATATTCTACTCACACAAGCACTGAAATCTTCCTGAAGAACTTTCCAGAACACCAGCAAATAAGTTTGATTCTTCATTTAGTTAGCTTTAGTGACTGTAACCAAATACCTGTCAGAAACAAACAAACAAACAAAAACAAAACCCTGAAGGGTAGAGCAGTTTCTTCGGCTCAGTTTCAGAGGGTTTCACCCAGTGCTTGGCACTGTTGCTTCCTGGGCCTGTGGTACGGAAAGCACCATAGAGACAGAGCCAGCTCGCCTCATGGAAGACAGGAAGTAGAGAAGAAGTAAGAAGAAAAGGGACAGGGCCAAGTTACACGCTTCAGACATACCCCATTAGTGGCATGGCTCCTCCAAGTGTACCCCACCTTCCACAGTTTCGCTGCTCCCCAATAGTCCATCAAGATTTGACTCTTTAAACATCTAAACTATTGATGAAGCAAAGCCCTCAGAATCAAGTAGGATCTGAAAATGCCCAAATGTCCTCTCAGACACCCTGCTTCATAGATTCCCTAGGTGTGTCCAAGCAAGACGTGATTAACCACCAGTTGCTTTCAGAATTAGCACATGTTTGCTCAGGGCTTGATGAACTCACACACACACATGGTCACCCCTGGTATTCAGATCATCCCTCACAGTCAGAAGTGCCAGGTGGCTTTTCCCAGGCCACCCCATCTCACATGGCTCTCTTTTGGTCTCTGCCTACCTCGTGTGGAGCTGAAGGACCCATGCACCTCTCCACCTGGTAACAGCATGCTGCCCGTGGCAGGTGACTGCTGCAGTCTGCATCTCGATCTTCCATCGCTGTGTGTGGTTCCCTGGAGTCCTCCACCACCCTCCGCTCCACACAAGCTGCTCGCTTCCTGTCCCTGCCTCTTTCATAGCAGAAGCTTCCCTGATCCCCACTGCAGAAGTCTGAGGGTGTCTTTTCGTCCTTGGCAGAGGTCTATCCTTCCTGGGACAAGGAAGCACTGTCTGTATGAGCCTCCAGAGAGTTCAGGAAAGTTCCTGACACCTGTTGGCTGGCATCACCTAGATCAGCCATGGTGAACACAGAGGCTATGCTGAGTCCTAGGAGCCACTCCAGAGAGATGCTGAATGGCAGTGGCCATGTCCCCTCTATGTCCCCTCTCTCTCCTGCAGTCCTGTCATCATAGTGCATAACTGTGTGTTGGTGGGGGGGGGGATTGCTGTCAAGGCCTAACAAGGGCTACTCTTGGCCATCCTCCCTCTCTAGAGCTGACCAAACCCCTGTGGACAACTGTGGAAGGCAGAGCAGTCCTAATTGTTTCCCAGCCTGCAGGCTTCCTTTCGGGGGAGGTGGCTTGGGCACGAGTTTCCTGGCCCAGTCTAGCCTCCTTGACTCTGCTGAGCCCCAGGCCCCTCACTGCATCCAGGGTGTAGCCTCTGTGTGTCTATGTGGCCCCCCGCTGACAGTTGACTGCTGTTCCGGAAAGGGTGCGCTGTGACTCACAAAATCATACCTCTTTGTGACAGGAGTCCCTGAGCCTTGGTGCAAGCCACGTGTTTTACGGAGAAAGGAGAACTGAGGCGTGTTCAGGTGGCAGCCATCAACAACAGCGCATGGCCACTCGGTCAGTTTGAGCCCTAGATCTCCTGCCACTCTGTGCAGACGAACTTTTTGTCTCTCTTCCTTGTGACATCATGCTTCGCTCTTCAGCACCCTACCTAGGAGGCTGGCGGTGCTCTGCACACAGGGGAATGAGCAGTTGAACCACAGGTGAGCTTGGGAGGCAGCAAGCCCATCCCTAGGGAGGAGACTTGAAGCAGAGGCTATCAGACTTCCAAGGTACCCTGGAGAGGAAGTACACACTATATTGGAGGCACATGGCTTTGTATACCTCACTCCAGCTACAGAACAACTGAGGGCCCAGGTCTGGGAACTCAACACAGAGAGACAGGCAAGGCTTGGGCCAGTTCCAAACAATGGGGGGACAGGGCCAGATGAGAAGGGCAGGGAGCTGTTTGCAGAGAGTGTTTCCCAGGCAAACGCATCAGAATCCAGCCCCACACCCCAAGACTCGGGAGGCCCAGGAATGCCCAAGAAGGATTCACTTCTGACACTAACTGTGAATTTAGGGTCTTCAGGACCACTCCCAGATTAGCACCTCCCTGGAGAGTATGGGACTCCTTGGATTCAGCACGGCCTCGGTGCTGACAGCATGGCTGATCTCGGTGATGCTAGCCAACCTGGACATGTGTGAGGAACGCCCCTGAACTCTCTGGAGACCCATACAGACTGTGCTTCCTTGTCCCAGTGATGGCTTGTGATGGCAGACGTGGCTCACGGCACATCTGAGGCTCCCTGAGACTTGGAGTGTAGGGTGCTTATTCAGGGTCAGCCACCGAGTTGGAGCTGACCATGGTCTCCCTTCGTTCTCTTGAGTGCAGCCAAACCCAGAGTTCTCCAGGAATCAGGCACTTATCAGGCTGGACAAACCAAGGGCAAAAAGGTGACTGAGGACCCAGAGCCAAGCCTTTCTTTCGGGTCAGATCAGCCCTTAACTGTGCAGTATAGTTGTTCCAAATACTGTGGGAAGCATTCTTTTAAGGGAAAAACCTCTGTAGGCTTCTTATCTGAAATTCAAATTCCCCTACTGTTCTATATTTTTCTTTGTAAACCTCGGCAGCCCTACCCTCAACACAGACCCACAACCCAGCCTATCAAAACAGGAGGGCCATCCCGGAAGATCTGAGCCTCAGGGCTGGGACAGGTCCACCATAGCCAGAGTGTGTCAAAGCCCTTCAGAGACACTCCAGGACAGCTTGACCTCATTCTGCACAGCAGAATGCCCAAGCCAAGATTCATGGGGGCATGATCAGATAGTGCAGGAGAAGGTGAACAGTGCAGTTTAAATGTCCTATAAAATATCTTAAAAAAAAGAGAAAGTCACATGATACCCACAAGACCACACTGTGGCGTTATGAAATGCCACCCATCATTTATTATCAGCTGGCAATATTCTGCCACGCTGGTCTCCAATCTGTTTTCATTATCCTTTTCTTTCTCCTCTTCTCTTCTCTTCTCAACTCTTCTCTTCCCTTTCCTTTCCTTTCCTTCGAATGTGTGTGGTCATGCAGCATAGTCTGAGGTCAAAATCAGTTCTTAGCTAAGAAAGACATTGAACTTATATTCTTCCTGTCTCTGCCTCCTGGGTTTCCTGGTTAATACTATTTTCTTAACTTCCTTATTTCAGACAAGGTTCATATAGTCCAGGCTAGTCTTGAGTTCCTGGTCCTCTTGCCTTCATTCTGATGATTGGGGATCTCTCAAGTGCTGGGGTTACAGGTGTGTGCTCCCACGCCTGGCTGCCTGTTTTCTTTAAGAAAAAAGGAGACTTGGAAAGATGACTCAGTGAATAAAAGCTGTTGCTTGTCAGGCATGAGGACCTGAGTTCAGATCATCCATGTAAAAACATAAATACCCGAGTGGGGCTGTACACAGACAAACACTTGTAACCCTAGCACAATGGAGTCAGATATAAGAGGAGCAGATCACTAGGGCTTGCTAGACACTAGCCTACCTCCGGGTTCGCTGAGAGACTTTGTTTCAAAAGAATGAAATAGAGAGTTCCATAGCAGGGCACCTGACATCAACCTCCTCTGGCCACACAGCGAGGCAAACACTCCCAGGCACATGTGTACATACACTACATTCACACGCATGCATACACACAGAAGGAGGAAGAGGAGAGGCAGGAGAGGGGGGAGAACAAAAAGAGGAGGAGGAAGAGAAGAAGGATGGGGAGGAAGAGGAGGAGGAGAGGGAAGAAGAAGAGGAGGAAAAAGAAAAAAGGGAATAGATTGGTGGATGGATCAGTGAACAGGGGAAGGAAGGACGACTGAGTGGATGGATGGATGGATGGATGGATGGATGGATGGATGGATGGATGGATGGATGGATGGGTGGGTGGGTGGGTGGGTGGGTGGGTGGATGGGTGGGTGGGTGGATGGATGGATGGATGGGTGGATGGATGGATGGATGGATGGATGGAGAAATGGAGAGAGTGAAGGAAAGGGGGCAATCTGAAGGAATCTGGCTGTGGGTGACGGGATTAAAGGAGAAGAGGTAGCTAGAGCTGTAAGGGATGGGTGATAGCTGGAAGATCTATGTCGTATGAAGGCGACTCTGAAGAGCACTGTCAGTGGAAGAGACATTTCCCCTCCCCACCACAGGATTCTCCTGGGCCAGCCCTGTGTGATCCATCAGAGCCTCGTCCTAAAGAGGTCTCTGTGCCCAAGCACCTCAAGATCATGGAAGGCACGTGCACCCAAAAGGCAGACCGTGCTCACCTCTGAATCCTGCTCTGAAAGAGATCTCCACTCTTTCCTGCTGGAGTGACCCGAGGGACCTGCCACCATCCAGTATCCTGCCAGACCACTGCACAAGCAGGTGTCACTTAGAATGTGCTCGCAGGCCACCTCTGAATCCTGCTCTGAAAGAGATCTCCACTCTTTCCTGCTGGAGTGACCCGAGGGACCTGCCACCATCCAGTATCCTGCCAGACCATTGCACAAGCAGGTGTCACCAGCAGAAAAACCCTTAGAACTGTTTCCAGTGGGTGTGGCCTGTCTTCTCCCTGGCATTTCCTTGGCAGGAGAACCCTGCACCGGAGTACAGGCGGTGTGCAGGGGACATGGGCCCTGGGTTACAGGACAGCAAAAGAGAGAGCATAGACTCTCCCGCTCTTGCTTCTCAGCCTCACACGGCAGCCCGGGGACACCACGTTCTGCCAATACAGACAGGATCCCCATTATGAGGCCCAGAGAAGTCATCCACCTGACATAAGCTGGTCCACCCAGCTCTCTCAGTGCCACTCTTCCTGGCCATGCCCATGAAGGTGCCCTGCTCCTCACAAGGCAATGGTGTTGCCACCAGGCATGAGGCAAGCCCATAGCCACAGGGGCAGAGTCAATGCACAGGAGCCTCGGCCATCCATATCCATGGTAGGGCCGCTGTTGCCATGGAGAAAGAGAGGACCCCTGACCTCACGAGTGCCTTTGTACCTGGCCTTCAGCTGACTTAGCAGGACACAGTATGGCTGGGCTCTGGGGTTAGGAAAGCTGGGTGAATCCTTCACGCTGGCTGGGCTCAAGCAAACTCCTTAAGCTCCCTAAGTCCCAGGAGACAAGTGTGAGTCGAGGCCTGGATGAGATGATGCCCACGGGCCACCAGCTCAGCATGTCCCTGTTAAATGGACAGTGACTGCAGAGCAGGGCCAGATGACCTAGCTTCTCCCAGCACCGTCTACCACCCACTGGGCAAGGCCCTCAACACAGGCTCTTAGTAGGCATTCGATAGCTATCCTTGGAGCTCAAGGGGAAAATTGACTTTTTTTGTGCTATGAGCAGCCAGGGCCTTCGGATCGATAATGGCCTCCGCCTCTGGCTTATTAAGTGGCAGCCCTATGCTGCCCAGAATAGCAGAAGAGGCGGAGAGGGTGTGGAGCCTACAGATGGCACGTGGCTGGTGCACTGCAAACAGACTGATGGGGTAGACGCCAACGCCTCTGCTCTGGTCCACTCACCTGGGGGCACTCCCTCCAAGGTGAGAGGAGCTGATCTCTGCCCACACTTTGCCCTAGAAGAGTTGCCACGTAACCAAGGTACACTTCTGATCACCCCTACCCCTCTAGGATCTTATCTGACACACACACTCCAAGAGCCCCAGCCTGCAAGTTTCTGAAATCAAAGATACATGTTGGTGACAGCTGCGGGTGAGCCGGCAGCCCAGAGGGTAGAATCCAGGAGGACTCTGCTTGCCTCTTCAATGCCTGTGCGAACCAGAGAGGCCCAATTGCCTGGCCCCGTCTAGCCTTGACTGCCCAGCATCTCTCTGATGTTCTACCTGGCTTCATCTGCCACCTCAGGAGCAGCCTCTCTCCAGTCCCTGCTTCTCACTAACCCCAGCCTTTGCATGACTATCCGGGCCACCTAGGACTGGTGGATTGTGAACTGACTCAGGACACTACCAAGTCTTCTGGGCTCTACCAGGGCAGATTTCCACACTGAGGAATCTCAGATGGTCCTGGCTACCACAGGGGGCATTGTACCCATTAGTACTAGAGAATAGAACTTGGTCCAAAAGGACCCCAAGGGTTCCTCTAAGGACCAGGGGCCTGGAAAGACCTCTAGAACACAGAGGCCAAGGGAACACTTCAGTCAAGAAAGGAGGCACACCAGCGTCGGGGTAGCGGCCTGGGAACCAGGACAGTAGATAGGACAAAAGCCATGGGTCGAACCGGGTCACTGATTCTACCGCATTGCCACCACGCCAGGAGCCCTGTACAGGACCAAGTCTTGTGGAGGAAGACTCCATCCTAATGACACAATTCACAGGTGGGTCTGCCACAAACTACAAGCTCCAAGTGTATCGTGGTCTTCCTGCCTAGGAGAGTGGGTGACCAATGTGTCACCTTCACAAAGAAAATAAGACAGTCAAGACCTCAGCTGTGGTTCCTATCAGCTGGGGACTCCCACTCACTGCCTCACAGAGGCCCTTGCCCCAGCCAGCTGCGCTGTTTCAAATGACAATGGCCCCAGCCAGCAGGAGATCTCTCCCTCCTCTAGAACCAGCAACAGTTTAAAACAGCTGTCCCCTCTCCCAGAGCTCCTCTCTGGTGCTCAATCTCCCTCCGTGACCCCTCCCCTCTGAGGGTTTATGCAAATCCCAACTTCAGGATTGTTTCTTAATGTCAAAATGCAGGCGGATGAATGTCAGATGCGGCTGCAGACTTGGTTGGGACTGTGCTTGATCGGCCAGCTTGTAATTTCCTCCAAACCAGAGGGATCAGCTTCTAAAGCCTGTCCTCAATAAACACTTCCTCTCCGCCTGCCTGTCATCCTGTCCCCAGACTTGGTGACAGCTGCAGGACCCTTAATCCTTCCTCCACTCACAAACCAAACCCCTATGGAGCCAGGAGTCAGAGAACTCTGGCCAATTAAGCAGGGCACAATCTGGTCCCTGGTATTACCACCATCATCCCACCAGTAGCGCCAATAGTGTCACCAAGCTCACAGCATCATATCTGTTAGTCATTGGTTTCCCACGCCCACCATGCCCACTGTCACCAGAATTCCTGGATCCCCACACCCATCCAGACTTGGCTTACTTTGAAAGTGGAACCAAGGAGCAGTCAGAGGAATTAACAAAAGGATATATAACCAATTTAAAGAAGTGGGAAAGACTTGAGCAGCCATTCTACATAGAAGGTACAAATAGCCACCAGCAGGCAAAAAGACAGTCACCAATCAATAAAAACAAATCAGATCATGAAACACCCACATGCCCCCAGGGACGGCTACTATCACAGCCAGAAAGTGGCCAGAGTCGGTGAGGATGTGGAGAAACAATCTGATGCTCGGCCAGCAGGACACAAAACGGTGCAGCTGGTATGGAAAATAGCCTGGTGGCTCTTTGAAAAGTTAACAACCACTGTTGGTCCCAACAACTCAACTTCTGCCTATCTGTTCACACACACAAAATTGAAATCCAGGGCTCTAACAGAGGTTTCTCCACTGCGTGTATAACAACACTGCTCACAACTGTCAACACACTGTGGACAGTGCATGGAGCAGAAACATGCTAAGTTCATATGCACTGCAATTCAGCCAGGAAGGGGACACCCACGGGGTAAGCCCTGAGGACAAGACGCTTGGTGAAATAACCGGCACGAAATCCCAAGTGCTGTGTGGTCCCTCTCTCATGGGGAATCCTCTCTGGCGGCAGTTCCTTGCATGGTGTCCGGAGAGCAGCATTGCACGGTGGCAGAAAGTGTAATGGAGGCTGGGGAGAGGAAGGGGCGGAGCCTGAGGTGGGACGAGCCCGTGAGTGGCAGTGACAATGGTGAGACACACATGCACACACCCAACTGTGCACGCAGAAACACCACCACAGTGAACAGAAGCTGTGCTTTGAGCAGGTTTTTTCTTTGTTCTGTGTTTCGCTTTGTTTGGCTCTGTTTTCTAGAGACAAGGTCCCTCTCACTAGGTGGCCCCAGATGTCCTTTAACTAGTCCTCCTGCCTCAGCTCCCCAAGTGCTGGTATTCACCTGTACCATGAAAAGAAACCTACCCAACAACTGGAATCTGGTTTTCCGAGATGTCCCAACAAAGGACACATCTGCTCCTGCCTCACTCACTCACCCTGGCCTCCTCAGTATACCAGACACTTCTCCAGTCCCTTCATTCTGGCAGTTGTCACCCTTCCCATGGCTAGCCCCATTCATAGGGCCAACAACAACAATCTATTTTTTCTCCTAGCAACCTGCCTTCTCCACCTCCTTGAGGAACAGGTGCCTGAGGTCTACAGGACAGAAGCTGACCAAATGCTTCTTCATTCATACCACCCACTGCGCGTGATCCCACTGACTCCTGACTCCCCTCCCCCATATCATCCCTTGTCAGCAGGAAGAAGCCAGACAAGAACACTCGTGCGTCCATAAACCAGAGTCTGGGATGTTATGGCGGAAGTTCCACCCCAGGTCTCTCCCCATCTCCCTCCAAACCCTGCTGCATCTCAAAAAGCCCGATAAATGGTGGCCCCTCCCCAGAGATGATTGTCTCCTCTGGGGGCATTATATCTATTAAATGGGGGCTTTTTCTAACTCAGTTTGATCTGGTCTGATTTGGATTGCTTCATCGGTGGCAGAGAGGCTTATTGGGTGTAGAAACTTTTCACACCGCTCATGCCCTGCTCAGGGTATAAATTTCAGCACATTTTGGACACTACAGGAAGCTGAGGTTAGTTGTGAAGCCCAACGCAAAACCATAAATGTACTTTCAGCATGAATTTGGGGATGGGGAGAGAGCTCGGTGGGTAAAAGTACTTGTCACACAAATGTGAGGAACCGGGTTTGGATCGCTAGCACCCACATAAATGCTGGGTGGATGTGACAGCCTGTTTGTAATCCCAGCACTTGGAAAGCAGAGATGGGAATCCTGGAGCAGGCTGGCTAGTGAGGCTCGCCAGATTGGCAATCTGCTGTTCAGGGAGAAACCACTCCTCGATCTGTAAGGTGGAGCATAATCACGGAAGACACAAGGTTAACTCCATATGCATGTGCACACATGTTCATCTGTACCCACATACATGTGTATTCCCAAGCAATGCAAATATATGCATACCACATACATATATACATACAAATGATGGCTTTTTTGCAAAAACTTTTTTGGAATTTGATCTTACAATTCTTCGTTACTAATGTGTAGCTGCAGTACCGTATTGCAGTACGGATGGTTGCATACTCCTCATTTAAAGAGAGGGTTTGCCCGCTCTAACTTCAGCCTGGGGCGCTCTCACACTGACCAAATGGACACACAAGGACAGCAGGCCAGGCAGGAACGGGAGAGCCATGCAACAGTGAGTGGAAGTGAGGGCTTGCTATTAGCCAAGGTCCTCAGGGCTCAAATGCCAGCTTGGGGAGGGAGACTCACACCCTATCAAGACTCCTTAGAAATCCCAAGGTACAGGAGAGCAGGCTGGTGGGGGTGGGTGCAGGGAGCTCCAGCTGGCATTGGTGTCTAGAGCCACTGGATGGTGGTAAAGTGACTTCAGATCACAGCCTTCAGGAGCCAGCAGCAGCAGGCAAACCCCCGTCCCTCTGCTGATGGTGCCTCCCTGATGTGTACAGGGACAGACCCAGACCTGGACAGCATCCCACCTGGGGCCCGGAGGCTCTAAGCCTGCATTTTTTTGCAGTCACCAAAGGCAAAAGACCACACACTGGCCCCCATCCCCAGGGCTCCCTCATTGTCTCTTCCCATTTGAAAGCCAAGAAAGTCTAGGGCAGCCATCTTGCCTACTGGGTGACAGATGCCTGCCAGCAACTGGGACATCAAAGTGTCACCATCCCCAGTCTGCTCTGCCAAAGGCTGGGGAGCCCCCAGCTTCCCACAGAAGAAAGCTGCTAAGTGAGAAATGAAAAATAAAAATAGAAGCCCCACCTTCCACTGAGGCATGATTATGAGAAACTAGAATAAAAAAATCCAACAAGGGAGGAGGCTGGGTCAGGACAAAGGCAGCAGAGAAGAGACTGAGGGGGTAACTACATTGAGGATTAAAGATGCCTCTTCAGAAACAAACAGAGCTCCAGGCAACAATGTATGCAAATCCATGCAAATTACTTAGAGACAGTGAGGTGAGGTTTCTCCGGAGACAAGGGGGAGAGGAGAGGCTTGGTGTGGGACAGACCTCCAGCTGCTACTTCAGGACCTTCTAGGAGAAAGCAGAGCCACTGCCCCAAAGCAAGGGTCCTCCTCCACAGATCAGGTGACTTGATGTTTGGTCCATCCACCTCCTCCCGGCCTCCCTCACGCCGTGGTGGGGCTGGCTTTGAAATCCATGGAATGGCTCTCAGCACCATGCAGCCCTCCTCCTCAGAGGGAGGCCTGGATTTGGATGGTTCCATGAAGGTGCCTCCTGCAGGAAATCCACCACTGCTTCCTGCCCGTGTTTCCCCGCACAAAGCCACTGTCTGCACCTCAGATGCCGTCTACCCTAACCCTGCATTTTGCCCCAGTGGTCTGAGTAGCTGGGCAGGTCCTGCATGTCCACGCTGCAGGATCAGCGTTAGGGAGAGACAACTGAGTGGAGACACCCACACACACCACTCAGCGATGCCCATAATCTGATGGCAATCACTCCTCCATCTCCAGAAGAAGCTGATGAAAGAACTAATCACATGCTTATGGCATAGTGGGGAAACTGAGGCCCAAAGGCCAGCAATGATTCCCCAAGTCTTGGCATGTGTGAGTCTTCCCTAATAGGCTACCATGACTGACCATGTGCTTCTCTACAACTACTCTGGCTATAAATTAGGCAACCTGACTTGTTAAGGAGTTGACTCCACTGTCTTATATTAAAGTCCTAACTCTAGAACCTCAGAGTGGGACAATGTTTGCAGTCAGGGTGTTTAAGAGAAAATATGACGAATGACCTTTTAAGAAAGGAGACCAAAACATAAGCATGAAGGACCCAGACCCTCACCCAGGCCCCTGACAGGCTGCAGAAAAGACCCAGCAAGATGTAGGCCTCTGACTCAGCAACATGTGCTGAGCCCCCCTTCCCCGACCTTCCCTAATTACTGGGAATAAACACCAGATACTCTCCATATGGCAAGGAACCAATCAGAAGTTAGCTGGAGGGCTCTGGAATACAGAGCGTAGCAACTGCCCTGGGAGGGCCTCTAAGCATAGCAACCTTGCTGCAGCTACCCCTGGCAAACCAACTCAGGACAGTTAGTGCACCAACCTTGAGACTGTTGTGGACTCCAGACACACCCCTTGTTCTACCCTAATATATTCCCTGCCCCACTGCTGCTCGAGGTCCTCCTGCTTCACCTGCTGTGTCTAGTGGACCGAGAGGGAACCGAGTTAGCCTGTAAAATTAAAGACTCTGCTTTTGCATAGGATCAGGTCTCTTGGTGATCTTGGGGTTCAGAGTTTGGGCACAGCAAGCACAAACTAATTTGAGAATGCAGGGGATCACACTGTACAGCAGAGAGCAACGCTTCTGGGGGACCAAGCCGCCCATGCCATGACTGAGAAGCAAGCTTGTGCTATGTGGGCCACAGGCCATGTGTCATGGTTCCTACAATGACCCACCTCACAGCACTGTGGCTTCCATTAAAGAAGACAGCCACCGAAAAACCAGGGGTTGGGGCAGGAATATGGTGAGACACACAGGAATATGGTGGTCCACACCTCTGCTGGGTTCTTAACTAGAAAATGAGTGAACTTAAGAGAACACATGGCTGGTGGCTGACACCAGGTCAGTGTAGCTTTAGAGTAGTCAGATTCACAGTGGGACCTGACTGTGACAATGGCAGGTGACACAGAAGGGCACCCCACACACACACGCACACACACACACACACACTCCACACATACTCCACACACTCCACACCCTACACAAACACACATACACCACACACACACAATACTACATCTACATAGCACACACACACACACTCCACACATACTCCACACACTCCACACCCTACACAAACACACATACACCACACACACACACACTCCACACATAGTCTACACACTCCACACCCTACACAAACACATATACATCACACACACAATACTACACCTACATAGTACACACACACACACACACCCTACACAAACACTCATACATCACACCCACAATATTATACCTACATAGTATACACACATACACACACACACACACACACACACACACACACACACACACACACACCTCACCTTTGAGGCTGAGAACCCATCCGCAGCACTGGCTACTCCCCTCTTAGCAAGAGGCCTCCCCTCACCAGCAGACTTGGTTTCAGGTTCCACCACCTCAGATTGACTCATAAGCCCTCAGGCTGGCTGTTGGCCACAGAGAGGAACTCACATAATACCCACTGCCTGCTGCACGTGTCGGCTGGCTGTCCATCACCTGCCCACTCAGAACCAGGCACGGGAGGACGAGAGAATGAAGGCTGTGGTCCCCTGCATCACCTTGAACCTCTGCACCACTGACAGCCCCAGCAGCTGTAATTAACATGACACCGCTGACATCTAAATAATACAACAGCTATTATAAATAATACGCGCCTGATGAAGATCAAGTTATTTATAAAAGAATTAGTGTTGGCACGTGAGCATGGGTGCCTGTTGAACAGCAGGGACACTGAGGCTTCTGATCTGAATTTCTATGGGGCCTGATGAGCCTCCTTAGGAAGACAGACCTTGAAGTTTCCTCTGCTATTTGCAAACTAATTCCTGGTAATGAAGAAATTAGCGTGGAAAGTGAGACTGGAGCTGGAGACAGAAGTGGGGGAAGAGGCATCTGGCCTGGTGTCCCTCCCTCGTGAAACCATGGAGAACGGTCACTGTTTGGCATGTTGGGAATGGCAGTCCAATGACACAAGTTATCAGGTCCAAAGGCCAAATCCTACCATAGGAAACCACAAATGACATGTATCTTGGAGGGGCCTCACCTTCTGGAGAGTGGACACTGGGTTCTAGGGACCCAATGGCATACCAGCTGTCCTCTCCCTCACCCTGCCACCAAGCTTAATCTGAGCCTAGATCCAGAATTCCCATATATAGGTCCCGGCTTCTGGAAGCTTCACACCAACCCTTTCTCCAACACTGAAGGAGTGTTGCCATGGCTTGGATGGGCTACAAAACAGAAGACAGTCATCTGGGCCTACAGTCCTATCCAAAGTTGAGGAGTCATGTCTGCTAACAGCCTGAAGGGGTGTCCCACGCAGAAACAGAGTTCCCAAGCATGTGTGTCCTCTGATCTGTCCCTTGTCCCTCACCTACCAGGGGCTTACCTGTGGTTTCCACCCTGCTGACCTCATCTAACCCTAACCTCTCCCAAGGTCCCCTCCCCTCCGTCTCTGGCTAGCTAGCTTTGACTTCAGCTGCAAAGTGTCTCTCAGTCAGTGGGGAGTAAGGTTTCAGAAGTGGGGCCTGAACAGCATGAGGAGCCCCTCTCCAGCTGCTTCTTCCTAGCTGTAAAGTGATATCTACTTCCATTTTGCCTTGCATGTGGGGCTGGCAGGACAGAGGCAGGAGAGTCTCAGAAGAGAAGTGAGCTGTGTCTGGAGGCCAGAGCCAGAGGTCAGGCGGTTAGAGGGTGATTGCCTGGTCCAGGCCCAGTGTTTATCCACTGCCCTATCTCTTGAACACTGCCTGGAAGGGGGATTCTTGGGTCAGAGAGGATCCTTGACATAGCCTGACCCCAAATGATCCTGGCCCCTAACAGTAGCTCCTGAGACAAGGAGACGGATGGGCCCCTACAAGGAGCTAGCTGTCTCTGTAACACGCCTTCAGGAGGATGCCAGCTTGATCTCCATCCCCCAGGGAGTCTTGTCCATTTCTGGACAAGCCAAGAGGCCAGGGCAGGGCAAGATAAGGACACAGTGAGATGTGAATTGCTCAGCACAGCCCCTGCCCTGGGCTAACGTGAAATGCGGAGATCAGTGGAGGGCCATGTGCGCTTGGCCAATAAGGCAAGGGTCAAGAGGGAGACCAGCATCCACCAAAACCCTCACCCGCCCAGAGAATACCCACATCCCCACCTGATTATCATTCACCATACCAGGAGCACTTACTGAGTGCCATCTGTAGGACCACTAAGCTACCCCCCCCCCCGCCAGGTCATTGCCCTAGTCCTCCCTGCATTAGGGCAGCCCGGGGTTCTGCTCCAGGGTTTAGCTTCATGCCCTCCCTTGCTGCTGTGCTGTGTCTCTCTGTCTGGGATGCCTGCTCAGCTTCATGCTGCTATTTCAGCTCACAACGTTTATAAAATTGCATCCGGAGCCTGGCACAGCAATGCAGAGCCAGCCTGCTCCGAGTCCTCAGACAGCAGCTCCTGAATTCTAATTGAAAAGTGATTAATTACCGCCATGCGCTCCACTCATGCGGCTGCCACCCCTTGCTCTCCCATTCTCCACCCCCCCTCCCCCTGGGCGGAGCTGAAGGCAGCCAGAAAGGTGTGGGCTGTGTGCTTTTTGTTCAAGCTGAGCTGTTTTCAGTCCCTTTGTTTTCACGAGGGTGAGCCCTGGTGCAGGAGCCCAGAGAGCACTTGGGGGCAAATCTACCCTAATCTATGTAAGCACCTCCCAAACTCAGGACCTCCAGTCCTTCCTGGGGGGAATGTCAGACTCGATGTCCTGAGTACAGATCCGAATGCCCACAACTGTTGAAACAGAATTATGTGTGTGTTGGGGGTCCCCATACAGACTCTCCACCTCCATCTTGTCTGCCTGGCTCCTCCCAGTGGCCTCCCCAACCTAATCACTGCCAAATTACTGTGGTCCTACTCTCAGGTCCCCTCCTGCCAGGACCCCGCTCCACTGATGCTGGGGTACTCTCTGCCGTCAAGATTGGTCACCCACTGTTTACTGTCTGGAGCTCCTGCATCCACAAACCTTACCACCATCCCCAAAGGAACTATCAGAAGCCAGAACAAGTTCCTCACTGCCTGCTTTGAAGCCCGCAGATCCCTGGGAAACTGCTGGTGAGACACCTGGACCGGACCCTAGCAAACGGGAGATTTGGGGGGATGTTGAAACTGGGGGTAACAAACACTAGGTGAGGCTTGCCAGATCAAGACAGGGCTTGCCCGATCAAATGCACACAATTCAGCATGTGTGGGGATCTGCGGGTTGATAGAAGACTCAGAGCATCACTCAAAGCGGTCCCCAGGATTTGGAAGAGTCAAAGACAGACAAGGGACAGGAGAGGACCTGGGGGGCTCTGAGCCTGATCCCATGTCTGTGTCTTGGGCATGCAGGGGCTGCCGGGACCAGTCTCAAGCGCTGTGAGAACCAGGAAGCAGGAAGTGGGTGCTCCCACATGCCCGCACTGCATCCACACTGCCATGCACCCCGCCTAGCTGTGCCGGTGTTGAGGACGGCCCTCCACAGCCCCTCTTCACCAGCATCTGAAACCCTGCCAGAAATGCAACCTTTGAGGCAGTTTCCCCTCATTTAAATTCTTTCTTGACATTTGTATGACAGAGAACAGGAACAAATCAGCCAGGAGGGAGCAAACCCAGAGCCATGCAGGCTCCTGCTAGGGAGGCTGGGGGAGGGAACTGAACAGGGCCCGACTAGACCTGCTGTTGTGGGAGGGAAGGTGTATCCTGGGCAAGTATCCCCATGAATCTCACCATGGTCCCATTCTATGAAGTGGGAAACTGAGGCTCTGACGGGTGAGGTGACGGGGGGCACACAGCTGGCAGCTTTTCAGCCCCTGTGGGATATATATGCCTAACAGACCTGTCTGCCAAATATGAAAGGGGAATCCCAGAGACCCACCTAAGCCGGTAAGGCCGGAGGACCCAAGCTAAGATTCCCCAAGGAAAGTGTTGGTCCTTTGCATATGGGGACCCATAAATTCAGCTGTGTGGCCATGGGGCCACCCTGACTCCCCAGCCTCAGTTTCCCCACTTGTTGAAAGAGGAAGCCAGTCTTAGGGTATATGCGAGAAGCTAAGCCAGGCAGAGGTATGAGAGTCTTTCCCAGGACTCCCAGGGCCCCAGGCGGGGAAACCAGACCCAAGGTGACAGACCAAGAATACAGAGTGGTACCCCATGGATTGTTGGAACTACCCTCCCACAGGCGTGAGTCTATGGTGATACTTGGGGCTGAAGGGAACAAGAGAAACCCTCAGGGAGCAGCCCACGGCTAATATGCAGTAGCACCCTGACGCCACCCAGATGGAGGGTTTCTAGTGCCCTCAGGGACCCAGTTCTGTAGGCACAGTTTCACACCCACAGCCAGACTCAAACTGAGAGGGTGTGGAGGGAAAAGAACCTGTCTGTCCCAAGCCTCTTAAGAGGGAGTCTGCAGAGAGGTTGACCTTATTCTTGCCTGGCAGGGATCAAGGGGACTGGAGGGTGCAGGGAGGGAGGGAGGGAGGGAGGGAGGGAGGGAGGGGCCGGCCTTTCCTGGGTGTCTACAGTCCACTCATTCAGACCCAGGGTTGCTACAGACAGACCAACCTTCCTCCCAACTGTGGCAGGGATTCATGGGTCTTTGAAGTGTTACTTGCTGGCCCCTCAGGTGCACTAAGGTAGACGGTCACTTAGCTGGACAGGATAAGGCAGGCACTTGTAAGGTTAAGCCGTAAGAAATGGATTGTGCATCCACAAATGAAAAGCCAGGCTTTCCATTCCATAACTGCCATGGGCCCTGATACTCTCCCACGGGAGCTGTGGGGCCCCAGCTTCCCATAGCAGAGAGGACCTGGATGGACCAGCTGGTGGCATCAAGGGCCCGGGTAGCTTGAGCACCGGTGGATGCCAGGACAAGGATGCTGACAGAATCTGTTTCCCCTTGCCCTTCAGAAATCTCCATGTCCCGCCCAGATCCACCTGCATTTTGAGTAAGTCTGCAAAGTTCAAGATCCTCTCTGAAGCCAACAGGCACTTGAAGTCCACGTCCATTGACATATTTCAGGAAAAGTGACCCCTAGCTGACAGGTGAGAAAGGGAGCCTTCGGTGATGTCCCTGACTATGGACACTTTGGGCATGACGTGATTATCAAATAGAACAACGACTGTAGAGCCCCTGCACAGAAAACTGCTGGGGCCACTTCTCCAAACCACGTCCTGCGGAGGGGAGGCAGCAGTGGTTGGAAGGACCTCAGCCTCCCTGTGGGAGGGAGCGGATCTATGACGACACTGGGCTGTGATCAACACCACAGGGACCGGAAGTACTCACGGAGCCCAGCTCCACAGGAGCTGGGAGGGCAGAAGCTGGGGATCTCTTCCAGGTACACTGGGGATCCAAATGACACCACAGCCCGGAAGCCTGGGAGATGGGACACAAGTGGGGAGCGACCTGGGGTGTGAACGGCGTGAAGATGTGTGGGAACTCTGAGGAATAGGGTTCCACAGACAGCACACCAGGCCAGCTGGCTCAGGAGCAAGCAGGAAGGACTGCTCAGGGGAGCAGAGGACCCAGGCCTCAGGTCACAGCTGACCTAGATCATCCAGGTGTTTGCCACGTGCTGTGGCTGGGCTGCGGGGTGAGGGACCAGAGCGATTCTGGTGACCCCAGAGGAAAGATGGGAGCTGATTCCTGACTCCAAAGCCAACACTACGCAGGGCTGAGGCCTGTGGGTAGAGACAAGGGCAGGGAGGCAGACAGACAGCAGTAACCACGAGAAAGGAGTGGCCTCCAGCTCTCCCCAAGCCCCTCCTGGAATGCTTGTGCCTAGGCTCCATGGGTAGGTGGAACGTTTGCTTGTTTTTCTCACTTTCCTTAGATACAATTATAGATTAATTAATTCTCACCAAGCAATATCTGACCTACATCAGCGCCGCTGTACGACGGCAGAGCCAGAAGAAAGACTCATTCGGCTATATAAAGACAAGCGATCTATTTTAAAAGAAGGGCTTGTGCTGGAGTCCGCTGTTCCCAACAGCCTGGTTACATAAGACTCGTTTAAAGGCAACACGCACCCGCCTGCCCACGCGATTCATGGCTCAGTGGTTCTGAACACGAGGTTAATCGGCGATTGAGTCTGGCCACACTGGAGGGGCTTGGCCAGGAGGCCAGCCTCCTGGGGATGCAGACACAGGTTCTAGAGCTCTTCCCACAGCTGCACTCCCTCTCCGCTGCCTCCTGACCCACCCAAGCTGGTTCCACACCCTCATTTTAATTGTGGGATCCCCGGGTCGGCAGGATCCCCATCTCATTCATCAGTGTGTCCCTGACACCCAGAGACAGCCTAGGATGGCACAGGCAGTGGTGCTAATGGATCGAGCTGTGATGTAGCAAGAAGCCGCAGGCGGTGGGGGATGGCTCACACTTGCTGAGCACAGCAGCTCAAGGCATGGAGTCGCTCAGTCTCCCATGATCCTTTGCCAGACTGCTCTGCTAGGCGTGCTACCAGTGCCATGGACACCTCTGAAATGGTATGTATAAGCCCGTGCCTTCTCCTTTCCTTGATGTAGGCTAGGGGATGAACAGAGTTACAGTGAGATCTCCAAGCCTGTGGTTCCAACCTGGGACCTGCCTGTCTCTCTCATTCTTTCCTGCATCCAGAAAACCAGCTCAGTGTCCAAAAGAAGCTTTGAGAACAGGCCCAGGGGACAAAGGCTGAGCATGGCAAGACCCATGAGTGATCTTGGGGCCAAATCCCTGACCCGGCCACGCCTTTAGGTGAAGCCTCAGCTGCAGAACCCGTGCACTGCGTTGTTGCAAGAGTATAGACAGAATCTACACTTGCTGTGTTGACCCACTGCACTTGGGGCAAGTTGCCCGGGCTATGTGCCTCACTTGGGGGGCAGGGAAACTGAGGCTCAGTTCAGTCCAACAGTCCATGTCAGCACAGACTCACTGGCTCTGCACAGCACACAGATCTGGAGCTGAAAGAAAGGGACAGGGTCAGCCCTGGCCAGGCAAGTTGTAGCCTGCCATGCCAAAGCCAGTGAGAAGTCCAGCTACCCTGCCTGCGCCAGCCACGGGGCCGTTTCCTCCTGCGCCAGCCACCGGGCCGTCCCTGCCTGCGCCAGCCACCGGGCCGTCCCTGCCTGCGCCAGCCACCGGGCCGTCTCTGCCTGCGCCAGCCACCGGGCCGTCTCTGCCTGCAGCCAATCCTCACTCTGGTTCTGGGTTCAAAATGAGTTACTACCTTACCTTGGAATTTGGTGGCTCAAGATACACTCAAAAGAGGATTTGCTCACGGGAAGCATCAGCGCAGAGTCCGCAGGCCCCTGCTCCAGACTCCGCTCTCATTTATGCTGACTTTTTTTGGAGTCCTCCAGGCCTTGGCTGGAGGCTGTGGAGGCCAAACCCAGCCGGTACAAAGCACAGCCTCCAGCCAAGGTACAGTGGTTCATCTGCTGGGTTCACTTCCACAGTTTCCTATTATTTGTGGAGAGAAAAAGTCAGGGACTTCCCACTAGTAATCACGGTAGACACAGCATTACAGGTGAAACAGAAGTGTATGACAACACAGACATTCAGACGTCTGTAATGGGGAGGGAGAAAGGAAGGGATGAAGGGGAAGCCACAAGCCCCTGTGGGAAGGTGAGCTCCCTACTGTGCACATTCTCCACCCCAGCCCTCACCCCCAGGAAAGCCTGGAGCACACAGCCCTGGTCCCAAAGCCGGTTAGGGCATGGCACTGTTTAAACCCGAACCTCACATACACTTGCCAATGGAAGCAAGACAGAGCAAGAGACACAGACCACAAGAGACACAGGCAGTCTGAACCCAGTCCTCTTCCTCCTACTCCTGTGACCCCTCCCCAGATAAATCTAGTCCCCAGAAACCGCCCAGTAAGGGTGCAGCATCTCAGTGCCCAGGCCTTCAGGCCCCTCCCAGGAAAACAATGAGGAAAGCATGTCGTGTGATGGTCCTCTGTCTATCTGTCCCACCACGCAGTTCTCTGAAGACTGGCATGGCCAAGCACCTGGCAGGGCCGAGGGCACAGAGTCCCAGTAGCAAGCTAGCTAGGTTCTACCCCCATGGTTATGACGTCAGAAGAGTAAGAGAGCTACCAAGGACGATGCTTAGTCACGGCCACCCACATCCGAGAGGCTGCTAGTGAGACCCCTTGGCAGAAAGGATCTGGGGATCACAGGGGCTGTCACAATCAGTTACTCTTGCCATCCGCTACTGGCTACTTACCCTTGCCCAAACCCAGCCCCAGAACCAGACCCTGCCAGCCGTAGACTCTGGGCTCTAGCGCAGGTTGTTCCTACTCTATCGCCATCTGGTGCGCTCCAGTGTGCTTGATACTCTGCCCTATGACTCCCACATCTCCTGCCACCAAGCTGTGTGTTTAAAGAGGGACACACACCTGGCTGCCCTCTTACAGACGTGAGGCTGGCACATCTCCTCTATGTACCACATCCGGCCCCAGGCTTCCAGCCTTAGCCTCTCACAGGGCCTCTCCCTGAAAACCCGTCCGAGAAGAGCTAGCACCAGATGTTCCAAGGCTGGCTCCTGCTTCCTTGGCTGTGTGGCTGGCTGCAGGGCAGTGACTCTGCCCCTCTGATTCAGAGCTACATTCTGAAGACTCCAGAGGTCCCCAGGGCCTGAGTCCTCCTGTGGGAGACCCTGTGAGACTCGGGAACGGCCCTGGCTGTGGACACCTCCCCTCTACACAGAATCCGCGGAAGTGGACTGAGCAGGTTTCACAGAGGCCCCAGCTGTGGCATCTATGGTTCTGTGACTCCCTCCCTTCCCCTCCCCTGTCTTTCTAGAACAACACTTGAATACAGGTGTTTTGTCAGAGTACCGATAAAACTAGGATGATAGTAAGCGATAGAATTGTTGATTGGATTTCTTATTCTTTCTCTTCTGGTGCTTCCTGACACTTCAATTATTTCTGTTACAACTTTCCATGGACCGGTTCATGAATTGCTCGGGAACAAGTAACCTTTAAGCCTCCGGTTTAGCACATTCCAGTAATCCCCTCGGAAATGTCTCAGCTCATCCCAAGTGCTCAGGCTACATGACCCACTGCACACGCTCCATCAGCAAATTACTGCTGGGTTAATTCCAATGTCAGTGCAAACCTGACCAAGGTACCCGTGCCTTTGCAAAGTGTATGGGGAAAGCCCAGCTAGTTGGTGGTGGTGGGCATCACAGGGCACAGCCCAGACAGGCAAGGCAATCTTGTTTTCACCAGAAGCTTTGGGCAAGGGCCGGCATTTGGAGGTAGGGCTCCCTGTATCCAGATTGATTCCAACATGAGTCAGTAACAAGTAATGGCTTATTCAGCTCTCCATTGTCTCCTGCTTGGTAAGATGCGTAAACACCAGCTCCCATCTAGCAGGAGACCTAAGGAGTCAGTAATTGGAACAACGTATGGCAAAGAACCACTGGGTGTTTAAAGCTGACAAACAGCCCTTGTGATGCTTGGATCAGCTTCACGACAATCATCATCACTACCATCAGGTCACAATTGGCTGTATCCCGACCCCCAACATGTTACCACTCTCTTCTCACTATCCTCAGCATCAGCATCACAAATCAGCATTTTCATTATCATCCCTGCCATTGCCACCATCATCATCACCACAATTACCACTACCATCACCATTACCCCATCACCACCAGCATCCCCACTGATGCCGACTCCATCACCATCACTACCGTGCCCGCATCACCACCACCATCACCATCACCATCGCCACCAGCACTACCATGCCCCGTCATCACCACTCTTACCATCACCGCCATCACCACCACCACCGTCACCGATATCACCGTAACCACAGACACAACTGTTAACAGTCTTCACCTCACTGTTGCCCCCATCATCATCTTCTCCATCACCCGTTATCCCCTCCACAGCCTTCTCCGTCACACTGGTAGCTTTCGTTGCCCCCGTAACCATGATTTCTACTACCATCACATTTATTGCCACCATGTTCACCATCACCACCTCAGTCACTGTGCTTACCACAGCTGCTCAGTGAGCCTACAGACTCCTGGCCTACTAGGCCTTCTCAGGCCTGGCTGCAGGACATCCCACCAACAGCTCCCACTAGTCACCTGCAACCCCACTGTGTTCTCTGCGCACTTCCTGTGCCCCACTGTCTCCATCCCCTCTTCTCCTCAGGAGAAGATGGGCTATGGGGTCTAGAAGGCTTTGCTGCCGAGATGATGATCAGTAAAAATGAACAGATGGATGGATGGATGGATGCATGGATGGATGGATGAACAAATGAATGGGAATCTGTATCTGTACAGGGACTGAACTCCTCAAGGTTAGATCAGGGACCCCTTGTCAATGTGTGTCTACTTTACAGATGGAGACATTGGACTGCCAAGTCCAAGGGTTCAAATCCCATGAAAGCCAGCCCTCTGCCCCAGCATATTACAGTGGTTCCCACTGGCCCCATAGCTCCCTCAGCTGCCAAGAGTGCAGCTCTTCCTCTGAAGCACAAGCCAGAGATAGCCCAGGGATAACAAGCTGTGGGGTCAGGACAAGGATCACAGAGACTGTTGTTCTCCTGGCGACAGTGAGGCGCCCACGACACAAGCCACTCCAAGGTACCAGGAAAAGAAAGACCAGATGTCCAGCTGTTTGTACTAAGAGTATGCATGTGCTGCCTTTATTGCCAGGAAAGTGTGTGTGTGTCTTCATTGCAAGTACTAAAAGGTCTCCCTCTTGTAGGAGGGAGGAGCTTTATATACAGGTTTACAGCAGAGTGGAAAAATCCCAGGTAGAACAGAGTGTGTTTTCCTACTGATGAATGTTGATGTCAGAGGGTCAATGCCGGGCCAGTAAGCCAGGACTAGAAAACAGGAAGCACTTGGACTGGAAAACAAGTTGCACTTGTAGGCTGACCAGCAACTCACAGAGACCCCATGGGGCTGGGGCCCAACATCTCCCCCCTTCGTTATATATAAATTAGCACCTATCTCAAGTGACAAGGACATTAATGCCAACCTTGTATAAATGAAAACAAACATTTATAAACAATATTTGGGAATGTGGGCGTCATTCTTTCCAAACTACTTCCTGCTGTTAAGGGGCACTGAAATTCCATGGGGATCATGACAAAAAATCAAAACAAAAAAACCCCCAGAAACCTGTTGAAGTTCTTGTTTTTGTGGTCTGTAAGGCTGCATCATCTCAGCTGTTTTAGGTGTTGGATCACCTGGGCCACTGCTTCAGGTGGTCTTGCTTCATCAAACCATACTAGTCTGGAAGGAACCCACAGCTTTTTATGTTCTGTGGAAAGAAAAGCAGAAATTCTTTTCCCAAGTAACCTGTCCTTATATTTAAATTTAGAAGTCAAAGCATTTTCAAAATATATAAGTTGGATTAATTTAGCAGCATTAACAATCAAATGTCTTTTAGCAGTTTTTGTTCCTTCCTTAGCAATTAAACAGTTTAAAGACAACACAACTGTACACAGTATCCAGACTCTCTGTGTATTTTTCATTCCATATACTTTTATCTTTTCCTTTTCTTTTACTTAATACCAGTACCTCGTTTATTAACTGTTACCAATTTTCAATTCACCCACTTTTTATCCATCCTCCAACTGAGGATGATCCCTCAGGCAAAAGCCTAGAGATTTAATCCAATCCACCCTCCAACTGAGGACAGTCTCTCAGGTTCCCCTTTCTTTCCCGACCTTGGTGTCAGGCAAAGGCCTGGAGATTTAATCCAATCCACCATAGGGCTGGGGCCCAACAGACAGCACCGGCTCTAGGGGCCCAAGACTGTGGGGAAGGTCCAGCTGCCCTGCCTTTATGGGGCCTCTGGGGCCTAGGACCTTAGGGAAACTTCTGGAAGGAGACTCAAAGCCCCCAAAGCCACAGACGCCAGGGGAAGGCAGTGTCTTGAAGGACAGAACCAACACAGCAACTTGCCTGCAGAGGAGACCCTCATTAGGACAGCCCCACACCTTCTGCCACGACGAGAGAGAGGCCAACAGGACTAGAAGCTGAGTTGAGATCTGTGCTGTGCTTGTTCCTGTGGTCTGCTCCCCGGGGCCTGCCTAAGGCCCCCTGGGGGCTTACATCCCTTCCGGTCCTTTCTGCCACATTCTGCCAGCCAGCTTCCATCCGTTTCTCTGTCTCCCAGGGCCTTGCTCAGGGCTCTGTGGACAGATCTCTGGGGTGGACGGGGAGGAGCATGGAGTGGATGGGGAGGAGCATTGGGGAAGAGCTCAGGGGTGGATGGGGAGGAGCACAGGGGTGGATGGGGAAGAGCACAGGAGTGTTTTGGGAGGAGCACAGAGGTATTGGGGAAGAGCACGGGGTGTTTGGGGAGAAGCACTGTGGTAGATAGGGAGGAACACTCTATGTAAACAAATAACATCACGTGTGCAGGAGAAGCAGAGCTGAGGATGGGATAGCCAGGCTGGGTGCCCAGAAGCAGCTGACACTGAGTAACTACCCTAGTGCCTCTCAGGACCTGCAGTAAGAGACTCGGGAGAGCTGGGCTGGCCACCTCACCCCAGAGCAGACAGGAAGCATTTCCCATGACACCTTGCTCACCAGTCAGGGTGTCCCACTGCCCTGACTCTGTGGTACCCAGCCCTTTCTTCAGACGCTTACCGCAGTTGTAGCTGCTGTCGGGAGGCAGACTGGGGCAACCAGGGACCCTAAATCCATGCCCTTCCAACCTCCTCCTTAGGCTCTGTGCCCTGCCAGGCAGGTCCTGATGCAGACACACCCCTGGAGGCCACAGGTCAGCATCTGTCCTGGGTTCATGTCTTCAGCCCTAACTCCAGCCAGATGTGAGACAAAGTCTCTTGTTGGAGGAGTAAGGGTCTGTCCCTGAGCTCTAACCCCAAATGTGGGGGCCTGATATGCCCCTTCCTAAGGAGAGGTCAGACGTGAGCTGAGCAACCCTTCCATCATCCACTGGGGAGCACAGACCCCACCCACTTTTCCACTCTGCCTCATGATGGGCCCTCCCTGCCATGTTGGGAACAAAATCAGAGGCCCTTGGAAGCTCATGGTTTTCCATTGTCGTGAGGGCATCTGTGACTTAGCCTGGAGAACAGTGGGAGGGAGAGAAGAGACACAGTTCTCAGCCTCTATAGTCTTTCATCTAGACCCTAGGATTCAAAATAAGCTGTTTCTGCCCCCACCCTGACGGGGCCCGGGTGTGAACCTGGGCAGCTTCTAGTGGAGCTGCTGGGAGTGACACCTGTCATACCCCCACACTACCCTGTGCCCCGTCCAGAAACCAATGAGGCACCTGTAAGTGGCAAACATGGGAGGCAGACAGGGATGTGCCAGGTTCAGGGCTCACCCTCCTGTACCAAGCAGAGTAAACTCTGTGCAGGCAGATGGTGGCAGAGTCAGGACTGCAGCTCTGAGGGTGCCTTAGCTCTGCTGCATGCTGGGCTGGGGCTGCCAAAACAGGGCCTTGGGGGGCAGGCAGGGACAGAAGAGCCGTTCCAAAGGCAAAAATAAATGGGATACTTATTTCTGGCACCTTTTATAGATCCGAAGTCACTATGTTAGCTTAAGAATTCAAAATGTATAATGCATGGCTGGGTTTCTTCATGGAATCATGTTTTGGTCTATTTAGAGAAAGAAGGCCCGATAGGGACGGGATCTTCTCTCTAAGGCTCTTTAAACATTTTGGTGGGGGATGGAGGCCATATGAGCTGTCCCTGTTAGAGGTCAGGGGTCATAGGGTGGTGCTAAGCAGGAACCACTCCCTTACCCTGTCCTCAGAGTTCTCAGGCCTGCTACAGAGCTGAAGGCAATGGTCTTTGTGCCCAGGCAGATGTCTATGGGTTTCACATCCAGTACCCCGGCCGCACCCTTGACTAGGTCTGTCCCACCTCCCACCACAGGGGATCATCTGACACTGTCACCGCCCCACAGTCCAAGAGCGCATGCTAAAGTGCCTGGTTTCCCAAAACTGCAGGCTTAACTCACATTGCAGGATCCCACAGGACAAAACTAAGCCCGTGGCCTAGCAGTGAGGCCTTTGGGATCAGCCCCTATTGACGGCCGAAGTTGGTGGATCAGAATGCTCCAATGTCTACAATTTGACACATTCATCTAAAGAAACGGTCTTAGTCGGGTTCTGTTGCTGTGAAGAGACACTGTGACCACAGTTCTTATGAAGGTAAGGATGTAATTGGGCCAGGCCTACAGCTTCAGGTTAATTCTCTGCTCCCCCAGCCTGAACAGGGGCTTGCTGAGTGACTAAAATATTAAGACGTGCTAATTGCTTTTCTTCTTGTTGTAACCAAACACTCGACAAGAGCAATTTGAAAAGGAGGGGTTTACTTGTGCTCCCAGTTTGAGGGTGCAGTCTATCGTGGCAGAGGTGTGAGTGGCATTGCACCTTCACTTAAGACAGCAGAAGACAGAAGGGTCATGCTCACCTTGTCCTGTTTTGTTGTTGTTTTGTCTTAGACAGGGTTTCTCTATGTAGCCTTGGCTGTCCTGGAACTCACTCTATAGACCAGGCTGGCCTCGAACTCGGAGATCCTCCTGCCTCTGCCGCCCGAGTGCTGGGATTCAAGGCGTGTGCCACCAACGCCTGACTTCTCCTTGTCCTTTTTACTCAATCTGGGATCTCAGCGCATGGGATGGTGTCCTGCACAGTAGGGTATGTCTTCCTACCTCAGTTAACCAGCCTAGAACCTCCTTCAGAGACACTCCTGGGGGCTTGTCATCAAGGTGACTGAAGATCCTATAAAGATTCAGTCACTACTCTCATTCACAGGAGGGGTGCAGGCAGTGTGTCCCTTCAGATGTGCCTCGTCTCTAGCAATGCCCTAAGAGTGCTTACACAGCACTTCCCAGTCCAGGGAGCAGGGTAGAACTACACATCTTTGATGGGGAAGGGACAATAGTGACACCCGTGACAAGCCATGGACGCAGGATCCCTCTGCAGGCAGCTGCTGCTATCCTTGCATTTTGGTACGTTTGGTGAACATGTTTCCTCCTAGCAGAAGGGGAGCTGAGATGAGCACGGCCTGCGCTTGGGGTCCCCTGGTATCATCACTGGAGCATTCTCGGGAGGGAGGGGGGACCTCGGATGGGTCTAGAAAGAGAGGCAGGATGATGGGGTCACTGCAAGTCAAGGCCTGAAGATAGCCACACAGGCTGGAGAAGTAGGAAAGTTTTGTCCTGGGTCTTGGGAGGCCTCCAGCCCTACCTAGGCCTTCTTTAGCCCGGAACAATCATTGTGAATCTCTCAAAACCATGAGAAACGAATACATGTTATGTGAAGTGAGGATGTTGGTGGACACATTGGCCATTCATTGAGCAGAAATGAGAAAATTAATGTAGTGGCCCAGCCCTCTCCTCAAGGCCACACTGAGGAAAGGACAGCCTGTGTCCTGAGTACCTGCTCCATCTGTTGAAGAGATGCACTGACCTGGTCTGCATCCAAAGGTGACCCCCGAACTGGCATGGGACTCCATGGTAGGGGTCCTGGCACATTTGCTGGTGACGACGGCTTGTTTCATGCTGAATATTAAAGATAGGTTTTGCACAGATGTAGCAGGACGCTGAGAATGGTTGAAACCGAATCAACCACAGGAACAGCCAAGCCCTGTGCAGACTCCAAGGCTGGTGGGCAGGGAGGATGGGAAGAAATTGCCCCTGTTGCCCAGCTCATCAGAGATGCCTCCAGCCTCTCAGCCAGAGACCCTCAGAAAGAATACAGAAGGTGTCCTTTCACAGGACCTGCAGGTCCAGAAGCTTTTACACCCCACTCAAGAGTCCCTGCTGCAGAATAGCTTGTGGGGGGGGGAGGAACAAAGGACAACAGTGAGTTCCTGTGGCCAGGACAGTTTACCCCAGCCACCTGATCTGGTTTGACTCCTGATCACAGATACACATTGAGCCCGACCATGCTCACACACTGAACCCTGACCCTGCTTAAATAATGAGCCCTAATCCTGTTCACACACTGAAGCCTGACCCTACTCACACACTGAGGCTAACCATGATGCTCACACACTGAAACCTGACCCTACTCACACACTGAGCCTGACCATGCTCACACACTGAAACCTGACCCTACTCACACACTGAGCCTAACCATGATGCTCACACACTGAAACCTGACACTGCTCACACACTGAGCCTGACCATGCTCACACACTGAAACCTGACACTGCTCACACACTGAGTCTGATCATGCTCACACACTGAGCTCTGACTCTGCTCATACACCGAACCCTTACTCTGACCGCATGTTAAATTCTTGTCCCCTTTGTCCTCTCTTCCTCATCCTGTACAAATCCTAAGTCACAGCCTTGTCTCAGTTTGGTCCCTGACCCTACTAACATACTAAGCCAAGGCTCTGGCCATAGGTGGCACACTGAGCCCCTGCCTGTCTTCAGCTAGTTTTCAATCTTGGGAGGGAGAACCCCCCCCCAGTGCATTCTGGCCCAGCCCTCACTGAGTGCTTATGGACTTGCCTGGCAGGCTCTGCTCATCCACAGGGCACCCTTGCCAACTGCCATGTGTAAGCGGTACATTATTCCAGCCCAGCTCTGGTGCCAGAGGCCCAGCTCTGTCCCTGTGTCCCACCACTACGGCATGGCACTACTCCCTGTCTGTAGGCCCCGTCATGTGCTGGTGCACGTGGAAGCTGTGGTGTGCCTGTGTGTGAGCAGAGCCCTGGGTGTCATGGGAAGAGAAGGCTGCAAAATCAGCCTGTCTGGTCTTGCAGCCCACATCTGCTCCTGGGTGGGGGACACAGGGCATGATGATGGCTAATGTTGACTATCGCCTAAACAGGATCTAGAATCCTTGGAGACGGACCTCTTTAGATGTCTGTGAGGGGGTGTCTATCTGGGTAAACTGAGATGCCAATTCCCAACCTAAATGTGGGAGAGCGTTAGGATAACACCCTAGTCCAGGGTCCCATACGGACAGAAAGGCAGCAGCTGAGCGCCAGCTTCATCTGTCTCTGCCTACCGACTGTGGCTTCGACCCGCTGACTGGCAGACTGTAGCCAGCAACCCGCTGCCTCCCAACCTGCTACCAGCCTGCCCCACCCTGATGGACTATACAGTCAAAGCTTGAACAAAACAAACTGTCCCCAGCTTGGTTAGGAATTTTGTCACAGCAAACAGACGAGAAACAGACACACGGGGGAAGGCGCTTAACTTCCAAGCCTGGTTTGTCCTCGCTGCAATAGGGTGATAAAAGTACTGACTCACAGTTAGGGAAAGTCACTGGAGAGTGCCCACGTTACCAATGGCAGGGAACCCTTGCCACTGCCTAGGCCCATCAACATGGCACATCCTGCCCCTGACCCCAGGTTCTCCCACACTGACCTCTGGCCTCTTCCAAATGTTTTCTCAAGCCCACTTGGCGCCCCTACATCCCTCCTAGGTCACCTTCCCATTCTCAGGCCCTAGGGTCTGGGGACAAGCTCACACTGTGACCCACATGGTGAAGGGCCAGAGCCCCAGTCACTCACCTAGGTTCATAAATCTGCCCCATTCCCCTCAAGCCAATACAAGCCAGGCACCTGAAAATCCAATATATTTCATTTACAAGCTGGTCTATTACCCGATTCATAACAGATCTGTCACCCTGAGGGATCAATGCATCCGGAGGACGCCACATACATAACACCTATGTGTAATTGGGTTCTGGCTCCCTGGCATCTCACTATGCTGAGGGACTCTGGGGAGTCACTCACCCTCCTCAGTATGGGGGGAGCAGCGGTGAGGAACTGCTCCAGGTGCGGAGCAGCCTGGAGCTACAGGAGGGGAGGGGGTCTCAGCAAGTCCAAGTGGGCTGGCTGGTCACTTGGTCTCAGGCCTGGTTAGCATGGAGTCCCACTACTACACATGTCCCCCAGGAGAGTGCTTCTAGCCCACGGGTGACCCAGACAGCTCGTCGCAGGCAGCACTGGTGGAAAGACACACAGAGAACCACGGTTTTCAGGCACCTGAAGGAATCAGCCAGTCACCTGTTCAAAGTCCATCCATAGCCTGTTTGACAAGAGAAGTCCCTTCCCCAGTTAACCCACCGGCAAGGCACCAACCTGTACCTTAAATGGGCTAGGCTGGAGGCGTGTCTCTGTCTAGTATGAACTGGCCTGTGGATGCCAGCCAAGCAGGGGGAGGAGGTTGGTGTGCACGTCAGGGCGGAAAGGTGTACAGCTGGCCTTGAGTTCAGCAAGCATGGCTGCTGCCTCTGATCGCTGCCTCATCTGAGGGACAGAGACTCAAGCAAAGGGGCAATAGCCTGTCCCACACTCACTGTGGCTGTGAATGGCAACTCTCTTGTCCCACCCGGGTTCTTGTGGCTCAGTGAGCTTATCATCTGACTTATGGTGGCTGCATGAGGCAGGGCCACAGGCTGGGTACTTCCCATCCCCATTCCTGTGTTCTGGAAGCCTGGATCCAAGCCTTAGTGCTGGGGCCTCCTGAAGCTCCCTCACCGGTCCTTCTCACCCTGCTATTGATTCCAATCACAAATGTGACACCCAGTAATGGAAGTGGCATCTCAGTCTCCTGGGAATCTATGTCCCAAAATAGTCAAAAGGAAAAAAATGCTCACAGTGCAAGCGTTTTTCATGCTGAGGTGGAGTTATCAGGGCCACAGATACTTCACACACAAGTGTTTTTCTTCCGGAGGCTG
This sequence comes from Mesocricetus auratus, assembly GCF_017639785.1. Lineage (NCBI taxonomy): Eukaryota > Metazoa > Chordata > Mammalia > Rodentia > Cricetidae > Mesocricetus > Mesocricetus auratus. Next base: position 2,501,470 of record NW_024429232.1, read on the forward strand.
CCACATAAATAGGTTTGGAGCTTGGGAAACAGTAGCTCCTCCTATCAGTACAGGATAAAAGGGAACAGGGCCTTTGGGACTCAGAGGTCAGAGATCTAGGGTCAATCAAGCAGCAGCTGACCCTGGGCAAGGGAAGCTGACCCTGTGCCTCGGGCCCTTACCAGTCAAAGGGTGTGTTCATGGTCCCTTTCAGCCTCCTCGATGTCAGGCCAGGCACCTGGTCATCAATAAAGACTGTTCAGGTATTCATCTTATTATTATTATTATTATTATTATTATTATTATTACAATGATTTACTCAGAGGGGACACATGTTAAGGGCTAGCGAGATGACTCCACAAGCAAAGGCACCTACCAGCAAGTCTGAGGACGTGAATGCAACCCCGAGACATGGGGAAGGAGATAAGGACTACCACAAGCTGTCATCTGACCCCCTCTCTCAAGCCATGGGGCGTACATATGCACATACATAAACACAAAAACCAAATTTTAATGTAATTGTTTTAGGAAAGAGAAATGACAGTCCAGCCATATCCCCTCCCTTCCCACACTTTAAGCAGATCAAGATATGTCACGGCTTTGAGGGGCCAAACTCACAGCCAGGGAAACTGAGGCCCACTGGTGTCACTCGGACACTCAGCGCTGACAGAGGCTTCAGCTGCTTATCTCCTCTGCTCATTCTGGGCCCGCCAGATCCCACACTGGTGGCGATGGCTTCCTGGGGCCTCCAGGTGCGTAGAGCTGGCCATTCAGGGAGCAGGACAGAGCGAGTGGATGCTGTGGCCTGGCAAGTGGCTGGCAGCTTCTGAGCATGGTGTCCCTGAGCTATGGCATCCGTTATCCTGCTCAAAGCTGATGAGGACGAGCATGAGGACAATTAGTCTCAGGACTACTGGTGGAGGAGAATGGTAAGAGAAAAATAAATTAAAAAGAAATCCATTGGAGCTGTAACTGTAATACAGTGTATCATAGTCAATTGAATCGCAAATACAAGCTGGTCCCTTGTCGATTGATTTCAGCGAGTAAACAATTTAGGTATTTAAATTGGCAATTTGAGGGGGACGGAGGCAGAGCTGGCTGATGAGGGAACTGGCAGCATCATAATCAAAGTTGGCACGAACCTGACTGCTCCTCGGCTGCCGGAAGCTCCTCCCTCTTGCCCACGAGCTGGGCGCTCCATCCACAAGTCTTCATAGACCCCAGTCAGAAGCATGGCCGCCTGACCCAGTTGACTGGTCCCTCTCTCCTTCTGCGCTGCACCTCCCATGGCAGACTTGGCTTCTCTGTGCCCGCAGGTCTTCCCTCAGCGCTGGAGCTTTGACGCCAGGGGTCCCACTATTTTCCTGAGCCAAGCCCAGTTGTGTGAGGGGTTCTGAAGGTGGAGGGAAGAATGGAGAAATGGATGAAAAAGGGTGAGGGAATGGATGGAGAAGAGGGAGGAAGGGGTGGATGGAAGGAGGGACAGGAAAAGACGTTTGGAGAGATGGTAGAGGAATGGAGGGAGAGATGGAGGGAGAGATGGATGAGGGATGAAGGGAGAAATGGAGAAACGGATGGAGAGACGGTGGGGGAGGCAAAGAGGGGATAGAGGGAGGATGGAGGGTTACATGTAGAGACGATGAGTGGAGACATGGAGGTGTGGTGGGGTGGATAGGGAAGTAAAGGAAGGAATGGGTCAGGGTAGAGCAATGGAGGGAAAGGGAAGCAGGGATAGATAATGGAATGGAGGGGCAGAGAGTGGTGTGCCGGGCTTTTTTCTGTGCGGGCACCAACCAGCTGCCAAATCATGGCATGGAGACTTATTGTTAGTTTTGAATGCTCGACCTAGCTTAGGCTCATTTCTGACTAGCTCTTTTAGCTTAAACTAACTCGTCCCTCTTCATGTACATTTTGCTTCAGGACTTTTAATCTTTCCTTCCTTTCTCCTTCTCACCCCCCCACTTCTCTCTCTTTCCTGTTGTCTATGGCCTCCCTCGTTCTCTTCTCCTTCTTTCTCTCTTCCTTTCCCAAGCCTAGATTTCTCCTCCTATTTATTCTCTCTGCCTGACAGCCCCACTTATTCCTCTCCTGCCTAGCTATTGGCCACTCAGCTTTTTATTAGATCAGTCAGGTGCCTTAGGCAGGCAAGGTGAAATAAACGCAACACATCTTTACATAAAACACACACACACACACACACACCTTTACATCGCTAAACTAATGCAACATAAACAAATGTAACACATCGTTACATAGTTAAATATTCCACAACAGAGTGGATAGTTAAATGGATTGATGGGAGGAAGAACCGATAAGATGAAGATAGATGACAAATGGATAGATAGATAGATAGTTGATAGATTATAGATGATAGATAGTTGATAGATTATAGATGATAGATAGTTGATAGATGATAAATAGATGATAGATAGATGATAGATAGATAGTTGATAGATTATAGATGATAGATAGTTGATAGATGATAGATACATAGTTGATAGATGATTGATAGATAGATGATAGTTTATAGATGATAGATAGATAGTTGATAGATGATAGATAGACTATAGACAGACAGACAGACACACAGATAAATGAGTAGGTGGATGGATGGGAAGACAGCATGTGGCAGGTTATCAAAGCTGGTGGATATTTTAGGAGCTGCTACGAGAAGATAGCCATCTCTCACCTGTAAAAAAAACTTTTGGGCCTGAAATTCCAGAACCTTCCTAAGTTTCCAAACAAGAAGTGACTTAAAGCCAAGAAGGTTAAGTGAAGTGGATGACTACAGGCCTTGGGTCTCCCAGCATAGGGATATTCTCTCAGCTGAGAACAGCTCTGAGGAACAGGTGCTGTCCGGCAGGCCAGAGGGAGCTCCCTCTCCAGTCAGACCACACCAGACCCCTTCCTCCACCTCACACCATCTCCATCTCAGCAACCGACTGACAGGGTCAGCGTAGCAGAAGAGCATTTCCACTCAGGGTCACAGTTCCAGCTCTGCTGCGCTAGGGCTCAGAAGGCCACTCAGGAGAACATAACACATAGATGGCCATGCAGGAGTGGCCGTGTGGACAGCCCTGACCACCAGAGGGAGAGGCCTGACCATGGGATCTGAGTGAATGGGACACAGAGGGCCTTCTGGGCCTAGCTCCAGGGTCCTGGGGCGTGCCACTTATGAAAGGGTTCCCAGCACATCCCTAGTGGGGACGCAGGGACAGAACTGTGGGAGTCACATTTCCCCAGTATACCTCTCATCTCTGTCCCACCAAAAGATGGAGTCTATGCCCCCCTCCTGGAACCTGGAGGTCTTATACCTGTTCTAACCCAGAAAGTGTGAGACGCTAACACCAAGGAACTTCTGAGCCCAGGCCACACAGAGCACGGAGGGTTAGCAGGGCTTCCCCAGCCTGCCAGCCACCAGGACGTGAGGAAGCCTGGCCCACGAGGGAAGTCACCTTCAGGTGACGACCCACAGGCTCCAGCTGGCAGCCAGCCTCAGCCAGGAGGTGCATACCAAGTGACGCTCAGATGAGCCTAGCTATAAGCCCTTGGGTCACCCTAACCAGCGTTAAGAGGAGCAGAGGTCATCTGTCCAGCAGGGCACTGCTGAAGCGCACAGATTCATGAACAGACTGAATCCGCTCGACTGAGGTGGTTTGCTACACAGCACGCTGACTGACTAAGCACAAGTCCCCAAATCTTCCTCCTCAGCTGTGTCTTCTTAATGCTCCCGCCGTTTCTCCGGGTCCCATCCTCGATCCTCAACATGACTTAGGCTGTGGTAGTGGGGGCTACTGGCACTCAGCACTATGGACTGGTGACATGGAGCAGGAGAGAGGGGAGGACAGCAGACCTTATTCCTCTGGTGAGGGCGCCCCGTGTGTGAGCGCAGTGCTCGCATTTGGTCACTAACCTGAGCTGCGCCGCGTTAAGTGGGGGCACGAGAATCATCAGCGGCGCGATCACACGGCAAAACACGTATGCATGAATGTAACAGCCACGAGGTGGACTGTAGCAGGCACCCAAGGCTGGGGCTTGCCCAGTACCTGTGGTCTCCCGACGTCCTCAGGTAGACAGGCCAGGCAGACTTCCTCCCAGCCTGTAAGTCTCTCCTCAGCATGGAGTCTTTGGAACTCTCCCACAGCCCAGACTCTTTCTTCACTGGCGTTGTCTGGAGCAGGCTTCTGCTACTTATACCAGTGGGGTCTGGTTGAAACTGGCTGTTTAAAAGGCTGGTAGAGAGGCTGGCCGTGGAATGACCATAGGTCACACCGCTGGGCATGTCAGGGTGGAGGCCAGCATGGTCACCTGAGTGGGTGAGAAGACAGAGGCTGGTGTGGTCAGCTGGACTGGTTAAAGGAAAGGAGGGTGTGGTCCCCTGGGCTGTCAGAGCAGAAGGTGGGTGTGGTCTGTTGGACAGGTAAGAGTAAAGGCCTGGATGGGGCAAGAGACGGAAGAGAGAGAGATACAATCCACGAAGGGGCTCTCTAGGGTTCCTCACAGCCTTGAGGTAAAAGGCAGGGAGGAACTGGCCTGGATTGACTCTAGGCCCTCATAGTAAATTCCAGGCTGATGTCATCTCACAGGACATGGAAGAGAGGATTAGCTGTGGGCCGAGAAGTAGGGAGAAACTGAATCCTTGCAGAGGGTTCCAGACAGAAACCCAAGCTTCCGGGGGCAGTTGCAGAGACAGTGACTGAATCAGGGCAGACGGCTCTTGAGGTGAGAACAAAGAATGGGGGGGGGGAGCTGCTTGGGGACAGAAGGGGGCTCGGCATAGCCAGTCGTGCCCTGTGTCCCAATGGCACCATCCATGGCTCTACCCAGGCACAGTACTTCATTGGGATGTTCAGACCCCAGCATTCAGTCTGCCTCAGCAGGATGGGACCTCTCAGTCAGTGTCTCTACAGAGAAATCTGACCACATGGAGCCCCCCCCCCACCAGGGGAGGAAACCAGGCTGTCAACTATCCATCTGCTGCCATGAGGTCAGACTCCCATCCTGAGTGGAGGGGAGTCACTCCAAGATCCAAGACCATCTGCCTGGCCCTCGCTCCACACACTGCCTGGGGAAAGGACAGGGCAGACGCACGCTGTAGAGATATTCCAGAACCCGGCTACCTGGCTCCCTTGGGGTGACTTTAGCCCATGGGGACGTACAGGTCCTACAGCTACTGTGGGTCCTAACCCCAGGCGGCTGAGCTGGGGGCCCCTGCCAGTGAGACTTTTCCTCCACCATGCTCTGCTGTCTCCACCCTCTGCCTAAAACCCTCCTCCACCACAGCCCCCCACCCCACCACCGCCACTCCCCTGACCCCACACGTCCAAAAGAAACACACAACTCAACCCCTGGTTCACACAAAGCTGTCTGGTCTGTCAGTCCTGGGCCCAGGGTGTGCAACCCAGGAAAGCCCACCCCACACTTGCTCCCTCCTCCAAGAAGACCGGGTGGTGGCCAGACTTCTGCCTGATTTGATGACTCCTTAGGGAGGCTCTCTGGTCACTGCTTGTGTCAGCCTAGGCTGAGACTGTCCCCACACCAGATGGGCACCACAGGTAAGGCTCTCTCCTGCGTGCCCAGACAGCCATGTGACTGTGGGCCACCTGCTGCTCCAGATAGTGGGGTCTGAAGGTCATCCTGACACTCCTGGCCTGAGGGGGGAGGTGCTGGGTTTAGCCTGGCCGGCCGCAGCTGTGCTTGCCAGCAATGTCCTGCCATGCCCCTCACCTGAACTTCGCACCTGGCAAACCTGCTCCTCCAAGTCCCTTCAGAAGTGCTGACAAGTCAGGGGCTCACTCAGGGCAGCCAGCCTCAGCAGGAGTATGCAGGCTGGGGGATCCCAATCAAGCAACCATGAGGAGAGATCCCAGACAGACCCACCAAAGTCCCTAAATGCACTTGGGCAGAGTCAGAGCCATATCCATTCTGCTCCCATCAGTCAGGCCCACAGCTCCCCCCTGCAGGAATGCCTGCCTTCAGAGAGCCATGTCCTCCCTGGACCTCCCTGTGGATAGGGTTTCAACCCAGCAAGCCCTACATGGAGACCTAGGACAGAGACAGCTACGGAAGAGAAAGGTGACAGTAGTCACTTTGCACTGCAGCTCCAGTTCTGGTCCCGCCCCTCCCTCCAAGGGCATCACAGCCCTGTCCACAGCACTCTGCCCAGCATCCGAGGCCAGCATGTCCTCCAGCTGCCCTCACTAGCTCCTCACACCTGCAGACAGGAGGTGTAAAATCCAATTTGCTCCTGACACCTCCGAGGAACACCCTGGAGCCTGTCTGTGTTCATTGCTGCTACAGGGCTGGGAAGATGGCCAGCAGCTCAGGGTGTCTTCTGGTCGCCCACCTCACACCTCAAGTTTCTCAGGACCTTCAGGAGAGAAGCCACCTACAAACTCAGCATCACAAATTTTTAGGGTTCTGAAGCCCAGGACAGGGCGGAGCAGCCTGGAGCAAGGTAAAGGATGAGATACCTGCTCTCCCCAAGTTTGAGCGGCATCATGAAGACTTGTCTGGGGTGCGCTCTGAGGACCAGAGGTACAGCCTAGGAGGAACCGTGGACTCCAGGGATGTACACAGAGCCTCAAGCAGCTGTGAGAACACAACAGGTCCCAACAGGCTCTGCTGTCCTTTCTCAGCTCTCTAATCCACTTCTGCAGATCCCCAAGGTGACCTCAGGGTGACACAGTCTGAGAGCTGGGCCCAACCCCTACAGATTCCCCTGTGAAACCAGGGCTTCCCCTGGACCCTCAAGACAGACCCAGCCATTGAGGCCAGCGGACCCATGGCACAGTGACTGTCCTACCCAAGAAGAGCTTGTGATGGCATGAGAGGAAAAAACAAAAAACAAACAAACAAAAACAAAACAACTGTCCAGTCCAAATGTCACACTATGGGCAAGCCACTTTCCTGCTCCAGAATACCCACACCAGGAGTCACACCATTATGTGTGTGTGCGCGTGCACACAAACACCCAGACCCACACCCTTACACACACACTCTAACATAGTCACCCATGCACACTCACTCATCCGTTATATCAGTTGTCCCACCCTCTGGTCACAAAACCCGGTTCCTAGGGAACATCCCAGCTCTCCTCTTTCCCTGGGGCTAGAGGCTAACTCCAAGGTAAAGGGCAGCCTGGCCTTACTGCCCTCTACACTAAGAAAGGACACGTGACAACCAGGGGCCATTTCTTACATGAAGAAACAGACCCTGGGAGGAGTGGCCTATCCCATCCATCATCCATCCATCCATCCATCATCCATCCATCCATCATCCATCCATCCATCATCCATCTATCATCCATCCATCATCCATCCATACATCATCCATCCCTCATCCATCCATCCATCATCCATCCATCCATCCATCATCCATCCATCATCCATCCATCCATAATCCATCCATCATCCATACATACATACATACATACATACATCATCCATCCATCTATCCATCCATCATCTATCCATCCATCATCCATCCATCCATCATCCATCATCCATCCATCTATCCATCCATCCATCATCCATCATCCATCCACCATCCATCCATCATCCATCCATCCATCATCTATCCATCCATCCCTCATCCATCCCTCATCCATCCATCCATCATCCATCCATCCATCATCCATCCATCATCCATCCATCATCCATCCATACATACATACATACATCATCCATCCATCCATCATCCATCATCCATCCATCTATCCATACATCCATCATCCATCCATCCATGCATCCATCATCCATACATCTATCCATCCATCCACCATCCATCCATCATCCATCCATCCACCATCCATCCATCATCCATCCATCTATCCATACATCCATCATCCATCCATCCATGCATCCATCATCCATACATCCATCCATCCATGCATCCATCATCCATACATCCATCATCCATACATCCATCCATCATCCATACATCCATCATCCATACATCCATCATCCATACATCCATCATCTATCCATCCATCCATCATCCATACATCCATCCATCATCCATACATCCATCATCTATCCATCCATCCATCCATCATCCATCCATCTATCCATACATCCATCATCCATCCATCCATCCATCATCTATCCATCCATCCATCCATCATCCATACATCCATACATCCATGCATCCATCATCCATACATCCATCATCCATCATCCATCATCCATCCATCATCCATCCATCCATCATCTATCCATCCATCCATCCATCATCCATCATCCATCCATCTATCCATACATCCATCATCCATCCATCCATGCATCCATCATCCATACATCCATCCATCCATGCATCCATCATCCATACATCCATCATCCATACATCCATCCATCATCCATACATCCATCATCCATACATCCATCCATCATCCATCATCCATCATCCATCCATCCATCATCCATACATCCATCCATCATCCATACATCCATCATCCATACATCTATCCATCCATCCATCCATCATCCATCATCCACACATCATCCATACATCCATCCATCATCCATCATCCATACATCCATCCATCATCCATACATCCATCCATCATCCATCATCCATACATCCATCATCCATCCATACATCCATCATCCATACATCTATCCATTCATCTATCATCCATCCACCATCCATCCATCCATCATCCGTCCATCATCCATCCATCCATCCATCATCCCTCCATCATCCATCCATCCATCATCCATCCATCTATCCATCCATCCATCATCCATCCATCCATCATCCATCCATCATCCATCCATCCATCATCCATCCATTCCATCATCCATCATCCATCCATCCATCCATCCATCCATCATACATCCATCATCCATATATCCATCATCCATCATCCATCCATCCTCCATCCATCCATCCATCATCCATCATCCATCCATCATCCATACATCCATCCATCATCCATCCATCATCCATCCATCCATCCATCATCTATCCATCCATCATCCATCCATCCACCATCCATCATCCATCCATCCATCATCCATTCATCATCCATACATCCATCATGCATCCATCATCCATCATCCATCATCCATCCATCATCCATCATCCATCCATCCATCATCTATCCATCCATCCATCATCCATCCATCCATCCATCCATGCCATCTTTCTTTTCCCAGCCTCTCTGTGTCAGTGAACTCCTATGCAGACTGTGGGGCCCCCCTCTGATCCCTCTTTCAGCTCCTGTCCTTTCCATCTGGCTGCTGTCTCCCGAGGCCCTCACCACAGGCCTGTCTTGGACTTCAGAGACCACTCACATGGCCCTATCCATGTGCCCCCAACCCTGTAATCTTTGCCAGAGTGTGAGTGGTCCCTCTCTGCTCCTTGCCATGCTTACGGCTAATGCACCTCATCTGCCCTTTCAAAATCCTCAATAAAATCCCAGTGGAGATGAAACAACAGTGACGGGCTATGGGCAGAGGGAGATAGGGCAATGAGCCACAAGTTGCTAAGGCCATGAGACCTCCCCGGGTCTTTGGAGAAGGACATATTCCAAAGGAGTTGGTGACTCGCCCAATAGCTGGTTCCTGAAACCCCAAACACAAGGGGAAGCGGGAGGGCAAAGGTGGGAGCTGGGTGCTGAGGGCCAGGTTGAGAGCTGAGCCAGCCCAGCGCCTGTGCTGACACAGTGGCATTGGGGTGGGCAGTGTTAGCCTTCAACAGAGCTAATCCCCATGCAGCCAACCTGCAGGCAGCTGTGCCCCTGCAGGGGTAAGAGAGGAATGCCTCAGCCTAGCAGGGGGTCATACCAGGGCCTGGAGGTGGCAGGGACCCAGAGGTTCATTGTAAAGATAACCAAGGGCCAACCCTGGTGGCAGTCCTGCAGTGCCTGGAGCCTCTGATATGGGTCTACTTTGGGCCATTCCTGACCCATGTGTCTCCCAAGGCCCCAGCAGTCCCTGCATACTGAGCCCTGAGACCCCTCCAGACTCCTCTCAGCTCCTACATCTAACTGGGTCTACCCGGTGTTCAGTCATCTATCTGACACCTGCTTCCCCAAGACCCAGACTCAAAGGATCTCCCGGCAACACCAAAGAGAAGCCCAGGTGTCTCAGTGTGCAGAGACACCCAGACCACTGTTCTGATGGAGGCTTCACCCCAGCCCCTGGCATCCATATCCCCAAAGAGTCTGGAATGCTCTGGTGGATGTTCCACCCCAAGTCCCCTTCCCTATCTCTCTCCAAGCCCTACTGTATCTCAGAAAGCCCGACAAATAATCATCCCTCCCCCAGAGATGCTCAAGACCACTCCCTCAGAACAGAAGTGTGATTTCCCATATTCTCTCTGGCTGGAGGCTGGAAAATCATCTGGGAGCATTGTATCCATTAAATATGGGCTTTTTTTCTAATTTGGTTCGATTCGGTCTGATTTGGATTGCTGCATTAATGGAGAGGTTTATCGGGATGTAGAAACTTCTCAAGCACAGTAACCCTTCTAAAGGAAGGCATTTAGTTGGGGCTGGCTTACAGTTGGGAGGTTTAGTCCATTATCAGCATGGTGAGAAGCATGGGGGCGTGCAGCCAGAAGCGGTGCTGGAGAAGAGATGAGAGTTTACATCTGGATCTGCAGGAGCAGGAAGAGAGTGACACTGGGCCTGGCGTGGGCTTCTGAAACCTCAGAGCCCACCCCCAGTGACATACTTCCTCCAACAAGGCCACACCTCCTAGTCCTTTCAAGTAGTGACACTCTCTAAGCATTTAAACATAGGAGCTTATGAGGGTCATTCTTACTCAAACCGCCATACCAGGGAAGCCTGGCCCCAGAGCTCCTCCTGTTCTTAACCCTCCTACCCAGGGCAGGCTGGTTCCTCCTGAGCATCAGTACCCTTCATGGCATACGACCAGTGCTTAGTTCACACCTCTAAACTGAATCTGTAATCCCAGAGAATTCTGTGTGGCTCAGCAGCCCCACCCTGGGGGTTGTGCTAAGTCCTGGCTAGGGATATAGGACTAAATGCCCTCACCCCCCAGGTCCTTTGCAGAGTTGCTGCGGCCTCTGCCTGTCATGGCAAATGGCTTGAGGTGGGGAGGGGAGGTTTTCCCACATCCCTCAGATCCAGCCATGCCCTTTTACCACATCCAGTCACTGCTGCCTCCAGTTTTCCCGTCCCTGTGCTGTCCCCTGGCCAGAGCAATCTCCAGTCTCACCCCCACATCCCCAAGCCCCAAGAGCTCTACGCCTTGCTTCTTCCTCTGCAGGCTGAGCCTCAGCCATATGGCACTGAAAGGGCTGCTGATATGACCTTTGGCTGGAGCAGAGGACCCATGTTGGCAGAATGCATGGAGGAAGGGTCAGGGCAAGGCTGGTGTAGACAGAAAAGCAAGGCTTGGGCGTCTAGACTACAGTTTATAAGGAGCTGCAGGACACCAGGGCCTCGTTCCCAGGAGATGAATTCTCAGAGGGGTGTGTGTGTGTGTGTGTGTGTGTGTGTGTGTGTGTGTGTGTGTGTGTATGCACACACATGGGGTACATACAGTGCTATCCTCTCTGTCCCATTCAGGACTGCTCACTTCATTCTTTCCCTCCTGCCCTCAGCAGGAGTCAGCACAAGTGAGAGGAAGAGCAAGCGGACTGCAGAGACCTGGCGCCTGCCTTCCCAGCTGAGCAGGTCCCAGGCGCTCAGTCCTTCCACATAGAATGTCTCGTCTCAGTTTTTGCTAGGCAGTAGATCTCAGGGTGCCCAAAGATGCTGTCCCTGTGTTGGGGAGACGAAGGATGAACAAACAGGGACCCATCCTGGAATCTCCCTGGGAACAGCACCGCCACTATCCATGGTGCTGAGACACGACCCCCAGAGGCCTGGGAACAGCACCGCCACTATCCATGGTACTGAGACACGACCCCCCAGAGGCCTGGGAACAGCACCGACACTATCCATGGTGCTGAGACACGACCCCCAGAGGCCTGGGAACAGCATCGCCACTATCCATGGTGCTGAGACACGACCCCCAGAGGCAAGGGTACCCATGGGTCCCATAGGTGCCAAAGCAGGTATGCTTGGGCAGGGGTATCAGGACTGAGCAAGGCACCGCTGGTTCAGCCATGTATCAGTGATGCATGGTGGGAATCTTGGAACCATGGAGTGTCCAACCTGGGCTGACTCTGCATCTGAGACAATGTCTGTGACTCTAGTGTTTTATGTGTTGGTAGAATGCATGAACAAACAAATGAATGATGATGTATATGGGACATATAGCCCCAGTGTCCCGTTTTCTCCTGAGTACCTTGGTTCAGAGAAATTCCAGCGTCTTACCTGGGTTTCCCAGCAAGCTGAGTTCAGATAACAGGGCATCTCTCCTGTCCCAGCGAGACCAGGTCTCTGGGGCAATGCCAACTGTGCCTTCTCAGCTTCCCTGGCTTCTTCCGATCTTCAAATCACAGGGAAGAGGGTGCTATGGGCTGGGGGATCGCCAAAAGTTAGCTTCTAGAAAGACTACATTAGGTGGGACCCCCAAAACACAAGACAGCAGGCTAAACTTTGATAGACCATGAGCACTGGTGATGTCTGGGGTATGCCACACTACATGATATGTTCTCTCTCTGAATTTCAAAAGTCACTGGCCATTTTTTGTGGGACTCAATCCCACAGCAGGGCGCTCCACCGGCCAGACTCTGCCCAGGGTTTCTCAGAGCCCACATATCTGTCCCCACACACCAGCATGACCAGGCACCCACATTGAATACACGGGCTGAATCAGAGAATAGCCAGCAGCCTCAAGATTTTCAGGTGCCATGCCAGGTTCCATCCAAGAGTCCAGCACATGCTGCGTAGGACACAGCAGAGCCATCTGAGGGTCTGTAGGTGTCATCCCTTCCTACTCTGGCCCCAGCCCTTGCAACTATCACCAAGGGGTTCCATCACCTTTGCAGAGACAGCGCCTATTTCCCTATATCCCCAGGGCCCCTCCTCTCCAGAGAAAGAGCCTTCCCTGTACCTCCTCATCTTCTGGAGAACACAAGGGCTTGTCTGAGCTTTCTGACTTTTCATGTGGACTCTCAAGGGTCACGGCTAATCCACAGTCAAGCAACTATCTCAGGACTGAGTAACAGGACCAAGCTCAGTGTGTGTGCAGAGCCATGGGTCAGTGTATAACCAGGATCAGGGATTACAAACGTTCAGGTCACAGCATCTGCCTTTGTGGGAATGGGTTCAAACCGTCTGTGGGTTACCTGGGCTGCCCCATCAGGGTTCAAGATCTCCTTGGATCACAGATGCCACACAGAACTTAAGCCTGGCTTGTCAGAGGCTCTGGGGGCCAGCGCTCTTTAGGATACTACAATGCCAGCAGACACATCATCATCCTGTCTCACTCATCATGCTTCCAGATGGCACTGGGTACCTAGCCTACTGGGAGCCTCAGGCAACAGAGACATGTGTTCTGATGGTCATGGACACACTATGGTTTGTAGGACCCTATGTCAGTTTGGGTGACACTCGCAGTCTTCCAGACTCCAGGCTGGTGCACCTGACTGTCACCATCCTGGAGTAAGGATGGGTGTGGCTCAGTCCTGCCCCTCCCCACCAGCAAGGGAAGACATTGGGTCTGCACAAGAGAAGAGCGAACACATTCTCATTCGGCTGGCAACACCCTCCAAAGAGCTTATTAGAAATTAATATTTAATTCTCTTCTGTGGATTTAGCTTAATTATTCAATTTATTATTGCAATTACTGAGAAGCACCCGGAAGCAAAATTGCTTGCTTTGAACGGGGAAGAGAGTCAGGGAGCGGGTAATCTTGCCGCGAACATCCCAATTTTCAGAACATTCATTTTGCAGCCTTCACCTGGGGGATTCCTCCTTGTGTCCCTCTGAAGTCTCTGTTGCTGCAGTTTAAAAAAAGCAAAAAAATTTTTAAATTACGTTTTTTTTGTCTCTGTCAGAAAACACTAGTGATACTCCTACCTCCTGAGTGCTTTTTCCTTGTATCTACGGGGGGGGGGAGCACTGAAGACAGGGCCCCATCTCTCCCTTCTGCATAAATATGAAAGTACCCCGGGAAGCAAAAGGGGGTAGTGAAAAAGAGAATGGTAGAGGAAGGAGGGACAGGGAGGACAAAGCAAAACCACACACTCTCAGGACCTCAGAGTTCTACTCCAAGCCCTCGCCAACTTGCCCTGAGGAAGGAACAGCCTCATTGTACAGATTCTGACACCAACACTCTACAGAGATCAGCAATGTGTCCCTGTCACCTAGGTGACTGTGTGAGCCAGAACCAGCACTCAGTGCAGGGGAGTCCTTCCCTGAGCTTGGAGCTCGTGCCCAATCCCAGACTTCTGTACTTCCCGCTGCATCATTTCCTGGAGGAGTGCAAAGGTTATGGAGTAGGCAGAGAGTTCCACCCTCCTTCACACCCTCCCCATTGGGCTTCAAGGCCATTAGGCAGGCTGACTGCAAGCCATCCTCCTGGTATCCCTAAAAGCACAGTGACCCCAGACACCCCATGGCTGCTTTGTGACTGGGCCAGAGTATGTGTTCGCTGAGGATGGGACCTAGGTGTGAGGATGGCTGCTACCCTGCCTGGGGATTCCAAGTAGAAAATAGATTAGGATGTGGTGGCTCAGGTCTGAAGCCCAGAACTTGGCAGTCAGCAGAGGGGTTGGGTCTGCTCTGGTTGGGGATGCAGGTCATTGGCTAGGCTGGGACAGTTCCCAGAAGTGTGTGAGGAGCAAAGCAAAGGCCAAGTAGAGGCTGGAGGACAGACGCACTCTTATTCCCACTGTAGCCTCCAGGCTCCACGCACTCACCCAGCAGGGATGCAGCAACACCCTTCAGCTCTGAGCAGGCCAGGCCTGGGAGGATGCTGCCAGCTCCACTGCTCGGAGCTCCCCCAAACCTCGCTCACCTGTCCATCACCCTCATCCCTTTCTGGGCAGCCACTCATCCAGCAAGGGCACTCTCCGTTGACAGGTTCCCCAGCCTGTCGTTGGCTCCTCCCAGCCCACATGTACGATGGCCTCTTCCCCTGCCTGGGCGGCCTCACTGTCCACTAAGAGCTCACTCCATGGCATCTCTGTGCCTTTGCTTGAGCCATTGCCTCCACCAAGAGCCCACATGCACCTCTCAGCACTCAAGAAGGCCCCAGCCTCTCCTGCAGCATGATCTACAGGGAACAAGGGGTAGACAAACCAGTTCTCGTCTCCACAACAGAGCTTGTGCCAGCAGCAGGCAGCTGGGTTGTGTCAGTGAATAGGCAGGGCAGCTACAGACCCAACAGACAGAACTGCAGAACTGGCTGCCTATGCTGAATGCAGCCTCCCGTAGGCAGGTGCCATTGTGTGAGGGCCTGCCTCTCAAGGGCCAGAGCAAGGGGGCCCACGTTCCCACTTTGCAGGTGAACTCGAAGCTCAGCTGGAGGAAGCCTCAAGGCTACAGACCCTCCAAGCTCAGCACTGCCCAGTCTCTCGCCTGTTTCTGCCCTCACTGTACAACCATCTACCCTGGGCCAGGAGCTCTGGGAAGTGGATGTGGGATCCAGGTACCACCCTGGGCGAGTGCCTGCCCAGAGAAATCGGGCCTCAGAGGTGGGGGTTGCCTGGCCAGCGAGAACAGGCTCAGAGTCACTCAGCTGTGTGACTCTACTCAGAAGGCTACACACTGAAACCTTGGATTGTTCTGGTACCTGCAAGCCATAGCCTCCAAGCCAGACATACGATCAAGCCACAGTGTCCCTGGCAGCCCCATGGCAGAGGGTCCCACAAGCTGAGATGGGAGGTCCTACACGCCACACAGAAACCAGCCTAGGTGCTGTCCTGCCTCTGTACACCACCCATGTGAGCAAGCCCTTCAGCTCCATTCAGAGTGGCTTCCTCTCCAAAGGCGAGGCACAGTACCCCCCTTATCTAGTTGGTGAGGAACATCTACTAAGCATGCCATGAACAGAATTCTGGCTCCAGTGGCTAACTCATGACCCAAGCTGTGACAAGCTGCACATCAAGAACAGCCTGAACCTAGACATCAAGACCCCACACTGGGGAATCCTGCAGATAGATGAGCGTGGGTCTCCCAGCCTCGGGCAACCGACACAGATGCATAAGCATAGACACACAGGTATGTGTCCACACAGCAGGATACAGGGCACATAGACACACAGGTGTGTCCACACAGCAGGATGTGGGCACATGGACACACAGGTGTGTCCACACAGCAGGATGTGGGCACATGGACACACAGGTGTGTCCACACAGCAGGATGTGGGCACGTGGAGATGAAGATTCCTACTGCAGGCTGCTCAAACAGAAATCAATAGCTGTGGGGTCGATACTTCACGGCTTTCAGAAAACATTAAAAACATGATTTGCTATGCACCTCAATTTAGCCCTTTACATTTTTTGTGCTTGTGAAAAATACTTCATTGATCACTGCCCGGATACTGTAATTTTCTATTTATTGCAGCCCAGCCTTGCAACTCCCATGGGGAGACAGAGGTCTGTAGATGGAGTGACTGGCCCCACACCCCCCACTCCCACACATACTTATGGGTCCTGTGAGGGCTGAGCCGGGCCAGGCTTCAGTGTCAGAATCCTGTCTCTGGTCTTGTACCTTGAGAATGGCGAGCCATCGATAGCCAACCAAGGGCCGCATGAAAAGAGGTCCTGCGGTGAGGACCCGGGCCACACCAGACTCACATCCCACCACTCCTGTGCAGTTCGGGCTGCGGAATGCTGAGGGTGGCCTGACTGGAGACCAGTGATAGACAGAGCATCCCCAAAGGGCCGTGCCCAGGGCTGTCAGGAACCATTCTGGATTGGACCTGGAGCCAAGTCCAAAGGGTAAGAGGCAGGAGATCATGAAGCGTCCTGAGCTGGCATCAGTTGGGCATGCAGGACAACCAGCTCCCTCCCAGAGGCTGGGTTTGGGTTGGAACCCTCACGAGCACTTGGGTCTTTCTTAAAGTAGAATATGGTGCCTTGAACGCCACAGGGACAGCTGATCCTTAAATCAAGCCAAGGGAGGCAGAATCTTCAATCTGGCAAACACCAAACAGCCTTCACCTGTATTCTTATTCATGTCACTGTGGTCATTATGAGCCTAATAACTCTGGGCTCAAGGCCAAGGATCTCAAGGAGGAGAAAGACCGTTAGGCTGTGCTGGGGACTGATCAGGGTGGGGTCTGATGGGCTGACCGAGGGGACTGATCAGGGTGGGGTCTGATGGGCTGACTAGGGGACTGATCAGGGTGGGGTCTGATGGGCTGACCTAGGGGACTGGCCACAGTGGGACTGGAAGTGCCTGAGGAACACATGCTTCATCTATATCCAGAATGGAGTACGCAGCTCCCCAGACAGACCATGGTGACACATGCTTCATCTCTATCCAGAATGGAGCACGCAGCTCCCCAGACAGACCAGGGTGGGATGCCTCCTCATGTGGGTACCACCAAGACAGTCTGGGAGAGATGGGCAGCCATTCGGCTGTGGAGACAGGGGAGTTGGGAGGTCCACTTAGTGGAGATTGAACTGGCCTGAAGTTGAGACTGCTGCCCACAGTGAGCTTGGAAAGATCGGTGCCCAGCTCAGTGGCCTCAATCTGCCCCAGTGTCATTGCTCCTGCTCACCAGTCCCCGTCAGTCCTGCTGACAGTCTGACTACAACCTTGCTAACTAGTGCTCCAGGGCTGGAGCTCACAGAGGCAGGGTCTGTGTGCAGGTGTCACCGCAAGTGTGTGTCTGGCCCTGGATGGCGTGCTGGTCCAGACAGACCACCATCAAGTGGGGTTGGCTAGAAAGCACATCAGACAGCCCCAGAAGAGCTCCCAGCTTGGGCGAAGAGGGAACCATGGATCTCAGCCTCTTTATAGGAGCAGGCTCCATATCAGGACCAGGATGGTGCCCATGGACCCAGTGTCTTGGCCCCATGGTGCTCACTGGCGTTGAAACCGCAGCAGTGTAGCACCTTTGGTCAGGCATTGGCTAAGCACATGTCTGAGGACGGTCCGGTCACAAAGCAATGGCTTAGAGATGAAGTGGCCCAGATCACCACCTGGGGGATTACAGAGCCAGACTGTACCAGGAGCTTGGCACCCTAGTTTCATTTATGCTGCTGTGATAAAATGCTTTAATTGAAAAGCCACTTAGGGGAGAAAAGGGTTTGTTTAAAGTTCAAGGTTACGATCCAGCACAGCAATGGAGGTAACAGTCGGAGCACGAACCAGCTTGTTGTATTCACAGTCAAGAGCAGAAATATACAAACGCAGGCATGCTTGCTGGCTGGCTTTCTTGCACTCAGCCCTTGCACTCACGTGGTTCAGGAGCCCCTGCCTAGGGAGTGATGAGTCCCCAATGTGCTGGGTCTTTATACATCAATTAACTTAAGACACCCCCCCAACACACACACAGACATGCCCACATGCCAATCCAATCTAAACGATCTCTCACTGAAACCCTCATCCGATGTGGCTCCAGGCTATGTCATGTTGACAACTAAAGCCATCACACCAGGCAGCAGGGCCAGAACCTGGCTTCATGACCCTTACAGAAAGATGACACGTTAAAACTGGATATGCCGAGCCGGGCGGTGGTGGCGCACGCCTTTAATCCCAGCACTCGGGAGGCAGAGGCAGACGGATCTCTGTGAGTTCGAGGCCAGGCTGGACCGACAGCCTCCAAAACAATACAGAGAAACCCTGTCTCCTAAAACCAAAAAAAAAAATTGGATATGCCCAGATGGGTGCATGGCCCTCCCCAATACTGGGTTTCCTAGGCTGAGATGGCACCCAGGGGCACTGCATGACTCTCCTAGCTGCCAAGGGGTGCTCCTCAGCATAACAGGGAAACGGGAAGTCCTTGCCTATCATCACTGACCCTCTCTGGGCCCTTGAGTGTGTGCGCTTCTGGGCTGGGAGGGGTCAGTGCTCAGAGACAAGACAGTATACACTGACTTTGCACCTAGACTCATGCTCTTGTCAGCTGGTCAGTGTGTATGCCGTATCCTGCCTAGTCTGGCACGTTCCACCCTTTTGGAAAGTTAGTCAGCAAGGGCTTCAATCTACCATCCCATGGCAGGCCTGTCCCTGTGATCGAGTCTACCATCCATGGCAGGCCTGTCCCCTGTGATCGGGTCTTCTGTGCCTCCACTACCTTCCCATCTCACTGGGCTTCACAGCGTGGGTGAGGGTGACCCATGGAGAGCAGGAGAGAGATCCTAATCCATGGGGACAGCTGAAGGTCCCCAGGCTGGACTGAGGATGTACTGCAGAGTAGAGGACCCACACCCACCCTCCTGAAGCATCCCCACCTCTCCCAGCCCAGTCCATCCACAGACAGTCACTGGAGTCTTTCCCACCAACTTCAAGTGAAGAGGCGGGCTCCATGGTGACAGCAGGACCCAGGGTGCCAGATGCATGGGCTGCAACATATGGTGGAGCAGGGGCAGGCCTTTGATGTGAGCTCTGCAGCGCCCGCCTCACTACGCCATCCTCTGTGGCCCTGCATCCTGCACAGCAGGGCTGGGAGTTGCCCAGCAGGAGGATCTGAGCACTGGCAGCTGACCTATACCCACACCAGAGCCTCCCCACTGCTAGACCAGCTCGGGTGAGGCACCACCTGCTGTTCCTCACTCTACCCACACCCTGCAGACCAGAGACCACAACGGTGAGAAGGGCTGATATTTCCAGCTCCCTGGTGGAAAGGCACAGACCATGTTCCTGATCTCGGCACAGCAGAAGGAAGCTTGCTTCAGGAGGTGAGACCCGAGGCCCTCTGAAATCCCACCATGTCTAGCAGCACCCAGGGAGACAGTGCAAGGGACTGAAGAACAGGTGTGGCTTTCATGGACTTAAGCCTCTCGGGGGATGGGAGAAGCCCTAGAGCCAGGCAGATGAGGTGCCAGGGAGGCGCTTACCACTCAGAGAGCCAAGGAAGCCCACAGCATGAGACCCCCTTGCTGGAGAAGTTGTCTTGTCCATGTCACTTCCTACAGACTGCCTGGTGGTCGCACTGATACCCGCCCAGCACAAGTCCCCAGAGACGACACACAGGGTCCGTTCAGACACAAAGCCCACAGCTTCAGCCACACTGTGTTGGGAGTCACGGTGTGAGGTTGCCCTCAGCTGCCCACCCTCTTCACGACAAGCGCCACATCATGCCCACCCCTGAGCATGCCTCACAGTGGCATCAGGTGACCCGGCACACTGAGAACCGCTCACTGGCCAGCAGGGCAGCGAAGAGTCAGCGCTAGGAAGGGACAAGGCGGAAGGCAAGCTGAGAGAGGAGTCACCGCTGGCCACGCACAGGTGTGGGGAAAGGATTTTCACTGTGTCCCAAACTGAGCCAGATGCTAGCCATGTTTCGAGTGAGGCAACCCTTGAAAGTATCTAGGAAGGAGCATCTAGGGTCCTTAGGGACGCAGAAGTAGGCAGAGTTTAGCAGAGGGCGTCAGGAACTCCCTTCAGCCATCACCACCCCTGGAAGGCGCTCCTAGCCCCCCAAGTGTCCGATCTCTCTAGCCATGCATCCTTAGAGCCAGGTTAATTACTCCTAGATGACAGCCTGTGGGAGGGGCTGGAGGATGCTGGGAGAAGGGATCCAATTAGCCTCAATTATTCTCTTGATTGGGGACAATTAGTGTCCACTGCAGGGTCAGGGGTCATGATGCAGTCACTATTTAGTTAATTCCCTGGCTGAATAGAGCCCCCAAGACCATCCTAAAGACTCAGGATTGCTTCTGATCCCTTCCAAGAAGAGGGGTCCCTATCCCTAGGAGCTCCTCAATTCCTGTCAGAACTGGGGTGATGGCCAGGACATTTGGGGAGCATGGTCAAGGCCTTGGAGGGGACATGATCAGTGCCTTGGGGACATGGTCAAGAGCCTCCAGGGACATGGTCGGGACATCGGGGGCGCATAGTGCCTTGCAGGGCACAGTTGGGGTTCTGGAGAACATGACCAGAATCTTACAGGGCATAGTCAGGGCTTTGCGGGGAGACTGTTAGGGCCAGCTCCCGCCTCCTCATGCCTTGCTTCTTACTGGAATGTTCCTGCTCAGTCTCCAAAGGCCTGCCTCCCTCCAGCTCTGTTCCGGGTAGTGGAGCCATCGGAGCCCCAGCTGGGATGTCTCCTGAACAGGTTTCTGCTGCTCCTTTGCAGCTCCTACCTCCTTGAGACTAGGGAGCTCTTGCGGAGTGAATGAGCTGAGTCTCAGGTCCTTGGTTGGGAGGGACTCCATGCCTGTCATTGCCCCTCACCCAGAGATTGGTCCAGCCCTGCCTATTGTTGAGACAGGCCTCCAGGCCTCCACATAGTCCTGTCAGCTGAGGAAGGACAGATGCAAGGCTGTGGTATCAAGGATCGCTTCCTTAGTCCCTGGCCAGCAACGCATAGGTCTGGGGCACACAGGAAACAGCCAAGGCTTGCAAGAGCCAGCAGGTGGCCAGACCGCAAAGGCAGTTAGCTCCCACAAGCGGAGTCCCTCTCTGTGATCACCTCCAACCTGCCCAGTGCTTGCTCTAACACACACCAGGCAACTGAGCCCTGGGCAGACAAAGAACAGCCACAACAGGAGACAGAAAAGAGCCGAGAAGAAACTCAAGAGGCAGAGGACTTAAGGACGCAGGAACGCAGGGATGGAGGAAGGTTACAACCGCACAGACAGTAAGCATTTTGAGGATGAGCCTGAAGCAAGTGTTGAGTGAAACCAAGGTCTCCCACCTGTAGGGACACCTGACACCGGCTCAACCCAAAGTTTCAGCAGCTGGCCTCCACAGTCCAGGATGGGCCACACCCCAAAGAAGAGTAATGACTCTCCAAAGCATTCCTAAGCCATGGCCAGGTTTGGGTGCTGGACTCTGGATGCTGGCCCAGTGTCCTCTTGAGAGCCAAGTGGCCTCTTTGTCCACTGTCCCCACCCAGCTCCCCATACCCTGTACCCCACCCCAGAAGCTGTTTCCCCTTGCAAATGTATTCAGATCACATGACATGCAAATGCATTTGGATCACATGACACTTCAGGAACATCTATTTATATAAATCTAGACTCCATTTCAAAAGAATTATTCAAAATCGGAGCCATTTGGATGAATGGGTGTGGGACGAATTGTTTCTTAAGTATTCACATCAAAAAATGCCCAAAATGCCCCATTTCTAAGTGGATTCCCAACACTGTAATTACCGAGATAGGCGAGTCTTGCAGGAACATTGTAGAATGGGAACACGGGCCTTGGAAACAGTATCCCAATGAACAGAGCTCAGCATCACTGAGGACAGGTTAGGTGGCTGGTTTTGGGGGAGCTGAGGGGTTCAAGTGCTGGGGACAGGGACAGTGGAGGTGAGAGCAGAATGACTGGACTTGACAGCCACGAGGTGACAGAGGTGATCTGCGACAAGGAAGTCTATCTACTCTGAACTTCAGAAAACAACTCAGATCCTCAGAGTCAGGCTGGGTGACTCCTGATTCTCAGCCTATTGCAAACTTCAAAGTCCACTCTGGCACCCACCTTTGCAGCCAGACTGTCTGCTTCCCCCATATGTGCCTCCAGCCCTGTCCCAGGGCCTTTGCATGTGCTGTGTAATGTATCCCAACCCCATTCTCCACCCTGTGGAAGCCCTTGGGGTCCCCAGACGGAGTGATGCATGCCCTGCACAGAACTTTCCACCACTCCCTGAGGGTCCATGCCCTCCAGACTCACAACCACCTGGCCCGCTTTGATCTGAGCCAATGAGCTTGTTTATGTCCCTTCTCTCCAAGACCACGACTTCCAGGAGGCAGAGTCGAGCACCCAGGACATAGTCCACACAGTGTGGAACTGGCCATAGCTTGGGACAGGGTAAGTTAGTTACGGCAGGCCTGCACAAACAAGCCTGGAAAAAGAGGCGTGGCCAAGTGTGGCGCTGCCCAGGCAGAGTCAGGTAAGAGCCGGGGAAAACGGAACAGCCCTGGGAATAAGCCCCCGGACAGTGGGCAAGAGAAGGGTTCGCTGGCAACGCGGCACAGCAGCGCTCTCTGCAGAGGTGAGGGAGAAACAATGGAACCTCCCTCCCACCTGGTCTCTAGTTTGCGTAATAAGCTCTATAGTGAAGACAGAACTCAAAGAGGAGCCTTCTAGAGGGCTCGTCCCATGCACCACAGACGAGAGGTGGCTCAGGGCCCAGCCCCAGGGCAAGCTCAGAGAGGAAACTGAGAGCAAAGGTTGGTGGGGCAAAAGGCCTGTCTGGACATGGCAGGAACAGGCAGGGGCTGGGTAAACTTGTCCAGGATGGGTCCCCACCCGAGGGTACCTTCCATACTGCCACGGACACCCAACATCCCTGTGCTGTCTTTCCTGGGTTTCCCTCTACATCCTGAACCATTAGGACACGAGAAAGCAGCCTTTCTTGTGCCCATAACTAATGTCCTGAGCTGCTGAGGGTGTCTCCAAAAGCCCTCATGCTGGAGGTTCAAGGACAGTTCCATGAATGAGTGAATGAATGAATGAATGAATGAGGTCTCCTTGAGATACCAATCTTCTCTGACACACAGCCCCCACACATGGGACCTTGGTCCTAACTCCCCATACTGCCACCTCCTTCTCATATCCCACAAAGCTGTCCCTTTCTGCATGTCTGCGACTGGTCGGTATCACGGCCCCAGCCAGAAAGCACGGCCAGCGATGCCCGCTGAGGACAGGAGGCGGCACTGACCACTTTCGGGTAGCCCCACTTGCCCAGTGCTCCTGCCTCCTGAGCTGCTTTCAGGGCCAGAGCCTCAGGTGTGATGAGGCTCACCTGCCCGAGCCGGAATACTCCGTTCACCTTCCCCAGCTCCCCAGCTGAGCACGGGTGCCCTGCCCGCCCTTCACCTCCTGCTCACCCACACTCGAATTCAGTCACTGCCTCCTCTGGGGCCTCCCAGGCCCCTGCTCACTGGCCATGGAGGAACAGGATCAGACCTCTGCAAATCACCCTCACAGGTGTCACAACATCCAGAAAACCAACTATGATCACCAGTGAGGCAGGAGGAGGCTCCTCCAAGAGGGCTAGGCCAAAGGAAGCCAGGGAGGATGGCATGGAAAATAAGAAGTCCTGTGGGGTGCTGTGGGCTCATATGCAGAGGCCTGGGGATTAAGGCCCCCTGGAGTCTCCACACCGGCCCCACTGGCTCAGTGATGCAGGCCACCTTGCATCCTTCTCCTGAGCAGTGTGACAAAGGCAGTGGCATTAAGACTATTAAGAATAGCCACCAGGCTACATGGGGTGAGGTTGAAACAGACCCAGCTAGGACATCAGACAGTAATGCACGAAAGCTAGGCCTCCTCCCAGCCCTGTGGAGACTGAGGCAGGAGGATCGCATGTTCAAAGTCTGCCTGAGCATCTTGAACATGGTTTAGAAACAGAACACTTGCTTAGGATGCCTAAGGCCATGGGTTTGATCCCCAGGGCCACTAAGCAGGTCAACAATAAAAACAATAGGGCTAACATGTGTTAGCATGCTTAGGCTCATGCATCCGTGTCCTTGGTTTCTGGAGAATCCTGGTGATGTATCAGGACAAAAGATTAATGTGTACAGTAGGTTTTGAAACAGAGCAAGAAATAATGAACCCAGGTCTTAAAGACTTGATGGACTCAGGGGACCCGGAAGTTAAATATCCCAGTGAAACTGGATTCCCTCCTGGCCTGACAAAGAATGTACTAAGAGACTTGAGGCAGGTCTGTGAAGGACTGACTCGAGTCAGATTCCCACTGGGAGCCTCTGTGGAGGGTCCTGCTGTCCACCACCAACCGTGAAGTAAGTACCACAGGACAGGAAGTCTTTGGACAGGAGTCTGGCCAAAGAGGCCAGGCCAGCTGGTATCAGAGAGCCTTTCACAGTACAAAGTAAGAAAATCTGTAGTAATAAAAAACACAGCACATTTCAGAAAGCAAGTTACAGATGAACAAATCAGGGGAAACGAGCCCCAGTCTATCAATAATGGACTGAACTTGACAAACAGCAGTTTACAAGAGACATATCAAAGGCAGGAAGACACCAAAAGACAGAAAATGAAAGAAGAGAGGACATTAACAAAAAGAAACCTGGTATAGTTCTGTTACTAGCAAGCAAGATGGGCTTCTAAGCAAAAGCACCATGCAGGACAGGGAAGGACTCTCAGTTAACAGTGGGGGTTGCAACTCACCAATGCTCCACTGTATACAACCTATGGACGTGTCATAAAACATACAAATCAAACACTCACGGAGCTGCAGGGAGAGATCCCAAACCCAGTCCAGGCACACAAACAAGGCCATAGTCGGGGAGAATGGAATGAAAATGCTAACAGACAGGATTTAATACACACCAATGGTACTTGCCACAAAGCAATTAAGGAATATATGTTTCTCTCAAGTACACAGGGAGCATTTACAGAAAGTTTTAGACCATAAAGCAAGTCTTACAGTTTCAAAGAATCCTTTTCACAGCAAAGAAATTCTCTGAACAAAATGAACCTGTTAGAACATGACAAAAAAAGAGAGAGAATAAATTAAAAATCCCCATGCAGTTAGAAATTTCATAATTTACTTCTTAATTAAAATGGATCAAAGAAAATCATGATATATAGCATTTTAACACTGAGCAATAATGAAAAAAACTATATTTTCACAAACTTGAAAGATGTAACAAAAGGAGAGTTTTGGAAGGGAACTTATGAGCACACTTATTTGCTAGAGTCAGGGCTGGTGGTGCCCGTTAACCCAGCACTTGGAAGAGGTAGACAAGAGGATCGGGAGTCAAAGTCATCCTCCGATGCATATCAAGCTCGATGATGGCCTGGGATACATGGGCCATTTTCGCAAATCCTTCCCCCACCAAAAGGAAATAAATTCCACATGCTAAGCAGACAATTATAGAAACCAGAGGCAAATACTACACAGCACACCTGAAGACAGAGAAGAGAGAGGTGTTTTGGGAACCAACTCAAAAACCAAAACAAGTATGAAATGAGGCCAAGTCCAAATTGAGTCTTAGAAATACAGAAAATACAGACTGTAGAAACAGCAAAGCAGAAAGAAACAAGCGGATTCATAAAGAGGATCCCGAGTGAGGGGTGGGGACAGATTCTCAGGGAGAGTAGCCCCCTACGTGCTGTGATGGAAAACCAGACACAGTGGGCTTGCCTAGGAGATATGCCAGGTCAAAACCAACCCAACAAGAAAGGTAGAAGCTAGAGAGATGGCTGTCAGCTAAGTGTCTGCGGCACACATAGGAGGACCTGAGCTCAGGTCTCCAGCACTACATTAAGACAAAAATGGACAACAAAAATGCAGGCAAGGTTGTGTGTGTCTGTAACCAGTACTGACCAGAGTGGAGACAAGAGGGTTCCTAGAGTCCAACTGGCCAGCTGGCCTACCTGGTGACATTGATGCCCTCATGTTCAGTGATACAGTACCTTAAAAAAATAGGAGATATGGCTCAGAGGTTCAGAGCACCGACTGCTCTTGCAGAGGACCTGGGTTCCACTCCCAGACCCACGTGGTGACTCACAACCATCTGTAACTCCAACACCCTCTTCTGGCCTCAGCTGGCACTGCTCACACATGGTAGGTACACAGACAATGCTATAATCATCGAATCATCATGGCACTAACATAAGAACAAACATACGGACCTGTGGTGTAGAACAGAAACCTCAGAACTAAACCTACACATATACACAAACTGGCCTTTTACAAGGATGCCATGGATATTTAACAGAGATGTGTAGTCTCTACTGGGAAAACATCACTGCAAGCACTGAAGAATAAAACAAGGCCCCCAAATTCTCTGTCTCTCTGTCTCTTGTCTGCCTCCAGAGTGATGGAGACCCCACCCACCGCTGCAAAGGCACACAGGAGACATCAAGTTCAGCAAGATAAGCCAAGTGAAAAAAGGGAAGTGCACTCCCTTGTGTGTGGATTCTGGAACCACTAACCCTGCAGGAGCAGAGTGAACTTGTGGCCACCAGGGACTGAGGAAGATGGGGGCAGGTCAGTCAAAAGGATGGTGTTCTGATTGGACAAAAGGAAGGCTAAATCCCAGAGTTCAGTTGAGAGCTGATGCCCATGTTGACTGTTCATCTTCAATGTCAACTTGACTAGATGGGGATCACCATGGAAACACATCTCTGGGCATGTCTATGAGGGTCTTTCTGGAAAGGTTTACCCGAGAAGGGATGGCTCAAACAAAAGTGTACCTGGATATGGGGAGCACACTCCATGTGCTAGGGTTCCAGCCTGGATAAGAAGGAGAGAGCAAGCTAAGCACCCGTACTTGTCTGTCTCTGCTTCCTGACTGTGAACATAATGTGACCGGCCACCTCATGCCCCTGCCACCATACTGCTCACCATGATGGTCTGAATCCTGCAACAGTTACTGAGATAAACCCCTCCCCGCAGAAGCTGCTTCTGTCAGGCATCTGTCACAGCTAGAGAACCAGGTGTATTGTGAAGTCCTCCTTACAGAAGCCACAATCAGCAGAGGGGGTGGGTGTGCTAATTAACTCAACTGTTCTACAGTGCATGCCCAATGCCACCACACTGAAACTACCAACACGGAACTCAGGATTTGTCATACGGTAGCCTGTGTGATGTAGAAGAGTAAGGGGACCCCAGGGTGTTGCAGTGGCGGAGCAGGTGAGAGATGCCTCCTCACAGCAGGAGCCTGAGGGGAAGGGAGGGGTACCAGGCACAGAATAGTGAACGGGTATTAAGTCTTTCAAAGAAATGAAGGTGGGAAACTCTCAGGCCTTGGAGGTAGGGAGCTTGCAAATAGGTCGGATCCCAGGCCATCCACAGACCTGAAGGCAGTGCAGAAGAAAGGCAGTCCTCACAGCCTGTTCAACCCATGGAGATTTAGACCTAGACGGGGGCCCACCATGTGTGTGCAGACATCCCTCCGCCATTAAGGCATAAAAACCCAACAACCCGATCGTAAAGATGGGCAAAAGGCATGAACAGACTTTCCACAGCAAAGGAAACACAAATATAAACACATGAAAATTCTAGCCTCGTTAGTAATCAGGGAAATGCAAATTAAGACTACAATTAGATACTATTTTACACCCAGCAGATTGGCAAAAATTAAGGCGTCTGACAATATGGAATATTGGAGGAGTGGGAGCCGGTCAGAGTGATGAGCTCATACATTTGGGAGGGTGGGAGTAACTCTGACCACCTTGGAGACATCCAGCCTCCCTTGATAAAATCCAGCCACCCACACACTCAAGACCCATGTCACAGGAGAGGGTGCATCTACAGAGGCCCTAATCCCCATCCTCTGACCCCACCAGCAGCCAGCCAAGTGCTGTTCACGACATCAAAACTTGTGTCCAAATTAGGAAACCTCACACAACGTAACGCCAAGCCTGGTGAGAATCCGAAGCTGGCTTCGTGCAGCACATGGCTATGGCCAGGAAACAAAGCTGGGTCTGAAAGAGCCATGTCTCAGAAGATGCAAATATTGTGGCATGAAGCAACGCTAAACAATATATTGTTTTGCCGTAAACACATTTCATCAACATTGTCGGTACGAAATGATGCAAAACTGTTTAAAACCACACAAAAGCAAAAAGATGACAGGCATAAAACCGAGGGGACAGAAAGCAGGGTAGGGCTGGCTGCTCTCAGCCGTGGGTGGCAGACACTCTGGGTCATGGGGCAGGAGAAGGTTCCAGAACATCCTTCCATGTCGTTTCTTAAGTATATGCCATGCACACTCTTGCAAAGACGTCAAATGGAGTATAGAAGGAAGCAAGAGCTGGCAGTGTCTGGCTTGGCAGGGCTTATGCACGCCACCCTTACCCATCACAGTGCCTTGAGTCTGAAGGTGCCAGCTGTGATCTGAGCATGACTCCAAAACCCGAGGGTCCTAGTTTGCTTCCTGTTGCTGTGATAAGACCATAATCGAAAGCAACTCGAAAAGGGTTTATTTCATTTTAAAGTCAGGGCAGGAACTCAGGGCTGGAACCTAGGGGCAGGGACTGAAGCAGAGGCCATGGAGGGATGCAGCTTACCGGCTTGCTCCCCAATGGATTGCTCAGTCTGCTTTCTGATAGCACCCAGGACCACCTGTCCATGGGCGGCACCACCTACCATGATCTGGACCCTAAGACATCAACTGCCAATTTAATAAAAATGCCCTCATAGACTTGCCTGCAGGCACAGATGACCAAGGAACTCTCTCAGTTGAGGTTCCTCCTCCCAGATGACTCTAGCCTGCATAAAATCAAACAGACACAACAAAGATCCACTTAACCAAGATGTGGGAGACTCTTACTTATGATCACCACCGTTCCATCGTCCCAAGATAGGCCACAAGGGAGAAGATGAGGGTTCCCGCACTGCACCATAAGTCTTCCTATCCTTTGGTTCCCACTCAGGAGAGACCCCCAAAAGTCTGTCTCATTTCCATTGGTACCAAGGCGTGGCTTCCCCCAGAGGGCCTCGGCACAACCTCTGAGCTCTACTGATGGGTCCAGCCCTCTGTCTCATCACATGAGGCTCCCCCTCCTTAGCACGACTCCTGATAAACCCAGCTGCTGGATCTCCCTGTCCTACATCCCACCTCTACCCACCTGAGGAGTCAGCGGCCAAACTTCTGATGTGCCCTGCAGTGTGATCTCCTCTCTTCCCTTTACACAGCTCTGGCCTCCTCATTCATTCATCCATTCACTCTTTCATCATGGCAGGCTGACTCCCTGAATCCAGTGCTAACACAGGTTCCTACCAGCTTGGTAACTCTCTTGAGAGAGGGAGGCTTCAAGCTAGCTGAGCAGGTACGCAGTGCCCACACCCTCCCCTGCTACTCTCCTGCCAGGCTGTGCCATGGGAGAGAGAAACAGGCAATAGAGCAGCAGAGGCAGAACAGGTTCAACTGAGCAAAAGGGGAGGCGCAGGCCAGGTCCAGAGGTCTCCCACTGTGGTCAAAGGGGTCAAGAGCCTAATCTAACCCAGAGGCTGTGACTAGGAGGAGGGGTGCAGCTCCTCGGCAGAACCAAACCTGGAGAACTGAAGATGGTTTGGAGACTTCCCAGACTCCCAAGGAAGACTGGTCCAGGGCAGAGGTCTGGAGTGCATATAAGGATCCCAGAGGAAGATGGCCCTAGGGAACAGAGTAACAATTCTGTGCTCTAGTGAGTTGAATCACAGTCACTAGGCACCACTGTCCTTCTCAAGAGGTTTCACCTTCCTCCCTTCAGGATAGTGGCTGGTGACCCCCATGGGCATCAGGACTGGCTAGTAATAGTTTGCTTTGGCCAATGCCAGAGAAGAGAGGTGACATTTGCCACTTTCAGGCTACACTAGGTCCTCTGCCACTCAGCTGTCAAGATCCCAACGATATCAGAGAACATGGCCTTGGCAATTCAGGTCTTGGAGTGCAGAGGTGCAGGGAGAGTCAAAATAAACTCGCTATGGACTCAGCACAGTAACTCAAACTTGAGGTCTTTACCCACTGCAGCAAAATGACCTGGACTGGTACGGGGAAGGAAGTAAACACTACGGAAGGAATGCTGGATGCTGATCCCAGACAAGCCCCAATGTATCCAGATCTTTCCCTCCCTCCCCATGAGCCACAGAGTGAATGGCCACAAACTTATGAGATCTGTGGAGCATAGTCTGGCAGCTTGAAGTCATCATGCAAGGAGCCCTGAACTAACAAAACCCACAGACTGCCAGGCACGCTTGGCCATACCTACCTCTGCATCTGTCTCCTCACAGCAGCAGGACACATGGAAGAAAATGCAGATGTGGGCACCTAAGACACCTTGCCAGCCAGACGTGCTGGCCTAGAAAGGTTTTCTCAGGATCAGCCACTAGTCTGGGTTCCTGGGGTGTGCTGAGGTTTCAGACCCCAAATGCCACATGACGCTGGTCTGTGGAGGCCCTTCAGAAGCACCAAACGGCATGGGCTGACAAGGTCCCCGGTAAGGCTTCACAGAAGCCCGACCACCCCTAGTCAGACACCCTCTGCATCTGCTTTTCCTCAACACCTGCATCTGAGCTCTTGATAATGTGCAATGACCAGGCAGGCAGCAAGTGCCAGTGTCAGAAGACACTGAGACACACAGTCCTGGGAACTTACGGAGCTAGAGAGGAGGCCATAACACCCTTCAGACTGCACACACATGGCACGGGAGGTAACTGCTAGGCCAGCTCCCAAAGCTGGGGTGCCTGCACAGTAATGCCTGGAAGATAACAGCAATTCAGGGAGGAATTCTTAACCCCCCACACACCCACACATACACACTCCTAAACATTCAAAGTGTCTGTTCTTCCTTGGGGGAAGAGACTGATGAAGTATTTGAACTTCAAGTCTAAACCAGAAAAACAGGTTCTCAGGCTCCCAGGTCAACAGCTTGAGAAGATCTGTCCATGGTTCTGAAGCCCAGATAGACACATTCATGGGACATTTAATACACCAGAATGCTACTGCCCAGAGTCTCAGAAACCAAGCGATGCTGGGGTTGAAGGGATTTCCTACCACAGACCTTCAGCTTCCTTGAGGAGGAGCAGATAC
Source organism: Mesocricetus auratus (assembly GCF_017639785.1). Taxonomy (NCBI): domain Eukaryota; kingdom Metazoa; phylum Chordata; class Mammalia; order Rodentia; family Cricetidae; genus Mesocricetus; species Mesocricetus auratus. The sequence goes on from NW_024429232.1 coordinate 2,532,925, forward strand.
TGTCTCCTGAAACCCATGACCTTGACCTCACCCTGAGCCTGTAGCTCCCCTCAGTGGGGGCTGCAAATAGTGGCCATCACAGAAGGAGAGCTGGTTCTTACTGCTGCTGAGATGAGCAGAGAGAAGAGGCTGGGAGTGTGGTCTTGCTCACACTCATTTACACTGTGTGCTGGGGGCAGAGACCCTGGGGGCATAGAGTTTAAACAGGGAGTGGCACACACCTGCCCATTGCTGGGGCACTGCCAAATAATTACACTAGACATGTGCATGATCCAGGTCCTGGCCACCACTCCTGGAGCTGGCCGAGGCTCTTCCAGAGACCCTGCATTCCCTGGGGTCTTGGCGGGGCCGGAACCACATTTGCTTCTTTAACTGCAGATCACGGTTTGCTGTCAGGGTGGTTTGTTTGACTTCGTTGTTTCCTGTTTTGTTGGTTTGTTTGCACTCACTGTCGTAACAGACACAGAGCCTGGCTTCTTCAGCAGGCCTGGATCCACACTGCACCGGCAGCACATGGAAAGGAAAGGCCACATGCTGTGTGCTCAGAACAAGGTGATGAATGAACATCTTGAGGCCACTGAAAGGTTCAGGCATTACGCTGGCCTGCCCTGTTACCTGGCAGGATGGACTCAAGCAGCACTCTGGCCAGCCCAGAGTTCTGTGAGAACCACGCAGGTGCAAAGGACCCCTTTAGAGGACTGACCCCTGCCTGCTTACTCTTTTACTCTCGTCTTCCTCTCGTCTCTCTCTCTCTCTTTCTCTCGTCTCTCTCTTTCTATCTCATCCTCTCTCATCTCTCTCTCTCATGTCTGTCTCCCCGCTTTTGGTCTCGCTATAATAAACTATGGTTAACATGCTCTCCATGGCTTGTGCTCCGTCCATCACGCTGGTCCTTATTCCATATTTAACAACATCTGATGCCGTAACTAGACAGGTTTTCTGGCATCTCTTCCTTCCTTAGCTTTAACTGAGATGCCGACAACCTGAGAACTTCAACTTGGTCGCTTTTCCAACTAAGGATCTCGGGATTCTTCCATCCACCATCGCCATGTCTGGTAAGCCCCCTCCCCCCTCCCTCTTTGCTTCCATGAGTGAGGACTTATGATTGCTTTGTTTTTCGGGTCATTTCTGCCCTTGGCCATGATCTCAGGCTGATGAGTTCTGAGATGGTACTGAGCCATCTTCAGCTTCACTTCCGGGAAATAACTTCCCATGAATGAGGTTTTGGCTTCAAGCCTTTGGCAGTTTTGCCTTTTCTGACTTCTGTGTCCTGTCCTCTGCCTCTCTCATGGAAGTTGCCCCCCCACCAAACCATGTGCCCGCTTTTTGGCATCCACATTCTACCAGTGATCCATGGTTAGAAATGTGGGCTCTACTCTTCCACACTTCTCTTAGTTTTCTGTTCCCCGCACACTAAAACTCCTGCTGGCCGCAGAGGCTTCCTGCCAGTTCCCACCATGGCTAAAGCTTGACCTGAGCAATGTGGGAATTCTTACCCTCCCCCCCACACACACACACATACGCGGGTCAGGTCGGGAACCACCTTCCACCTGGGAGCCTCTTGTTTTGTCTCTCCTGTTCATTCCGGTTTAGCATCTGCTCAGGACGCTCAGAGAGTTTTTCATTTTTTCCCCACAAATGAGGTTTGAGTTTTACGGGTTTTTTACTGCTCAGACCCACCAGGGGTCTCTTGGGTTTTATACCCCGGCACTGGCCTTCATTCAGTTTTTAGACCTACGGTGGTCACACATCTTTCTGACTCACTCATGGAGGAAAAAGGCCACTTCTGCCAGCAGACGGAAATGTGCCTATGGAGGCTGCCATCTTGGCGATCTTAACCATGCGTCCTAACATGCAGCCTAGCTTGGAAACGTGTTTACTGAGGCCACCATGTTTACCAAGTGGCCTAGCTGTAGGCACGCCCACTCAGTCCAGCCAGCTTCTGCCGGCCAAGCCTGCTAACAGAACAATTCATCTACTTTTTGTCTCTTTTATTTTTGTCTCTAATTTCATCTTTCACTGGCCCTGTTGCACACAGCTTGCTTATGGAATACTGTGCCTTTCCAGGGTCCCCTGTTCTATCTACAACAAATCTTCCTTCTCATCACTGACTATCTTTTTAAATCTGTCTGTTGGCTACAAATGTGGATCAAACACTTTTTACTCAATCCTGTTTAATGTATCTATATGTATGTGTAAAAAATATAAGGGAACTTTATATATAATTTAAATTCAACTATACTAAATATCAAATATTTCTAAATTGTTATATCTTTAAGTGATGGTAAACATTTAAAGGTATAAGGGTCTATTTCAAATTAACAAAGTATTTATAATACCCAGTCCTTCCTGTAAGCTGTTTACAAAGGTAAAGCTTCTATTACTTCTATTCTCTAGCCACCTATGTGCTTAAGGCAAGTCACTAAAGATAAATTTTGTTCACTGAGATATGCTAAACAGACAGACAGTCCTCAAATGCTCAGAGATCTAGAAAACATGGCATTTAAATGTTTTATTTAAAAGCTTTTTATAACAGAGAGACAGGCCAGCTGCTGGCACCACCCCCCATTTCCTCCTAGAAGACTGTGGACACTGAAGAAACTCTGCCCACAAACGTGGCAACGCTGGCCACTAAGCAACCCTGCCCTTCACCTCAACTGCTTTAAAGGACTCTTCAGGCTGTGAACAAGAGGACAGTGGAATTGACTTTCTCCACATTGCTCAGGCCAATGGTAGGAAAGTCTTCCTAAAACATCCCCAATCCACAGGTCTCACAATCAACAAAAGGCAGGCGATTTTGGAGCCTCTGACTTCAACAACTGTGGCGGATCTTGGGGGTGGTTGTCCATGCAGTCAGCTAGAAAGTCTCTCATTCTCCAATCTCAGGTAAAATCTTATCCTTGTTAAGAACTCTGATGCTTTTGATGGCTGGTAGCTTTGCCAACTTAAAGTAACAGACAAGGCAAAGCTCAATCATAAAACAGATTTGAGGAACAGGTGTCCTAAGGTTTATCTACACAAGATGGTAATGTAATAAAGTAAGGTGAGACATTAAAAAATAAAGTATGGGTTAATATCAGGGTGTTCAATTCTATTCCATTGGTCTACCTGTCTATTTTTGTGCCAATACCAAACTGTTTTCAGGATTGCAGCTCTATAATAGAGCTTGAAGTCAGGGATGGCGATTCCTCCAGATATTGCTTTGTTGAATAAGGTTGTTTTGGCTACCCTGGGTCTTTTGTTTTCCATACAAAGTTAATTACTGTTCTTTCAAGGTCTGTGATGAATTGTTCTGGGATTTTAATGAGTATTGCATTAAATCTGTATATTCCTTTCAGTAAGATTGCCATTTTTCCTATGTTGATCCTACCTATCCAAGAGCATGGGAGATCTTCTTTAATTTCTTTCTTTAATGACGCAAAGTTTTTGCTATACAGGTGTTTTACTTGTTTGGTTACCGTTACCCCAAGGTATTTTATGTTGTTTGTGGCTATTGTAAAGGGAGATGTTTCTCTGATTTCTTTCTCAGCCCTTTTATCGTCTGTATATAGTAGGGCTACTGATCTTCTTGAGTTGATCTTGTATCCTGCCACTTTGCTGAAAGTATTTATCAGCTGCAGGAGTTCCCTGGTGGAGTTTTTTGGGTCACTTATGTAAACTATCATATCATGAACATCTGATTTTCGACAAAGAAGCTAAAAATATACAATGGAAAAAAGAAAGCATCTTCAACAAATGGTGCTGGCATAACTGGATGCTGGCATGTAGATTCATGTCTATCGCCATGTTCAAAATTTAAGTTCAAATGGATCAAAGACCTCAACATAAATCCAGCCACACTGAACCTGTTAGAAGAGAAAGTGGGAGGCACCCTTGAACGAATTGGTACAGGAGACTGCTTCCTGAACATAACTCCAGTAGCACAGACAGTGAGGTCAACAATTAATAAATGGGACCTCCTGAAACTGAGAAGCTTCTGTAAGGCAAAGGACACCGTCAGCAAGACAAAAAGGCAGCCCACAGATTGGGAAAAGATATTCACTAACCCCATATCTGACAAAGGGCTGATCTCCAAAAATTGCAAAGAACTCAAGAAGCAAGTCTCCAAAACACCAAAGGATCCAGTCAAAAAATGAGGTACAGAACTAAATAGAGAATTCTCAATAGAGGAGACTAAAATGGTTGAGAGACACTTGAGAAAGTTCTCAACATTCCTAGCCATCCGGGAAATGCAAATCAAAACAACCCTGAGATACCATCTCACTCCTGTCAGAATAGCTAAAATCAAAAACTCCAATGACCGTTTATGCTGGAGAGGATGTGGGGAGAGGGGAACACTCCTCCACTGCTGGTGGGAGTGCCAACTTGTACAGCCACTATGGAAATCAATATGGAGATTCCTCAGGAATATGGGAATCAGTCTACCACAAGACCCAGCAATTCCACTCTTAGGCATATACCCAAAAGATGCACATTCATACAACAAGGATGTGTGTACCACTATGTTCATAGCAGCATTATTTGTAATAGCCAGAACTTGGAAACAACCTAGATGCCCCTCAACTGAAGATTGGATATAGAAAAGGTGGTACATTTACATAATGGAGTACTATTCAGCGGAAAAAAACAATGGAATCTTGAAATTTGCAGGCAAATGGATAGCACTAGAAGAAACCATCCTGATTGAGGTAACCCAGTCACAAAAAGAGAAAATGGTATGTACTCTCTCATTTATGAATTTCAGACATATCAGGGGAGTGCCAGCGTACAATCCCACTGCCAAAGAGTCTAGGAAATAGAACCTTCATCCAGCGACTGATGAAAGCAGAGGCAGATACCCACAGACAAACACTGAACTGAACTAGAATCCAGTGTCAGAAAGAGAGAACTGATGGGCAAAGGAGTTAAGAGTGGGCTGGTTTATGTTGCAAAAATGAAATAATATATAAATATGCTTTGAGTGAACTGTACATAACTCATGATTCACAGTCTAATTAAGGCTTTAGGTCATAAAAACTATTGTTATATTCTTCTGTTCTTTTGTTTGATTATAATGGTAATCAGTGGGAAAGATTTGGGGTTTTTTTGTACGGGTAAGTGCCTGGTTAATGAGTTGACCTTTTTTCTACTATGATACCAGAACTGACCACCATCCTTATATGCTCAGCCATTTCTATCAATAGACTTATTCAAAATTATCATGCTACTTGTCAGTAAACTTGAGAGGAAGCTTGAACAACAACAACAACAAAAAAGACTGGGCTGGTTTAATCCACAGAAACAGTTGACCTGAACAAGGGGGAGCTCTTGGACTCCAGATTGATGACTGTGTGGAAAGCATGGGACTGACCCAGACTCCCTGAATGTGGGTGTCAGTGAGGAGGCCTAGGTAATCTATGGGGCCTTGGGTAATATTTACCCCTGGCGTACAAATAGACTTTGAGTGCCCATGCCACAATATGGGAGGCTCTCTCAGCTGGGACTCTTGGGGGAGGGCCTAAGCCCCACCCTGGATAAAATGACAGTTACTGGAGCTCCACCATGGAGGGCCTCACCGTCCTTAGTGATCAGAGTGGAGATTGGGTGGGGGACTGGGGGACCTGGTGGGGAGAGAGGGGAAGGAGGGGAGAGACAGGGAGCTGGGATTGACATGTGAAACAAGATTGTTTCTAACCTAAATAAAAAAAATAAGCAAATAACACTTTAAAATAAAAAATAAAGTATGTTCCAGGTTTCTCTTTCATTATACTACTGTTCATAGTTTTAACATTAATCAATAAAGTTCTGAAAAGCTATTTATTTAACTCCAACAGAGTACTAAACAACTATACCACTATATGATCATAACTACAAGCTCAAAATTAAGGAGCTTTTCATCGTGCTAAACATATCTGTCAGTTTAAAAAAATGTTAATGCTTTCGGCCAAGTCTTTTCTAACACAAATACAATGCTGATATGTCTAATACTTCTGTTTTCACAAACTCAAAGGATTCTTGTAAGTTCCAGAAAACCAAATTGGACCCATCTAAACAGGTCAGATTCACCGCTCTCTGGTCCTGGGACTCCCTTCCCTCATCTTGGGACCCCTGGGGAATCCCCCCCTCATCTTAGAATCTTCCCCTCAAATTCCAGGACCCAAGAAAAAAAATTTTAACCTAACTTTGTCCTCTACACTACTAACATCTTGCCAGATCTACAGAGGTGCCGGAGAGTTCCATACATCCAGGACTGTCATGGAGAAACCAGGACATGGCAACACCCCAGCTTTCTCAAGTTCCCCCAAAGATGGTCAACGCCCCCCAGTTAATCAGGAAGCAGTCTTAAGAACTCAACGTCCTTATTCCCTAACCTGCCACGTCTAACACCTCCACCTCTTTTTAATCATAAATAAAGGTGGGAATGAAAGGTTCAGGCATTATGCTGGCCTGCCCTGTTACCTGGCAGGATGCACTCAGGCAGCACTCTGGCCAGCCCAGAGTTCTGTGAGAACCACGCAGGTGCAAAGGACCCCTTTAAAGGACTGACCCCTGCCCGCCCTTTTACTCTCGTCTTCCTCTCATCATTTCATCCTCTCTTACTCTCCTCTCTCTCTCTCTTTCTCTCTATCTCATCCTCTCTCATCTCTCTCTGTCATGTCTGTCTCCCCCCCTTTTGGTCTCGCCATAACAAACTATGGTTAACATGCTCTCCATGGCTTGTGCTCTGCCATCGTGCGGGTCCTTATTCCATATTTAACAACAGCTACCTTTTTAAAAAAATCATTTTACATACCAGCCATGTTTCCCTCTCCCGCCCCTCCTCTCACTTCCCCACCGTGAGGATGCCTTTACGTTTGTAGCCCTGCTCTGAGGGCTGAGGTTTGGGGTGGGAATGAAGGAGAGTGTGGGTAGAAGATGACTCTGGAAGCTGTCTTCAGAGGCCGTCACTTCTCAGACTCAGTGAAGGGAAGGACAGTCCATAGGGATCAGATAACAGAGTAAACGCATGGTGTCTGGGCTTCTACTGCTGGGATGAAACACCATGGCCAAAGCAACTCGGGGAGGAGAGGGTTCATTCGGCTTATGCTTCCACATCATAGTCAATCACTAGAGAAGGTCAAGACAGGAACCTAAACAAGACAGGAACTCGGAAGCAGCAGCTGATGCAGAGGCCATGGAAGGGTGCTGCTTACTGGCTTGCTTCCCCTGGCTTGTTCAGCCTGCTTTCTTACAGAACCCAGGACCACCAGCCCAGGAGTGACCTCATTCATAATGTGCTGGGCCCTCCCACAGCAATCACCAATTTAAAAATGCTAAACAGGCTTGACTACATTTTGATCTTATGAAGTATTTTATCAGTTGAGATTCTCTCCTCTGTAGCTCGTGTCAAGCTGACATAAAACTGGCCAGCAGATGGACTCCAAGCAGTGCACAGTAAGTTCCCAGGCAACACAGTGGTAACCACCTTCAACCATTGGTGTTCTGTGTGTGGTGAGCTGACCACAGTGGCACTCAGCACTAGTCCCCTCCCTGGCCCACTATCCCCTGTAGTCCTCTGAGCCGGCTCCTCAGCCAGATTGCCTTATGCCTTCTCTATGCCTTTACCTCCCCTTGGAAAGGTATGTGGGGGGCCAGGAGGCTGGATGATTCTCAATGTGGACACACCTGCTCTCCATCGGGCCCTGTCCAGGGAAGGTGATACCCAGAGCAGCGCCTGCTTCTTCCTACCCCTTGCTCCATGCCTCTACCTGGGAGACCACCCATCCTCTGGCACAAAAAAAGGGTTCAGCCAGACACAACTTACACTTGGATATATGATGGATATTTTTTGTCAACTTGACACAAACTAGTGTTTTCTAGGGAAGTGAAACCACAATTGAGAAAATACGTACCCACCAGACTGGCCTGTGAGCAAGTCTGCGATGCATTTTATTAATCAACAATTGGTATGGGAAGTGTCAGGCTTGGGCAGGTGGTCCTGGATAGTACAGGAGAGCAGGCTGAGCAAGCCATGAAGAGCAAGTCAGTAAGCTGCTTCCTTTATGGCTTCTGCTTCCTTCAGGTCCTGTCTCTGACTCCCAGCTTGAGTTCCTGCCCTGACTTCCCTCATGATGAACTATAAGTTTTAAGATGAAACAAACCCTTTCATCCCCAAGTTGATTGTGGTCAGTGTTTTGTCACAGTCATAGGAAGCAAACTAGGACCAGGAGGAACTGGGCAGGAACCAGACTCGGCTTGGAGCATGAAGTTCTCTGAAGCCAGACACCAGCCTCCTTCCCCCGGTAACCCCCACCCCTGCACCGGAATGTGACAATGCCTGGGAGGTGGCTACAGGGATATTGGTAGCAAAAGAACCAGTAGTAGTGATTACAAAAGCAGGGGCAGTAAAGATCACATCTTAATCCCAGACTCAAGTGTAAGGGGAAACTTTTTCCTTGAGAGAAGCCTTCCCGCCAGCCTGGTTCTAGAGCCGCATCAGTCCCAAATAAACACACAGGAGGCTATATTAATTATGAAGCTGTTGGCCTTGCTTGTTTCTTACTGGCTAGCTCTGACTTAAGTATTTATCCCATAATTGCTAATCTAAGTATTTCTCTTACCGGAGAGGTTTCCGGGCTTCCTACCCCATGGCGTTACATCTTGACTCCCTGTGTTTCTCCTACCCAGAGTCCTCCTGAACTCCTAGTCCCACCTATCTAACTTCCCTATTGGCCAACAGTGCTTTATTGACATAATTGCAGGACTTCCCCCATCATCCAAGGGAACAGGAGATTCCTAGCTCAGCCATCTACTGAAGATGGGAATGGTGTGGGAACGCCTGGCTGTGGTCATCCTGGCTGGAGGTGTCACCATATCTCTCAGTGACAATCTGGGACATGATGGCCTGCATTCTAGGCTTCGTTCAGGATCACTGTAGCATGGGGCATGAGTGAATTCCCAGAATCCTTACCTCTTTCCAACCAAACTACAGCAACGATGGCCTCCACGACCCACTGTCAGGACTTAGGGACTGAGGAGCAGCGTCTGCCTGCTGCCAGGACCTGGAGCATGGCTGTGCAGAGTGGTTGTATCATAGATTTCAGGGCATAAGAGGGCTGGCAAGGGAGAGAGGCCGACGTGGAGCTCAAGCTGTCCCATCGCATTGCCTCAGACCCCTCAGATGCAAGTTGCAACGGGAGGTGGACAGAGAGGTGGTGCTGTGCCTTTTCCAGGACACGGTCAGTCCCACGCAGACTCCTGGCAGACAGTGCTAGTCTCCATCCAGTCAGGCAGCCGGTGGGGCACAAGCCTGGATGATGTAAGGCTTTTTAATGAGACTGATCCGTATTTGTGTGTGGCAGGTGAGGCTTTTGTGGCTGAACTCTGCTGGGTTTTCCAGGCACTAGAGGCTATAGATGGCTTCCCCAGGGCCTTGTGGGCTGGGCTTCCAGGCAGGAGCTCCACCCCCAGCCTTCTGCCATTGCCTCACTCCGCAGCCACCCAGACAGACCATCACCGGCTCTGCACCCACACATGGAAACACTCCCAGAGGGCTCCAATCCCCTCTATGCACAGCCAGCTTAGGGGTGGGGGCAGGGGTGCCATGTTTCAGCTCTGCAGTTTCCCAGGGGTTGCCCCTTCTCTGGACCCTCCCTTCTAGCTAGCCTTTTTGAATATCCTAACTTTATAAAAATTGCAAAAGTCTATGGGGAAAGTGTAGACATCAGCAGGACCAGTACTCTAACATCGGCTCTGCCTCTAGACAGCTGCACAAGCACCCCCAGAGTCTCCCAAGCTTCAGTGACACGTTCACAGACCTGTGTCATTTGAGGAGGATCAAGGGAACAAAGTCTTGAACTCACAGCACTGAAGCTCTGTGTCTTGTGGCCTCCATTGTCTAGCCCTGCCTCAAGAGAGCTCCGGGGAGGACAAACTAGCCCCTGTACAGAACCCTGAGCATGCCTTCTGAGCTCATCCCTGGGCTGACAGGGAGAATGGCCTGTGCCTAACTCCCAGGAGCTGTGGGTGGGGCAGACCCAAGCAGAGCTGGCAACAGTCTACTTGGGGAGCCAGAGGGATCCTGTAGAGAGGCTGTAGGGTAATGAGACAAGCTGGGACCTTGTGCCCACCTTAAAAAACTTTTGATAAGATATAAGCAGCTCAAAGACAGAGGGTTTATTTTTCTCTAATCACCCAGCGCATTGTACAGTGCTTAGTATGGGGAACCTTCTACCATCCCAAGATCACCATCATCAATACCATCATTAATCATCACCATCACCATCATCACCACCAATGGAAACAACCACCATCACCAGACATCACCACCATCATCACCATCATCACCAACTATCATTATCACCATTCTGCGCATAACTACCCACACTAGAAGCACTGTCAACGGTCCAGTCCACCATTTTCACTACTAGCGCCAGCAGGGGTCTTCAATGCTTCACATGGAGCCCAAGGCCTCTGTGGTGTTCTATTTCATAGCAGAAATGAAGAAGAGGTAAGCAGAGTGCTCAGGGTCAGTGGCCAAGCTGGGGTTAGAACACAGTCCTGTGATTAAGGACAGTGCTCACTTACTAGGTAAACAGCAACAGCTGCCAGGATTCCCAAAGATTTCTGAATAAAGAGTACCACGCCCCATCTCTGAGCCATCCTGAGTAATCATAAGCAGGGTCCCTCTGGAGTCCTCATCTAATGTCCTCTGTTACCGCTCACTGACTGTGGCCCTAGTGGTTGCTCTGAGATACAGGTACTGGCAAGAAAAGTCATTTGCATGCAATTTGAATACAGCTGTTGAAATAAGCCAGACTCCCTACCACTTCAAAAGTGCATTGTCTTTGCCTACGCATACCCATCCCCCATCTCCCTCATCAGACATCCTGACTGGGACCATGTCCCCAATTGCCTGCATCACCTCTTTAAAGGAAGCAGTTCCCATTCCTGGCTCAGCCCCAACTCCAGGGTTAGAGCAGTCCTGCTCTGTCCGGGCCACAGCCTCCACCAGTCTGGAGCCACCAGGACAGCTAGCTCTGGAGTGCATCTCGCCAACCCTGGGAGTTTCTGGGAGCCCTCTCCCCTCCTCTGGGTTGCCTTCCTCCCAGCACTCTCAGCCCACCCCTCCCACCCACCCATCCAATTTCTCTGCTCAGAATCTGGGCATCACCTGCCTTGTGACAGGGCATTGGACCTCCACACAGAAGGAAGCTGGGAAGGCTAGCCTCTGGGTAGGGATTTCATAGGTTGTCTGCAGGGTAGAGCCCCAGAGGAGGCTCAGGGGATGAGTTTCAGGGTTGGCTCAGGGTCTGGAGGCTTAGCCCTCAGGCACTCTACCCTTCTGCCCTGCATCCCTTTCTTCCTTTTCTGTTATTCGGGCATTTCCTGAGGACCCAGCCACCTCCTAGAGAAACCGTCTGCCCTCCTGTCTGGCCCTGCTTATGTATGCCTAAATCCTGCCCTGTGGGTGAAAGGGGCCCATGCACATGTACACACGAGTCTGCAGACACACGTGTCCACACACCACACCTGTGCTCCCATACATACATAAATACACCTGGCTGCAACACACCCACAAGCACATTCGAATGGTCATGGAAACACACAGGCAGACATGAAACACACGTGGGTACACATACAAGTCACCACACAGTTCACACATAAGGCCACTGCCCCCGTAAATGCAGCCAGCGCCTGTTCCCGGCAGGTGCGAGTTCACTGCCTCAGAAGCCAGTCTCTGCCTCTCTGTCCCCAGGGTCCTCCCCTGTGAATCCTGCTGTGTGGACAGGACAGGGAGGCAGCATCACTCAGCATCGCTGGTTCTGACAGGGGTGGCTGCTCTTCAGGCTTTGGGGAGGGGATCTGAGCCTGCCTTCACCTTCCTACCCTGAGGCATTTGTAAATTGATTAGGCCACACTGACTTACATCCCTCCTCTCATAAGACAGGCATCTGTTTAGCCACTCTGTGGTGACTTCCAGCAGGCCTCAAGGACACTTGTGACCTTGTCCATACAGCATGGAGTGGGAACTAAGCAGGGCTCCCAGCCAGCCCACTGAAAGGGCCCCAATGTCACTGAGCACAAGTGTCTCAGGGCTGAGTCCGGAACATCAGTGTCACTCACAGCGGTGTCACTCCCCAACCACGCAGGAGCCAGACACCACGCTTAGGCCAGGGCTGGCTGTCCTGTGCAATGGCTGCAGGCTCAGAAACTGAATCTGCTGACACCCAGCTCCAGGAGCAACTTTGCCAGGCCCTCCCTGTCTGTGGCACAGACCCACCCAGGTTGGGCTCATCATCCGGCCATGAGAATACTGACCACAACAGCCAGCCTCAAGCCCAGAACTGCACACTCAGAAGGAACTCTTGGCAGGTGGGGAGAACTCTGGGGTGGGGTGGGCAGGACAGAGCATAGACAATGGCCTTGTCACATCCAGTCTGAAGTGAGAGCCCTGGGCAGCAGAGGACACTGGGGCAGGGTGGTACTCTCTTCCCCAGCCCTGGGACTCTAATATTATTAAATACAGGATGATTGGTTCAAGTCTTTGCCTGGGGTTATTTTTCTGCTCAGGATTCTCTTAGGGAGGGCAGATCAGGTTGGCATCTCTGGGGACCTCTTTAAGACAGGAAAGGGCTCCAGCCTAAGAGGGCTGAATTCAGACAGGTCATCTCCCCAAACCCCCATGCCCACCCCCACAAGCTGCCTTTCACAGCGCCTGGAAACACAATTCACATTTACATTTCTCAGCAGTCTGGGAGGGAATCTATAATAATCTGATCACCAAAATGAGATTCTCCAGTGTTCTTTCTACCCAGCGACACCACACGCCACCCAGCCTCAGCAAAATCCAATTGCTGTTTATTTAACCTGTTCAGCCTCCAGATTAAAAGGCAGCCCCATGAGCCCCTGACACGCACCCTCCCACCCTATCCCAAGTAGGTTCCTACTCAGTTCTAGACCCTCCCAAGGTCCTGCCTGCCTGCAATCTGCCCAGGATGCCACCAGCTGCCACTCCTGGATCTCAAGAGGTACAAAACAAAGGGCCTAACCATGCCAAGAAAGGAAGTCAGGAAGAAGGAAGTTTCATCCCACACCCTCCAACCCAAGTGTTCCTGGGGAAAGGCCCAGTGGCCTTTCCAACCAGCAACCTAGACACCATCCCCAGCAGCCCTCCCCACAGCATCCCTCCCCAGAGCAGCCCCCCAGCAGCCCCCCCAGCAGCCCCCCCCAGCACCTGGCTTCCCTATGCCTGTCAGCTCCTTCTTCCCAAGCTACAACCACTCAAGGGCAGCTCAGGACCTCCAGGAAACTTTCCTGATTCCGGGAACTAAATAGAGAACTCCCTCTTGGGCCTCTGCTGCCTTAAACTCAGGGCCCCACACCTGACTGGCATCCAACAAAAGCATGAGGCGTGTTGAGCTTGTTTTACCTGGTTTCAGGGAGACGGGAATGGACAAAGTGAGGCAGAGACTGTAGAATGATGTGCTCGGAGTGAGCAGGGCTAGGGAGAGCAGAACGAGCTAAATCTGCCAGGCCAATCAGCACATAGTGTATCCAGGCCAGATGTCTCCCAGAAACCCTCTCCACTCAGCCCATCTCCGAGGACACAAGTCCATCACCTGACCAGCCCGCTCCACAGCTTGCAAGATAAGGGCCCCAGACCCCCAAAGCCAGGCATGGCATTCAGATCTATGCTGTCTCAGGCCCAAACTGGCTAAACTCTGCAAGGCCAGGCAGCACTCAATGCTCTCCATGCCCATGCAAAGGTGACAAAGACATTCCACACCCCACTGGCAAGTTGGAGGTCTTAAGGGTAAGGAGGCATCTTCTCCACCCTTCTTTTCCAGCATGCCCACCATGCTGTTTTGAGTGTTCATTCACTCGTAAATGTTACCAAACTCCTTGAAAATCCCTGTTGGAATCTTGTTTGGGTTGTATTGAGTCTATAAGCTGACCTGGGGAGAGCTGGCAGCTAACTGCACTGACTCTACCGTGTGTGAACATGTTACACATGTGCCCACCTTCTAAACACCTATGATAACATTTTGTTGTTCTCCCCAGACATTTTCCCTCATATTTCTATGTGGTTATGCATTACTTTTGTCCCTGCTAGAAACGGTGTATTTCAAACACTTTATTGATTACATACAGCGATATATTTTATTCTCACATTTTGATTTTGCATAAATCGTCTTACACAGAAGGCCTACGATTCCTGCTTCACCTAGCTATTAGATGAATAATGACTCTTTGCAGCCTTTGTCTTGTCTTCCCTACAGAGCTGGCTGGGACCCGCAGCCTGGAGGTGGTGCTCACTACTGCTTGGGTCTGGTTGATCATTCTTAGCGGTAAAGGAGATCCAGACTTTCTCGTTTCCTGGTTTTCTTTCCTCAATCTGTTATCGACATGACAGTCGTGGACTCTCCAGGGTTATCCTGTTAATGTGGGATTAGGTTCATGGGTCGTGCATTGATTAAATGAACGCTAACCATGGTGTGAGACTGTCTGGTACACAATCCACGCAGGATGCTGTCTGACACCACTGGGCTTCGGTTCACTGGCTCCTCTCTTGGGTTTATGGAACAGACTGACTTACAAGTTTCACTTCTCAGGTGTCATGGACTCTGACTCCCTGCTACACATTAAAGAATGCCCCTCTTCTCCCACGCTCTAGAAAAGATTCTCAAAGTTGGCAGCTCTCACTTGAAAGCCAGACATACACTTCTGAGATCACCCAGGTTCAAGGCTGTCGTGCTGGGCGACATGTTTCCTGCTGGCTCACAACTATTGAGGCTACTTAGCCTTGCGGCAACGCTGACAAGCTGCACTGATAAAGGCGCTTGTCCATTTCTCTCCCTGTCTCCCGATTTGCTGCTAAGATTATTCTCAGAATTCACTTACTATCTGACTTCCTATTGCTCACCAGCTTATGCTCTCTGGTCTCCTGGATCGATCTGTCTAGTTGTTTGCCTTTTTATGGTCTTTGCAAAGAAAAAGCTTTTATGGACACAGACTAGTCAACTTGAATAAAGAGAAAACTGGAGTAGGGGGGTGCTCTTTAGAAGCTCCTTCTAGTTCCTTTGGGTCAATTGTCCTTTCACATTTAAAACTGTCTTCTTAGGATACTCATTTGCCTTCTCTCTCTCCCCCGCTCCCTCTCTCTCTGCAGAGTACTCAACTTACTTTGAGGTACCCTGAACATTTGCTATGCAAACAGGCTGAGCCTCTCTGATTTGAAAATCTCACATCCATAGAGCTCCAAATGCTGTAACCTCTGGAGTGCTGGCAGGGCGTTCAGTCTGCAGGCTCTTTGGGACTGCCTGCTCCTGGGACTGCCTGCTCCTGGGACTGCCTGCTCGAAGCCAGCATTGCACCCAGGCTTTCTTTTGCCTGGCATTGGGCCTGCACATCTGTTCTCGCCTTTTCATTCCCAACCTTCCCCGTTCTTTCGTCGTGTTGTACCTACCGATAACAAACAGAAAAGTCGTACTTTCCTCTCAGCTCTCTCATTTCTTAGTTGTTGGCTAGGATTTTAAAAATCTATCGGCATTTGTTTTGCTGCCTGGACAGTGCTGAGAGTTTACCTACTACAAGGCTTGCTTCCCATTTGTCCTCTTCTCCTGTCTTATCTCTTTTCACTCTGTATTATCTTTTGGTTCAGGGTTTCCTTCACCGTGCTGACTATCTCCACTGTCTGGCGGTTCTGGTTTCTGACATTATTCGGCATCTGGCTTTGTCTTAAGATCGATGTCATCCTGCTTCTCCCATACCTTTCTTGTGTGTGCCTCTGTCACATTGTGTCACCTATACAGATGCGTGTAACCATGACCAAGATGCTGGTGTGCCCATCAGCACCAGAGGCACCCTCGTGCAGCTCCTCATAACCTCCAGCGCCCCACCTCCCAAACACAGCAAGCAGCACCCCGCCTCTGCAATGGAATTGCCCCTTTGAGTCAGACACTGCAGGTTTTTGAGACAGGCAGCTTCTCCTTTCTCCTGAGTGAGATCCCTGTAGTCCACACATGCCTCCACTGAAGGACATTTGCTTTGTTTCTGATCTGAGGCAATTACACACAAGGAGGCCATGTGCAAAGTTTTCATGTGATCATCGGATTTTTTTACCCTCTCAGATACACGCCCAGGAGGGCAAGTGTTGGTTTGTATAGTGTTACATTTAGCTTTCTTCTGTGGAACTAACACCCAGCTTTGCACACTGTTTCACCATCTGGTACCCCAGGAGTGTCCCATTCCCCCATCTCTCCACAACCCTGAGTATCTCACGTGGTTGTAGCCTTTGACCAGCTCTGCATGTATTCTGTCTTCTTTGGTGGAGTACTTAACTAAGACTTTAATCTATATTCTGTAGGTTTTGTATGTTTGTTTAGCCTACCATTGAATCTAGAGAACTCTTTATATATTTAGGCTCAAGTTCTCTGCCAGATGTGTGATTTGTACATTAAAAAAGAGAGTCAATGGCTTCTCTTTGCATCCTCTCAATTGGCTACTGCAGTTCTGAATTCTGAAGAAGGAACCTTAAAGGTTTTTCTTTTAAGTCAGACAAGTTTATTGATAAAGGCTAATATTAATCAATATTTAATTTCCCTTCAAATCCATGGAGCTGGGCATATTTAAACTCCTTCCCAGTTAATATTCCAGCATGGTTCTGTGGTTGTTCTGTCATTCCTAAACTGCAATCCCATATGTAGGCAATTCTTGTCATCATTGCCATCACCATCTCTTCATGGTTTGGTACGTGGGCCACTTACACACACACATGCGTGCACGCACACACACACACAGGCATTCTCTTCTGCACCCCAACTCTTCCCTTAGGAAACCTCCATTCATGCTAAAGTTCACAGTTTGGAAGGTTAAGTGCTCAGTTTTCTCCTTGGACTGTCTGCTTTGTCTTTGTCCTTGGAGACACGCTTTGGGGTGCAATTTTAAAGTTGCCAGGACGTCTGTCGGCGCATCTGCAAGGCAGCCTCTTCCCAGGTCACTTTGTTCTCGTCCTTTTCATCTTTGGGGCTCAGGATCATTGGGGCTATCTGGTGTAGCATCCTGGTGTAGCATCCTGGTGATAGCATCCTGGTGTCCACCCGCAGTCTAGCTCACATCCGTCACCCCATGCGTACACACTGTTTTCCCTCCATCCAGCGTACTCTTTTCTCTGAGGACTCCCATCAGGCAGACACCACGTTCCTAACTCACTCCCATACCCTTCATCTCTGTCAGTTTCTGTCCCCTTGCCCCTTTCTGGGGTTACAACCTAGAACACTGTGTGTGTTGATACAGGGCCACATCCACAGTCTGATTTATTTTCTGAGGCAGGGTCTCACTCCATAGTCCCCCTCTCCCCCACAGTAGCCAAGCTTACAGGCCTGGTTCACCGGGTGTAGCTTCTCTAAGCTCTTTAGGAACCTTTTCACTGGCTTTTTGTTTCGTCACACACAGCTCAATCCACTTGCTACGGTTTGAGTATGGACAGCATCCCCAAAGATTCATGCTCAAAACTTGGTCCCCAGGGTGGTGCTTCGGGGGAATGTTCAGGATACAAGGACAAGTGTGAGACCCTTATATATCTGGAAATGTGCTCCCAAAGGAGGGTTACCCCTCTCTTCCTCCTGCCTGCCTGATAAGGCAAGTTGTTGTCATATGTCCTGCTATGATATGCTGCTTTCACAGACACCCAAGGCCACAGGATATCCAGATCTGCCCGAAATCAGAATAATCCCTGTACCTTTGTAACAGGCATCCTGATATATTGATAGCAAGCGTCCTCACATCCTTCACACCCCACCCATTCAGATCAAAGCCATGCTGGCTCGCTGGACATGCCTAGCTACATCACCTAATGCTCAATTGTTCCGATTTTATTTCTTTTTGAAAATATTTCACAGAAATGTTACTGTGTCTGATTAACCCCAGAGGCTGAAATCTGGGATTGAATGGCCATTTGCTTTTACTGACAGGTTTTCCTCTCTCTTTCCACCCAGTGGCCTGAGTCACTTGGAGCTCATGGATTTCCCTGCAGACCTACCTGTGTCTACTTTCATAAGCTTCCCATCGGCACTTCAGACAGGGAGAGAGGAAAGGATGGAGGCAGGGTCTGGGCTAGCATGGCCACCAGACCAGCTGCAAATGCTTGCAAGCTGCTTCCTCAGTGTTGAGCTGTTTGCTGTGCCGTCCTTCAGGCTTCTCTGATATCATGTAGCAGGGCATGTCACCCAAGTTCCTCCCTCCTAATGACTGGGGACAAGGGATGGAGGAGTCTGCTCACTGGAGTCAGAAGGAAGAGGACTACAGGAAGCACCTGGCATCATTTGGCTAGGCAGCATGGGGGCAAAGATGGGCTTGGGATCCAGAAAGCAAAGTGCTCCCACTTTTAGATGCCACCTGCCCTCCTGTTCTGTCAAGAGAGATGCTTGGTGAGGCAATGGGGGTCTTTGGGCTCTGTAGGAATTCCCGCCCTGTCCCAGTCACTCTCTCCTACACTGCAGACCTTGGTAGAGCACAAAATATCCAGAAGTGTCCTTACATGCCATGCTCACTGACCCCTCTAGATGCCCAGTCAGGACCCTTTCTGTCTTTGTGCCATTGGGCCTTCCCAAGGTACCTGAGGATGCAGGGAACTCTCTAGAAACCCTCCCAGTCAGCGTCTGGATGCCTTCTGATTACTCTTCCTGTCCCTCCTGCCTTTTTTTCTGACTATTTCCATGTTACATGGCAGATGTTCAGAGCCCTGCCCACACTCTCTCCATCCTCAGGGTCTAGTCCCAAGAAGTCTTCAGCAAATTTCAGGCGGGGAAGACCCTTGTAACCTATGTGACATAAGCTTTCCTGGCCTCCCTAAGGCCACCTTGGCTAGAACTCCATCAGGCAGCTCAGATACTCCATCCCTTACTCTCTGAGAACACCTTCACACACTCAGGCTGGTGGCTCTAGTTACTCTCTCTCTCTCTCTCTCTCTCTCTCTCTCTCTCTCTCTCTCTCTCTCTCTCTCTCTCTCTCTCCCTCCTTCCTCCCTCTCTCTCCCTACTCTCCTTCCCAGCAATCTGACCACTCCCAGGAGGCACAGCATCCAGTCCAGAGTCCAGGACTGAGTCTGAGGGCAAATATCCCTCACCCACTTAGCCTTCTCATCACCAAATGCCCCAGTCTGGTGCCTGTTTCCCTCGTGCTGTCCAGGTTCGCAGCCGCTGCTGGCAGGAGCCCTGGCCCAGAGGGCAGGCATCCCCAGCAGCCGTCCCAGCCCTGCTCAGAGCCTGCTCCTCAGCACTAGAACACGCATGAAGAGCCATTCTCCCAGCTCTTCCCTTGCTCCAGGTTGCTTCTGCCTCCTCCTTCCCCATCATCTGCAGAATTCACAAATTTTCTCCAAAATTCCTGTTCTGGCCTTGCTGGACCATCTTTTCTTCAGGGAGGCACACTCATCCTCTAGACCAGGCGGGGCCCAGCTCTGTCAATGCCCCAAGTTTGGCAGATTGCTGGGCACCTAGCCCAGCATGTCTCTTTTCCTTTAGTAACAGAAACCCTACTGGGGGGCTAAAAATATGAACTATTTTTCAGCTTCTATGGCAGCTAAGTGTGAGCATCCAATTTCTAGCCAATTGGATTGAGCGGCTAACAGACATCCTTCTGGAATGGGCATGCCTTCTTCATGCCATCCCCAGCACCATACTCAGAACACCAGGCGATGGAGATAGTCCTACAGATATCTTGGGCCAGTAAGAACCCCGGTGGACGGGGATGGGGTAGCTGAAACCACCTGAATCTCAGGCTCATTGTCAGCTGTGACCATCAGCCTTCACGTTTCTTTTGTGTAAAGGCCATCATGCCAGCCTTGAGGTGAACTGAATTTTCTGTCAAACACAGTCGGGTGTTTTACTGGCTAAACAGTATTTACTACACATGTGCTTGCTTTCTTGCTTAGGAAGCATTCTCTGTAACATACAGTGAGTCCTGAAGGGGATTTTGGTTTGCTTCTGGTCACCTGTGTCCTCGCCCCCTCATACAGGACACAGCACAGGGGATACTCCCATAGAAAGGACCGGCTTAGTGTGGGCTCCATGTGTCCAAGGCCAGGGTTTTGTAAGACCAGGACCAGGGCTCAGTGTGAGCAGAGTCAGGGCTCAATATGTGAGCAGAAGCAGTGTTGTGTGTGAGTGGAATTGGGACTGTTTGAGCAGGAGAGGGGCTCATTGTCCAGATGGAACCACAGCTAGTGTATAACTACAGTGGGAGATTTATACGTGAGCAGGATCCGAACTGAGTATTGACAGGATAAGGACTCTGCTGCAACCAGAGTATGGCCAAAATAAATCCCAAGCACTAGGAAGCTCTCTCTGGAAGAGAGGCAAATGTCAGCCACACTGGAGACACAACCCCCAGAGGCTTCTCAGAACTGGTGTCACTGAGATGAATCTCTGGAATTCATAGGACAGGACAACAGGCTGGCCTGTTGAGGGGACTGCAATTACAGAAGGAACAGCAGCATATATTCCCAGGCAGAGGTGAGGCAGGAGAGCTTTTTCCTAGACAAAAAACCAGGGACACAGCCTACCCATGTCAATCAAGAGAAAGCTTCCATCCATGTCAAGATACCATCCCACCATGCTGTCCCACCCAGGTGAGTATGGCTTCTGACCTCCTCCATGGGGTCAGCATGGGGACTCAGGCAAACCACAGCCTCTGGTGCCCTGTGTCCTGCTAACAGAAACAGGAGACGTGAAGCCTGGGGAAACAGAGGGAGGTCTTGAGACCTGAATACATAGCTGGCCCGCTGGAAGACTGGAAGCAGAGGCATTCTCCAGGTCGGGAGGCCAGTCTCCAGAGCTCATCAGCGGCCACCACACTGCCGCCACTTGTGTCATTGTTTTGTGCTCATACAGTATTCTGTTTTTGCAGGAAAAGTCAACACGCACAAAATGACAGTTCACGATACCCAGGGCCGAGTGCAGTGCACACAGGCTTCTGTAATCTCAAGGGTGACACTGAAGGGAAGGCTCCAACACTCGTGGCATCTCAGCTTACAAATCTCCCAACAGCTGCGGTGCCCAGGT
The DNA here is from genome assembly GCF_017639785.1 of Mesocricetus auratus. Lineage (NCBI taxonomy): Eukaryota > Metazoa > Chordata > Mammalia > Rodentia > Cricetidae > Mesocricetus > Mesocricetus auratus. The sequence goes on from NW_024429232.1 coordinate 2,553,948, forward strand.
TCTTTGGATGCAGCTGCCACTGAGATCGCCTGATGTCCGCACCCCAGCTCATGGTTACTCTCACAGCCTGTGGATGGGCGTGGCCCATCCGAACCCTTGGACTTCTGCAGAGTCTTCCACATACCAAGTGCTCTCTCCACCTGCACCTCCAATCTCTGTAGCCACATGCATGGAGACCTCTGGCCCCTCCCCGCATCTCCTCTGCCTTCTGGGATGACCCCAGAAACAGCACCTGAGCCCTCTGCCTTGAGCAGAAGCTGATGGACTCACACAGGCAGCAGAGCACCCTCCTGACCAGCTGGTCCCAGCAACAGAGCACACTGATGGCCCAGCAAAATTGGTTGCTGTAGCAGCTGGCTGAGCAAAGCCAGTGGCTAGCTGATGGCATCAAGGTCCTCAACCAGACCCTTGAGCCCAGCCCAGGAAGCCTCATCCTCATTTCTATTCAATGTCCCAGCTGGTGGAGCATCACAGACCTGCCTGATGCCCCTGGAGTAGCCATCCGGGTCTGCAGGTCTCCTCAGGGATGAACTTCATGGTGGAAGAGGACATGTAGGATAGGAGAGGGCTCCAGTCCCCCCTCAGGACCTGGCTGGAAAGAGGTAATGTGACCATCAGGGAGCCAGGACAGCTGGGATCCTAGAGGCTGGAGCATTGAGCATTGACAGGAGACACCTCCCCATGATGCCCTTCTGTCCTGGTCTTTCTGTTGGTTATGGCACCTTGAGGGGAAGGCTCAGCACAGGCCTGCAACACCAGGGTGTACTTAGGGATGACCATAGCGGACAAGGAAGAAGGACAATCAGAGGGAACCTGGCCTTCTACTGTGCTGGTCAGCCAGCACCGAAGGTCTGAGTCACTGCAGAGCATTTCCCTGCAGACCTCAGTGGACATGAAATGGCCTCCTTAAAGCCTCCATCCCAATCTTCAGGTGAGTCATGAGGCCTGGGTTTCCGGGCTCCCAGGCCTGGAGCCTTCCCTTCAGGGTCATCCCTGTGATTACAGATGCCTGTGTGAGCCGCAACACCTGGCTTTCTCTAATGCCGGGACCAGACCACACCCCCTCCAACATCATCCCCCATCTTAGACTCGCCCGCCATCAAGTCAGCTGCCTTTCCTCTACCTACCCAGTCCACTGATCTTCCGGTTGTCTGTCCATCTCTCTCTGCAGACACACACTCACTCCTTCATCTGTCCACCCATTTGGTCGTCATCAGCCTGCTGGCCTGCATCCCTGCATCTTCCTTTCATTCGCCTGTCCACACACCATCCATCCATCCTTCTATTCACCAGGCTTGTGCGCTCATCTACTCGTGTGCCCTCCCACCAGGCTATTCTTGACAAACATCCCTTCATCCATCCATCTATCCATCTATCCATCCATCCATCATCCATCCATCCATCCATCATCCATCCATCCATCCATCATCCATCCATCTAGCCATCCATCCATCATCCATTTCTTCATCCATCCATCCATTCATCATCCATCCATCCATCTATCCATTCATCATCCATCCATCATCCATCCATCATCCATAATCCATCCATCCATCCACCATCCAGCCATCCATCCATTTTTTCCATTAAGCTTCTTTCTCATGCACTCATCCGTCTGTCCATCTGGCATTTGATACACCATTTATGATTCCCAGGGGATGTCTCACAGGCTGAGAGGTCACATTTCCCTAGGGCATAAATGTGAAAACCTGTGGACCTGGATCTCAAACAACTGTTTGTCTCTGTGACCTAGGGCACAAGCTCTGCTTGGTTGGGCACAGCACAGAGGCTATTATAAGTGAGACTGTGGAGACTACAGTAGATGGACCATCCACTCCACAAAACCAAGCCCACTAGCCAATGCCGGTTCAATCAGGCCCTTTGTGGTGTGGTGGCTTTTGGTTGGCAGCTATGGACTCTAGGAAAAAAATCTTCCCAGGGCCTTCAATTCCCAGCCGTGAGAGGGAAGGGAGAAACTGAGACCTAAGTGTGGAGGAAGCTGGTGTCTGTGGGTGGGGAACAGGTTCTTTCTGACACGTGATATGGACAGAACAGCCCCAATGCTGAGCCCTCTTGATCTGGTCTACAACACGGAGTAGTTCCCATCTTTCAATGGAAATGAGAGGGCACCTAGGTCAGCTGTCTCTGGGTCAGTTAGCAGTTTCATGTAAGGTGGTTATGGGGAAAGTCATGGGCAGAGGGAGTCCTAAGTGAGCACCACAGACCTAGCTCCATACCTATCTCTTTCCCAGTCTGTAGACAGAATCTTGGACAAGTTGTCCCAACCTAGCACTCACCAGTTGTGGACAAGTCATGCCTGGACAGCCTGGCCTTAAGTCTTAGAGTCAGTGAAAGTCATTGGGTCAAACAGTCATGACCCAGTCTGCTGCCACACAAGCTCTTAGCCAGCACAAGTCTGGGTCTATGAACTCCCAACCCAACCTGAGGGAATTACCCTGTCTGAGTCTGAAGCAGTGCTGGGGGTGGGGCTTTTTCTGCCTCATATCTCAACTTCACCTCCACCCCTCTCTCAGGCTGGCCCTTCTCACTTACTCCCCAAGATGACCTAGGACTCTCTCCAATACGGATCTGTGCTCCTGGGGCTCCAAGGGGAATGCACATGGTGATTTCCTCCCTCATCACAACCTCACACAGCTTATTTGGGTAGATTTTCTCCCAACCTTGGCATAGTCTATCTTCCCATCTGGCCTCCAACAGAACCTACATTGTCTTTAGGAGTCATCTCTGTCCAGGCCAGCTCATCATGCTGGGCCAGGTGTTACCTGGATGGCCCATCATAGGCTCCTGGAGTTACAAGCCATGAATGTCAGGACCCACAAAACCAGTGGACTGAACAAGGAGATGGTGTGGACTCAGTTGGCTCCTAGGCTCTCCTGCTCAAGAATGAGCCTGTCATCCCAGACCAGGCAGGCACCTCACAGGGCAGGGAGTCAGCAGAAGGCAGGAAGGTGACTCTCAAGTCTCTTCTGAGCCCTGTTTAATGACAACAGCCTGAGGTTTGCTCTTTCTACCAGAAGCTACCACCACCTGGGCACAGGCTGTTTGCAAGTTCCAAGGCCAGGCAGTCACAGACATGCACTGTCACCCATGGAAGGAGCTTATGCACTGTCATCCAGCCAGAAGAGCTTATGGACCTCACAGGCAGGAGCTGAGTCAGAGGCTTCAGAGATGAGGGAGAACCCACGGGCCAACTCACAGAGGAGCCGTCAGCAAGGACCACACCCCGCTGGTTAGTCTTCATTATGCCAGCCAGGAAGATATCCTACCTCTTGCCTCAAACACCTAGTGAATGAAAAAACTAAAGAAGAAGGCAACAGGAAGTTCAGATGTGAAGAGACATGGTGGGGACCATGTGGACACCAAACAAACCACACTACCGATCCCCCACTCACCCTCTACACTTGGGCCAGTGGCCTGACTCAGTGGAGACCCTGTGAGCACAACCATCCCACACATAGGCAGGGCAGAGCCTTCTGGACAGGCTGGAGGGGGAACAAGGGGAGAGTAAACACCTCACTGGTCTAATTGCTGTCTATCAGCTGCCTCCACAAACAAGGAGCAGCCTTGGTGCCACTGCAACACCCTGCAAACATTCTGCTTTCTGGCCCCAAGGACAACACCAAAGTAGCCCCACGGGCGCCTGAGCACTAGGCTGGCTGGGTGGCAGGCAGTAGACTCTAGAGACATTGCTACCAGTAGACTCTAGAGACATTGCTACGGGGTTCTTACAATCACTCACTTGTGAACTGCCAGGGGTCGGAAGTTGCAAAGCTGGGACATGAGTGTCACTCAGGGATACAAGGAGCTCCCTGGTGTGGGCAGTGACCAATGGATGCAGCAGGACAAAGTGTCTACAGTGTCTCTCCAGGCAACATAATTTCTTGGCAGACCCTCTATCTAAATACAGTGGTAACATCCCAGGAACTCATATTGGTGATCCAGAGCTTGAGTAAAGGTTTATTCTGCCACAATTCTGTGCCCTTGGGTGCCCTCCCTCCCTGGAAAGGGCTTCCCCTATGAAGAAATCCTCACCTGCACACCCTGCAGTTCTACCCTTGAGCATGGTCTCTGTACACGGGGCTCTTAACATCAGCATGAGCTGACCACACAGCAACTGGGTCTAGACCAGCTCATTCCAACAGCACAGGGATAGCTGGGCACTAGCGATCTGGGGCAAGGCATGGTTGACAACATAGCCTAGAGATAGCTCACCTACAGGACCAGATGAGGCCAGGGGAAAGCTCTGGGAAGAAGAAGATTCCACATAATCGGGAGTAGATGTCAAGTTGTCCTGGTCTCACTGGGCAAGCACAACTCATTGAGGAGGGTGGGGTGTCGGGGCCAGGCCCTCCACCACAACAGAAGCTGAGGTTGAGTCAAGGCAAGCTACCTGGGTGGTGCTAAGTGTTTCAAGCACAGGGAGGGAGGGAGGGAGGGAGGGAGGAGTTGTGTGTAACAGGTAGGCAGCCATGTAGCATCCGTCCTCAACGGAGTTCAGAAGTAGGTATATACAAAGGCAAGAAGATGACATCCTTAAGGAAGGGGCAGCTGTCCCTTGGAAAGTGTACCTCTACTTTGGAAGAACTTTAGACACCTACACCAAAACCCTCCACCTGTTGGGGGCACCATGGCATGCCCCCGAGTCATCCGTGCTTCAGACTGGGGCAGAGGGGACTAGGAAAGGCTTTTCTAACAGTGGGGTACTGCTCCCAGCACAGTATCATCTCTGTGCCAAGGAGACATGGAGCCAGGGAGCAAGATCCTCAGAAAGGAGAGCCATGCTGCTCTGCCCTTCCAGAGGGGACCCTTGTTCTGATCTAGGAAACATGGCCTCATCTCTAGGGCCCTAGGAAGGAGGATCATGAGTCCTGCATCCAGGAGCTTCATGCTAAAGGGCCAACCCTCCCCCAACCACTGACTTCACCCTACCACCATCCCAGCCAGACACCAAATGAGAATGGCCTCAGCCCTGGAGGATGCCTCCCAATGGCCCTATCTGGAAGCTCCTCCAAGATAGGAAGGATAAGCCAGAACCTTCATGGGAGTGTCCATGGGGTCATCACAACCCTCTTCCTCAACCTGTGGGTCACAACTCCTTTGGCAAACCTATCTCTAAAAATATTTACATTATGATCCATAATGGTAGCAAAACCATGGTTATAAAGTGGCAACAAAAATAATTTTATGGTTGGGGGTTACCACAATACAAGGAACTAAATTAAAGGGTCACAGCATCAGGAAGGTTGAGAACCAGTGGTCTAGGAAGCTGGAGCCATCAGACAATGCTCAGCTCTGATGTGGAAGGAAGGATGGGTCTTGAGATATGGTCTGTACCCACAGCCCCATGTGTAGGTTCCCACTGGGGCTGCCCTGCTGTTGTGTCTCACAGACTCACAGCAGTGGCTGCACCCACTCCTGTCGGGGAGAGAAGTGAACATTTAAGACTAAGTAGGTGTGTGCCATTGTACACAGGAAGATCACAGAGGCCTGATGGCACCAAGGAAGCCATACCACCAGCTAGGTCCTTTCTCTATTTCAGGACCCCAATAGCCTAGACTGTCACCTAGACCTTACCCTGGGATTGCATTCTTGTCGGCACTAAGCAGACTCTGGGGACACTTGGCCCCAACTCTGCTGTCCATTTCCTGGAGATAGCCCCACTCAGAACAGACAGAAGCGGGCACTGCAAGGGCTCTGCACACAGGCTCAGGCCACAGGCAGATAGGTGAGTTCAGTTGGCTATGGCACACTCCACAATCAAACTAAGTGACTCCCTGGGGATTTCAGAGAGCAGAGACCCAGCTCTACAGCCAGCAGCCTCCCATGAAGCCCTGGGGGACACTGGTGGGCATTTGTTGCCCCACGGCAATCCTCGGGTGAGCAAGAGGAGCACATGTCCTGGATCTGTGTGACATGACTGTGTCACAGCTGATCAGCCAGGGCTTTGGCCCATCCCCAGGCACAGGCAGCCTTCGAAGGCCTCTGAGACGCCCCGTTCCCAGCATTGCATCGTGACTCTGAGACACTTGATCACTTGGGCTGCAAGTCCTCCTCTTCCCAAACCCATGAGCATGGCAGATGCTTGGCCACAGTAAGAAACAGGTATCCCAGGGGACCCAGACACTCTGCCAGCTCACAGCCATGGTCCTCAGCCCTTAAAGCCTCGCCCTACCCAATATCCAGCTTGTGCTAATCTTGAGGGGCCAGCACAGGGCCCTGGAACCACTTCCTTGCTTCTTGCCTCCAACTCTCAGTCAGCCAGTCAGTCAGCAAATGCAGGAAGCCATCTGCAGTATGTAGAACAATCCCATGAGGAGCTCAAGGCGTCAGTGACCACCAGTGTCAATTATGTTGCCCAAGGGGTTGGGACTGAGGGTTGTTAGGGCTTGGGAGTGGGCTAATCTACCAGGGGTCAGGGAATTAGGCCTCATCCCAGCAGGAGTTCCCAGGAGATCCTGTTGCCTCTCCTGGGCCCCCCTGTCGTGGCAGCACACACCCTGGGAAGAGGGCCACGGCTGTATTCCCGCCAGGGCTGTTATGGAGAGCTGAGCTGAAGCCATCCTTCAGTTTAGGAGAGATCAGAGAGTGCAAGCCTCTTCTTGGGGCTTCATCGCCCCTCCTCCCAGCAGCTGCCCGGGACAGGCTGCCCAGCAGGACTGGCTTTGCGGGCACGCATGGTGAGGAGAGGAGGCAGCATGAAAAGCGACAGCAGGCACTTGAGCCGGTGTCATGTGAGAACCAGAGCACTGTAGCCTAAAAAGGCCCAGCCAAGAACACCAACTGTCAGCAAAGCGTCCTTGGAGCAGGCCCAAGAGGGGCCGTCGAGGGTCGCACATTACAGCTGGGAGCCCCGCGTCCTCCAGGAAGAACCTATAGGAGAGGGGTAGTCACCCAGTTCCCACCTGGCCCAAGCATGAGGAAGGTGTGAGCATGGGCTGTGAGCTCTGAGCTCTCTCCTGGCTCCACCCCAACTCCACAGCAGCAAGGACTGGCCCATGGGCTGCCTGTAGCAGAAGGCACAGTGAGGGACGTAGGTGGCCTACCTCTCCCAGGCAGTTTCACCCAGACACCCACCCTCCAGGTCTGGGTTCAGTCTGCAGGAAGGGGGGGGAAGAGTGGAGAAAAGCCTTCTTTAACTTCCAACTCCATGGCTACTTGACCTGGCACTCAGCACGGGGTATCACCTCTTTCTGCTGTGACCTGAATTTTAGATCAGGTGACCTAATCACAGCCATGCTCCGAGTGCTGCGTGCCAAGCAGACTCACCAGGGCACGAGGCAGGTGGTTGCACTACGGCCTCCACAACATGTTAGATGTGAGGTGCCCGAAGCTGAGCTGGAACCTTGGGGTTAGCCTGGGGCAGAAGCTGTGCAGACAGACAGCGAGGCCCCGCCATCTCCAGTGTCCTGTCTAGACAGCCTCCGTGGGACTTCTCACCTCCCGCTACTACCACACTAGTCTCCTCACCTGAGAGAAGCCTTGTGAGCCCCGTGGCCCTAAGCGTAAGGCCAAGAAGAAGTAGCTCCTGAGTGTCCCTTCTCCTTCACAGAATCTCAGACTTGGAGTCCAAACACTGGAAGTGGCCTGCACAGCAGGCTCTCTGCTGACAGGGTGCGCGGTGGGCCCACTTACCTGGCAGGGGCTACCCTGCTTGGCCTTTGTGTGGAAGGATAAAGGCTGACAAGGCCTCAGCTACCATTGCTCAACGGGAGTGGGGACAAGGACAAGCCAGAGACAGAGCTCTTGCCCAGTTTCTTGCACACAGCACCACGCAGGTCCCTCCACTTGTGCGTGAGGTCACTCAGGTCATGAAGAAGTAGCACAGAACTCATAGCCTGAAGCATCCTCTTCCACATCCGAAGCTTCCGTGCGGGCGTGCCCCACAGTGTTCCAAACAGCAGTGGGCAGCGCCGTGCCACCCGGTGCCCCAGCATCTCCATCTCCTGGGGGCTCTTGGTTCAGAAGTGAGCGCTTGGCAGCAGGCCTGCCTCTGCTGGCTCCGGGCTGAAGCTCTTCTGGCAGGTGGGTTTCTTATTGCTGGACCGTGGAATGGCACTAGAAGCTGAGTGGGGTGTGGGGTCCTCTGAGGCACAGCTGCCTTATGCCAACGTGTTCTTTCTCTACCCACCTAGCCTCTCCTCTCCTCTCCCTGTGCACTCCTGCAAGCAGGTCAGCCCCGAATAACTCTTTCCCCAGGACGGTTTCCTGTATGGACATCTCCCCCCGCTGTAAGGTGGCTCCTCCCGTCAGCCTACAGGGACTGGGAGGCAGCTGGTGCAGACAAAGCCATCGGGTACTGTGCATCTCCCAGCCCTGATGGCGAGTCCAAAGGAACAATGTCTGGAGCCACCACTCTGGAAGTCCACAGTGGATGAGGGATCAGGGGGAAGAGACCTTGTCCTGGGCCTTCCTCGACAGCCAGGGAAAGGGGCACTGGGGACTGGCAAGCAGCTCTCTGGCTGGCAAGTGGCTCACGTGAAATGAATAGCCACCCATTCTTGTTCTGGCATCATTGAGGCTCTGTTTCACATCCAGCGTGTCACTCTGTAGAAATAGGAAGGGACCCTGTTAGGGACAGAGAGGCTGCAGGAACTGAGGTTGGTAGTACAGAGCCAGCCCAGAGCTACCTAGCTCCTGGACATCAGGAAAAGGTCCCCTTCCTGCTAGGAGAGCCTGAGGGCCAGAAGATGTGGATGAGCAGGGTCTACCTGCTCGGATCCTGGCCCTTAGGTAGTCACCTGGAACCACAAGCTCCAGGGCATGCAGGGATCCTAGGGCCTACGCAGCCCCATTGCAGTCTAGACCAAAAGACAGTGTCCTTAGTACCTTGGTGGTGGCTTGTCGGGGAGGCCAGAGGCTACCCATGGTGCAGCATGGCCGTGTTACCTACAGATGAACAAGCAGCCATCAGGTGGGTGCACAGGAAGGGGGGGTGTATGAGCAGCAGGTCTGTGGGGTGAGAGGGGGAGGGAGTGGGTTGCGTCAGTGGGTACAGGGTGGGTAGCGGGTGAGTGGGTTGGGGTAGTAGCCCCATTTCTAATCCAGGAACAGAGTGGTTCTATAAATCTACAGAACTGTGTGAGAAAGAAAAAAAATCTGTGCCAGGAGGATTCTGGGTTCCTCATGCCAGCTTGTCATCTGGTCTCTCCCATCCCCTACATCGCCAAACTTTATCTTAACTCTTTGTCTACCGAAGTAGCCAAAATCCCCTTGAGGGATTTGCTCACACTGCCAAGGACTGCACCAGGGGCTGCGATGGTGGCCAGGCACACACTGCCACCTCCACTCCTTAAGGGGTACGAGGGCTCAAGAGGTCCTGTGACCTCTCCAGATTTTCAGTGAGGTGACAGTGGGTCTCACACCTGTGTCCACTGCCTGGATCCCCACCTCTTCTGAGTGCCACACTGGCCACCCTGAGTCCCTGGGCAAGGAATCATGTCTGCTCCCGTATTCGGATCACAGCTAGGTTCAAGCCCAGGCAAGAGATACTCCTTACACCTGCCAAGGCAGGCAAGGAGGAGTGCAGGTGGAGTGAGGATTGATTTCCACAAGGGTCATTTCACCCCACTGCAAATATTACAGGGAAATTCATTTTCTTTTTAAGAGTGTTCTGGGAAATGAAGCAATTAGCATGATCTTAAACTGGCATGTACTATCAATTGCAATTCAATTACTGGGCTTAAGTATGGTACAGGGCAGGTGGCTGCCCTCTAGAGACAGAAAGGTAGTGTGGAACTTGGGGTGGGGTCTCAGCTCCGGTCAACTCCAATCTGTCAACGGCAGCAGAGAGGGACAGCGGGGGATGGGACAAGCAGGTGCCGCTGGTCAGGTACCTCTCCACATCTGCGTGCTCTTTTCCAGGCATCTGTCTTGATAGCATCTGGACCACACCAGTGACCCCACGGCACCACCTGGGACACACGTTGCCTACAGGTGCTGGAACAACACAAGCCTTACGTCCTCTGGCCCTGGCCCTAATCCCTGCAGGTCTCACTGACTAATGAGTGGCACCCATTTTGGATAAACAACTTGAACAAAAGCAACTCCGGACCTGATACTGGGGAGGAGGCGGTTCACTGCAGGTGGCCATCTTCTCCATAGACCCTAAGCCCCCAGGAGTGTGTACAGGGCAGACTCATGCCTACCACACACCAGGACCCCTTTCTCTCTTGCCCGATGCTGTTCAGGGGAAAGTATTTGTTCCATACCAGCTAGTCAGTGTCATAGCCCAAAGGCTAGGGACTGAGTAAGCGCCCTTGCTCTGAAGACTATCTTGATGACAGTGGGCATCAAGGGCTAGTCCGGCAGACAGCCCCATACACTCTGCAGCCGCCACTGTGGAATGAGTGGTAATGTCTGCATCTCTGCGTCCTCCTTTGACAATCATCATTGGGTGGAGGGATGCAGAGCAGGAAGCAGCCCCATAGCGGCCAAACGGGGCAGGTGCAGCGGGGTTGGGACCTTGTGCTGGGCCTATCACTAACAATGGAGAGGCAAACCCTCCCAGTGCTCAGGGGCAGGTGGTTGGCACAGAACAATGTCTCTGCTATCACTGGCTACTGGGCAGACCTCAGCTTCTGGTAGGATCCAACTCCCAGGCACACTGGCATATGTGCCAGAGATCTAGACCTCACTCTCCACCTCTCTGCAGGAGCTGGGCAAGAAGCCAATTCCAGGCAGAAGTTGACCCTCAGTCCTTTGGTGAGAGACAAGGCCAGGCCTGCGGGGAAAGGAGTCTACAAGCCCTGGAGCCCTCTCCCCAGATCCCAGTCCCCTGCGAGTAGAGCCGCCCTAGCCAGTGTGCTGGAAGATGCAGACAGCACAGCTTCCTGCCCCCACCCTGAGCAACAGAGAACAGGAGCAAGGAACACTGGGAAACACCCTAACTTAGTCAATGTTTAAGTTGTGCAATTACTCCTTTTGATTGCTTCTAAAGCTAGAGCTCATTACAGGCTCTTACAGAACTTCTTCCTCTTCTTTCTCCAGCACCATGGAACCACTTCACCTAAGACATAATAAATCCCTCTTTCTCAGTGTGTGTGTGCATGTGAGTGTGTGTCTTCACTTTAAAAAAAAGTGGAGCCACTTCACCTAAGACATAATAAATCCCTCTTTCTCAGTGTGTGTGTGCATGTGGGTGTGTGTCTTCACTTTAAAAAAAAGAAGGGGAAAAACCCCACTACGTTTCTCTCTGACAAGAGACTCCTCTTCTAATTAGGAGCTTGGCGGCCCTCTACCTGCGAAGGCAAGCGCTCCAGCTCATGGGATAGCCAGCCAGCGTCTATTCAGTCCCATGCTTGTTGGTCTGGCTATTGGTACTAGCACAGGCAGGGTCAGCCTTACCCTGTGCAGGACTGTCTGTGCGCGCCAAGCACGGGGAGAGGCGGTGGACGCTCTATCTAGGGCCTCCGGGCTTTCCCTTCTTGCATCTTCACACTCTGTGCTCAGCCCTCCAAGGCCTGTCATGTAGCCATGGCAACAGAACAGCTAGTATGCTCAGAGCCCGCACCCAGGTCAGGTGACAACTGTCGGGGACCTCCATCAGGTGAGAGCATGGTGTGGGGAGCCTGGCACACACAGCAGCTGGCACCAGACAAAGCAGGAGCCAACTCCAGCTGTGCTCTACCCAGTGCACAGCAGCACCCTGACTGCAGCTCGGGCAGACGCCCATCTTCTCTCTCACAAGATGAGACGCACCATCCCGAGGTGGGAGGGCGTACTGCATCAAGACTCAGACCGGCTGCCGGCTGCTGGGCTTCGAGGCTAGCTTTTAGCATCCAGGCTCCGGAGTGATTCTCCTCTGAGACAGGCTAACCATGAAGCTCTGAGAACTTGACAGTCGGGACAGTCCTGTCCTAGAGTCAGGCAGCTTGTGCTGGGCACACAGCCCTACCACTCAAGGGTTGTGTGACCCAGACCAAGCAGCAGGACACTTCAGTTTCACACTGACCATGTCAATGCCCCGAGAGCTTCCTCTCGGGGTCGTGGTGTGGGCTGAGGTGCATACAAACGTTGGCCGCAGAGTCCTTTACCACAGCAGCTCCTCAAGAGTCCCACCACATAAAGCCACCTCCCCACTGCCACTCCAGGTCACTAGCTAGCCACAGTGCCACAATGGCTGGAAAGAGACCACAGCACTGCCTCCAGCTGCCTGCTTTACACATTCTAGTGGGGGAAATGGATGGCAAGAAGGCATTGAACCGAGTGCTGGAGAAGGCACAGGAGGGCCTGTCTGGAGTGAAGTCTTCTGGCGGGGTGCATGCTGCTCCAGGATGGGACTGCAAGGCTGCAGGCCGAGGGTCAGGTGGCTGGGCAGGTACAGATGTAAGGCTGTGATGGAGGGAGAGGGAAGGGAGGGTGCGAGCCAGCATCTCCCAGGGGGGAGGCCAGGCCAGGCCACAGGACACTCTTCTTAGAGAGAAATATGGACAACCTCCCGACAAGAACAACATGGCCCCTCTCTTGGGCCTGCTGAAATAATCTGGCAGAGATGCTGGGTGACATGCAGTGCTGGGCAGTCTTACCTCACTCCCTAGTTAGGACCCAGCTGTGGGACCAACCAGCCATGGGGAAGCTGGGTCATACCACACATGTGGGGTTCAGACCGAAAGCCCCAGCAGAAGCAAGAGGTCAGCGTTCCATGGCACAGGAGGCCACCTCAGATTAGCCCTGCTATATTACTGACCAACTGCAGGACTAGGAGTAGGACAGATTCCCTAATAGGCAGACAGGAGAGGGCCAATGACTAGGTAATAAGTGTGGAAAACTTCCAAGATAGCTGGCGTCTTCCTCACCCTTCTGGCCTAAGACAACTGCCTGGTAGCTGAAAACAAAGACCTAAAGTGTTTTTTTTTTTCTTCCACCAATAGAACCTCCCCCTGCCGATGGCCCACCAAAGAATTCCAGGTGGATCAAGACATGCTACACAATATTATGGGCCAATCAACCATCCCAAACATCTTCAAACAACCTAAACTAGGGGGAGGCCTTTCAAAGGATTAAACACCCTTGAGAAGAGACTAGAGACCTGGACTTCCGAGTTTGAGTTCCCCTCTGCTCTGTGCAGGTCTTCCTCTGTGTGTCTTCTCTGTGTGTCTTCTCTGTGTATGCCTCCTCGCCCTAATAAATACCTTTCTTCAACTGCTGGCCTGGATGCTCTGTCAATGTCACACTCAAGCTTTTTCCTGCCTCTTGATTCTTAAACTGGCAGAGAAAACAGGCCCTATCAAGATCCCGAGACAGTAATACACCACTGAAGTTCCTGTAAACGATGACATAGCACGTGGCACAGGCACCACTTCTGCCAAGGTTCCCAGGTGCCGTGGCATGCCCTGGGTTCCTCGCGGTCCTGCCTAAGGCCTTCCCTGTGAAGCAGGGAAACTTTTGGTTGCTGTACCAGCAAAGCAGCAGGAAACAGCACTGTGAGCTTTGGAGCCTTGGAGTTCTGAGCAGCCTGCTTAGCCCTGTGAGCAAGCCTGAGCCTTGGGAAATAGCCAAGGTGGAGACAACCAAAGGGGAAGCCCCAGCTCAGCTCAGCCCGTGAGTCCTCCCAGCCCAGGTACCAGATGCAGAGTAAACAAGTCTCAGCATGGCTCCAGGTTCCAGCTGTCTGCATCACTCTTGGCCACACAAGTCTTCCCACCAGAGAACCCCAGAGGCCTCAGAGCAGACAGCAAGCATCCCTGCAGCGCCCGGTTAAAGTGCCTGCTGTGGAAATCCGTGGCCCTCTCTCGTGCCACTGAGTTTGGGGGCAGCACACACGCATGGCAGCTCACCCCAACGTTTTCTCTCTCAGTGTGCAGGCTGTTACAGGGAATGCTAAACCCAAGCACGGCATGACTGGCTCCATCTCCTAGAAGCACTCTGGACAGGGGCCAGACTGAGGAAGGGGAGGGAGGTGGGTTGCATAGGGGAGGCAGTGACAGAGGAGAGAGCAGTGGAGCAGGCAAGGCACCAATGGCACCTGCCAGAAGATGGGCGTGGCTGTAAGAGAGAGGGAGGCAGGGTGCCCAACAGCCTTGGCCCGAGCTAAGGGAGGAGGGGAAGCTGCCAGGGCAGTGGGTCTCATCCCTGGACCTGAGAAAGCAGGAAAGTGTGGGCGGTCCGCTCCCTGGACACCCACATTGGGGTTCAGAGGAGCCCGGGCCACTAGTGGGCCCTGAGAAGGAGGCCCCGCATGCATTCAAGGTCATGAGACTGAGCAGACAGCGGGGAGGAAGATCAGGGGAGAAAGGCTCCCAATGACACAGTCAAGGAGACAGAAGGGGGCATCACCTGCACACAATGCAAGGGCCTCTGCAGAGAAAGGATGAGCGGCTTCTCATACCCACCAGGGCCAGGGGCCAGGGGCTCATGGCAGCTTGGGGCAGCTCCCAGAAGAGCCTTCGCGGGAAGAAACGGGAGGCCAGAGACACTGAGAAGAGCATGGCACATGGCTCAGGGTGCTAGGTGCTTTTGCAAGGGGACCTTGGGATGTGAATGACTGCTTTCTGGGGGACAGAAGTGGCAGGGAGGCAGTGAGAGAGCACCAGAGTGTTGGAGGGAGCACGGCCTGAGGCAGGAGCGGCTGGAAAACAGGGGATCTCCAGCCTAGAACCGGCCCCCTGAAAAGCAGGCAGGCTGAGTGCTGAGAAGACAGAAAAAAAGAGAGAACAGGGAGGCTTTTCTAGCCCATCTACCATGTGGGGTCCATGACACCTTAGAATCCTAGAGCCTGAGAATGGGGTCCACAACCTCAGGGCATCAGACCCAGTAAGAAACCTGCAGGATCCTGCTCCAACCCAAGAACACATGACTCCATGCTCTCAGACAGAAGGTACAGCTAGCCCCCAGGAACTCTGCACAGGTACAAAGGATGTATTGCCCAGGCCAGGAGCACAGTTGTGGGGAATGTTGAACTCTATAAAATAGAAACCTCCTTGGTTCCCTAACACTAAGAAGCCCCAAGACCCTCACAGTAGATGCCCCAGATCTACTCTAGAAAGTCATTGGCCCCAGATTAGAAGCACCTAGGCCCTATGCTAAGAAGCCCTGGCCTGCTGCCTTAGGCTAGAGGATTCCAAGATCCTTCATGGACAGACAGAGGGATGGACAGACAGACAGATGTGAGTTCTTTGGTGAAAAGCAGTCTCTGCTGTCAGCAGCACCAGCCCCTGATCTGCGGGGCTCCATGACGCTAGTGTTCAGGACCTGCAGAGCTAAGAGACCCTAGGCTGCCCCACTCCAGGCTGCCCCTTCACTCCAAGGCTGGTCCCCACTCCCAGGCTTACCTCCACTCCCAGGCTGGCCCCCACTCCCAGGCTGACCTCCACTCCCAGGCTGACCCCCATTCCCAGGCTTACCCCCACTCCCAGGCTGGACCCCAATCCCAGGCTTACCCCCACTCCCAGGCTTACCCCCAATCCCAGGCTGGACCCCAATCCCAGGCTGACCCCCCCACTCCCAGGCTGACCCCCACTCCCAGGCTGGCCCCCACTCCCAGGCTTACCCCCAATCCCAGGCTGGACCCCACTCCCAGGCTGACCCCCACTCCCAGGCTGACCCCCCCACTCCCAGGCTGACCCCCCACTCCCAGGCTGACCCCCCCACTCCCAGGCTGGCCCCCACTCCCAGGCTGACCTCCCCACTCCCAGGCTGGCCCCTCACTCCCAGGCTGGCCCCCACTCCCAGGCTGGCCCCCACTCCCAGGCTGGCCCCCACTCCCAGGCTTACCCCCAATCCCAGGCTGACCCCCCCCACTCCCAGGCTGACCCCCCAATCCCAGGCTGGACCCCAATCCCAGGCTGACCTCCCCACTCCCAGGCTGGCCCCTCACTCCCAGGCTGGCCCCCACTCCCAGGCTTACCCCCAATCCCAGGCTGGACCCCCCACTCCCAGGCTGACCCCCCACTCCCAGACAGGCTGACCCCCCACTCCCAGGCTGGCCCCCACTCCCAGGCTGGCCCCCCACTCCCAGGCTGGCCCCTACTCCCAGGCTGACCCCCACTCCCAGGCTGACCCCCCCACTCCCAGGTTAACCCCCACTCCCAGGTTAACCCCCACTCCCAGGCTCACCCCCCCACTCCCAGGCTGACCCCCACTCCCAGGTTAACCCCCACTCCCAGACAGGCTGACCCCCACTCCCAGGCTGACCCCCCCACTCCCAGGCTGGCCCCCACTCCCAGGCTGGCCCCCACTCCCAGGCTGACCCCCCACTCCCAGGCTGGCCCTCACTCCCAGGCTGGCCCCCACTCCCAGGCTGGCCCCCACTCCCAGGCTGGCCCCCACTCCCAGGCTGACCCCCCACTCCCAGGCTGACCCCCACTCCCAGGCTGGCCCCCACTCCCAGGCTGACCCCCACTCCCAGGCTGGCCCCCACTCCCAGGCTGGCTCTCATCTAGGCAGCATTCTCGGGAGAGCCACAGCAGGGCCAGGAGGGAAGAAGCCTGCAGTAGAGGAGGGCCAAACAGCCTACACTTCCTACAATGGCTCTCTTGGGTGACTGTTTTTAACCAGGCACATGGCTGCTATGGCATATTTCACCTTTTGACTGACAAGTCTTCATACTCCCGTTCTCTCAACAGGCAGGTTTGTGCCAGGGTACCCACCTTACAGACAGACTGAGGATCCAAGAAACAGCAGTGTGTGACTGGGCCTGGGGCCTGAATCCAACTCCCATGTCCTCTATACAGGAGATAACAGACCCCTGTCGGGTCCCCTCCCCAGGGACAAGGAAAGCTTCCTGGAGTTCTACTGGCTAGGGCCTGACACAAGGGCTGCACCCCCCAGCTGCAGGCTCAGGGGTGACGAGCCACAGCAAAGGTCCTGTGGAGATCTGAGTCGCAGGGCTGGTAATGGGGGCAGGAGAGGCAGGGGTGCCAGATGCCAGGCCCCCTTACTACCCCTTCCTGCAAATGGTTTCACTAACGTTGTCCCTACATCCTTCGGTCTGCAGCACATACGTACTCTCTGGGGCAAGCTCCACTTAGTGCCAGGGCTTTCTCTTACCAACGTGTAATATTTGTAGCATGTCTATGATCTTCTGGTGTCTGTTGCAAATTGGCAGTTTCACACATTGCCAACAGAGCTCCATGTAGGGTATCTGACACTGCACACATGCTGCCTGGCTTCGCCAGCTCCAGGAACCTTGGTAAAAGCCTCTATGAACTGGTAACTCTTGCATTTTGCTTGTCTACAAAACCAGTGCCATGTGGATAACGGGGACACACTCTGTACCAGCTTAAGATATATCCTGGGTCAGAGGACGGCTGGAGCTTGAGGCACGGAGCAGCATTAAGGGAGCCACAAGCCTCAGATCCAGGAGCAGCATCAGAGGTAGGCCCGAGTTTCAGACCCAGAACAGCAGCAGCGTCAGAGGGAAATTCAAGCTTCAGGCCCCTAGCAGTGTCAAGGGAGTCACAGACCTGGGAGCAGGGTCAGAGGAGGCCCCAGCGTAAGGTCCAGGAGTGAGTAGTGATCACCAGACAAAATGACAGCAGCGGTTTCCAGCAATAGCTTCACTATCACAAAAAGTTCCTCTGGGAAAGAGCGCCTGTGTCCCAGTCAGTATCCACTGTCACTTCTCTGTTGGAGATACCCCGCTACTACATCAACCACTGGACCCTCAGCCCCATCTACACCTCCAATGGAAGGAGTGTCCACCAGAGCTGTAGCCCCACCTGCACCTCAGGAGTGACCACCTGAGCCTTGGGCCCACTTCCACCAGGAGGAGCGTTCACTAGAAGCTCTGCTCTACTTGTGCCTGAAGGAGTGGTCAACAAAGCCACAGCCCCCAGCTATACCAACTGGATAAAGAGAGACCCCCTGAAGCACAAGCTCCACCTATACCAATTAGAGGAACAGATGTGTAGACAACAAGGTAAGAACTCACGCAACAATATAAAGAAGAATAAGGCAGCACTAGAGACTAGTGTTGCTACAAGAGCAGGTCCTGAACATCTCAGCACAGATGAAGTAGAAGAAAATGACCTAAAAAATAACTTTATGAGGATGACTAGGGCCCTTAAAGAGGAAATGAAAAATTCCCTTAAAGAAATGGAGGAAAAGACAAACAAAAAAAATTGGAAGATATCGACAAATCCCTTAAAGAAAACCAAGAAAAAGTCATCAAACAAGTGAAGGAAACGATTCAAGACTTGAAATCTGAAATAGAGGCAATAAAGAAAACACAAACTGAGAGGATTCTGGAAATGGAAAATCTGGGTAAATGATCAGGAACCACAAATGCAAGCATAAACAACAGAATACAAGAGACAGAAGAGAGAATTTCAGGCACTGAAGATACAATAGAGGGAATAGATTCATCGACCAAAGAAAACCTTAAATCCAACAAATCCTTAACACAAAACATGCAGGAAATCTGGGGACACCATGAAAAGACTGAACCTAAGAATAACAGGGATAGAAGAAGGAGAAGAAGTTCAACTCAAAGGCACAGAAAATATATTCAACAAAATCATAAGATAAAACTTTCCCAACCTAAAGAAGGAGATGCATATGAAACTACAAGAAGCTTACAGAACACCAAATAGACTGGACCAAAAAAAGTTCCCTTGCCAAATAATAATCAAAACAATAAACATACAGAATAAAGAAAGAATATTAAGAGCTGCAAAGGAGAAAGGCCAGCTAACACATAAAGGCAATCCTATCAGAATTACACCTGAGATCTCAATGGAAACGAAGAAAGCCAAAAGGTCCTGGTCAGATGTTATGCAGACACTAAAGGACCACGGATGCCAGCCCAGACTACTTTACCCAGCAAAGCTTTCAATCTCTCACCACTGGACAGATCTGCCAGGAAGAAACTTAACAGAGAAATAAGGGAACTAATAGATGTTATGAGTAAAATGGACTTAACAGACATCTATAGAACATTCGACCCAAACACAAAAGAATAATCTTTCCTTTCAGCACCTTGTGGAACCTTCTCAAAAATCGATCACACACTCTGTAACAAAGCAAACCTCAACAGATACAAAAAATAATTGTAATAAACCCCTGTACCCTCAGATTACCACAGCTTATAGTTAGAATTCAACAGCAACATTAATTTAAGAAAGCCCACAAACACATGTAAATTGAACAATGATCAACTGACCCACCACTGGGTCAAGGAAGAATTAAAGAAATAAAAGACTTCTTAAAATTTAATGAAAATGACCTCACAACAAACCCAAGCTTATGGGACACAATGAAAGCAGTGCTGAGAGGAAAGTTTGTAGCACTAAATGCCTACATAAAGAAGCTGGGAAAACCCCACACTAGTGAATTAACAGAACAACTGAAAGTGCTACAACAAAAAGAAGCAAACTCACCCAGAAGAAGTAGACAACAAGAAATAGTCAAATTGAGAACTGAAATAAATAAAGTAGAAACAGAAAATGATGCAAAGAATCAATGAGACAAAGAATTGGTTCTTTGAGAAATTCAACAAAACAGACAAACCTTTATTCAAACTAACCAAATACACAGAGAGAATATCCAAATTAACAAAATCAGAAACAAAAAAGGGACATAACAACAGACACTGGAGAAATCCAGAGAATTATCATGTCATACTTCAAAAACCTGTACTCCACAAAATTGGAAAATTTAAGGAGATGGACAATTTTCTAGATAAGTACCACATACAACAATTAAATCAAGAACAGATAAACAACTTAAACACACCTATAACCCCAAAGGAAATGGAAACAGTTACCAATAGTCTCACAACAAAAAAGCCCAGGCCCAGATAGATTCCGTGCAGAATTCTACCAGATATTCAAAGAAGATCTAATACCAGTAAGTACTCTTCAAATTACTCCATACAATAGAAACAAAAGGAACAGTGCCAAATTCTTTTTTTTGAGGCTACAGTTACCCTGATACTCAAAACATACAAAGGCACACCTAAGAAGAACTACAGACTAATTTTGTTTATGAACATACATGCAAAAATACTTAGTAAAATACTGGCAAACCAAATTCAAGGACACATTAGAAAAATGATCCACCATGATCAAGTAGGATTCATCCCAGGCATGCAGGGATGGTTCAACATACAAAAATCCATCAATGTAATCCACTATATAAACAAACAGAAAGAAAGAAAACACTTGATTATCTCACTAGATGCTGAAAAAGCCTTTGACAAAATTCAACACCCCTTCATGATAAAGGTCCTGGAGAGAACAGAGACACAAGAAACATACCTAAACACAATAAAGGCAATGTAAAGTAACCCAACAGCCAACATCAAACTAAATGGAGAGAAACTCAAAGCAATCCCACTATAATCAGGAACAAGACAAGGCTGTCCACTCTCTCCATAGATATTCAATATATTATTTGAAGTTATAGTTATAACAATAAGACAACAAAAGGAGATCAAAGGGTTACACATTGGAAAAGAAGAAGTCAAACTCTCACTATTTGCTGATGATATGATAGTTTACATAGGTGACTCCAAAAATTCTACCAGAGAACTTCTACAACTGATAAACACCTTCAGTAATATAGCAGGATACAGGATTAACTCAAAAAAGAAAATCAGTAGTCCTACTATATACAGATGATAAATGGGCTGAGAATAAAATAAGAGAAACATCACACTTTACAATAGTCACAAATAACATAAAATATCTTGGGGTAACTCTAACCAAACAAGTGAAAGACCTGTATGACAAGAACTTCAAGTCTCTAAAGAAAGAAATTAAAGAGGATATCAGAAAACGGAAAGATCTCCCATGCTCTTGGATAGGTAGAACCAACATAGAAAAATGGCAATCTTACCAAAAGTAATCTTCAGATTCAATGCAATCGCCATCAAAATCCCAGCACAGTTCTTCACGGACTATGAAAGAACAGTACTCAACTACATATGGAAAAACAAAAAACCCAGGATAGTCAAAACAAACCTGTACAATAAAGGATCATCTGGGGGCATCACCATCCCTGACTTCAAGCTCTGCTGTAGAGCTATAGTAATGAACACAGCTTGGTATTGGCATAAAAACAGACAGGTAGACCAAATCAAAGACTCCAATATCAACATACACACTTATGAACACCTAATTTTTGACAAAGAAGCTAAAAATATAAAATGGAAAAAAGAAAACATATTCAACAAATGGTGCTGGTATAACTGGCTGTCAACATGTAGAAGAATGCAAATAGATCCATATCTATCTCCATCCACAAAACTCAAGTCCATATGGATCAAAGACCTCAATATAAATTCATCCACATTGAACATCATAGAAGAGAAAGTGGGAAATACATTTAAACACATAGGCACAGGAGACCACTTCCTAATTAGAACACCAGTAGCACAGACTCTGAGAACAACAATTAATAAATGGGACCTCCTGAAACTGAAAAGCCTCTATAAAGCAAGAACATGGCCAACAAGACAAAACTGCTCCTTACAGAATGGGAAAAGATCTTCACCAACCTCATATCTTTCAGAGGGCTGATCTCAAAAATATACAAAGAATTCAAGAAATTAGACATCAAACTACCAAATAATCCAATTAAAAATGGGGATACATATCTAAACAGAGAATTCTCAACAGAACAATCTCAAATAATGGAAAGACACTTAAGGAAATGCTCAGCCTCCTCCTTAGTCATCAGAGAAATGCAAGCAACTCTAAGATTCCATCTTACACTGATCAGAACAACTAAGATCAAAAACACCAATGACAGCTTATGCTGGAGAAAAGGGAACACTCCTCCATTGCTGGTGGAAGTGCAAACTTGTACAGTCACTGTGGAAATCCGCATGGTGATTTCTCAGAAAATTAGGGATCAACCTACCTCAAGACCCTGCAATCCCACTATTGGGCATATACCCTAAGGAGACACATTCACATCACAAGGACATTTGCTCAACTATGTTCTTAGCAACATTATTCGTAATAGCCAGAACTTGGAAACAACCTAGATGTCCCTCAACTGAAAAATGGATAAAGAAAATGTGGTACATTTACACAATGGAGTACTACTCAGTGGTAAGAAACAATAACATCCTAAAATTCATAAGCAAATAGACAGAACTAGAAATCCTGAGTGAGGTGACCCAAAACCTCAAATATAGTATTACTCACCCATAAGTGGATACCAGACATAAAACAAAAGATACCTAGCACACAATCCACAACCCAGAGAAGACAGAGCCCTTTTCCAGAAACAGATGGAAGCAGATGCAGAAATTCACAACTAACCAATGGGCCAAGCTCCTGGAGTACAATCGAAGTGAGGGAGGAGTGATAATATGAGCAAAGGAGTCAAGACCATTGTTGGGAGCACCCCAGGTACCTTGATCTTTTAGAGCCAAACCTGTACTTTCTAAAGTCTAAATTTTACATAATTGGCCTAACAAAGGAGCATTCTGGGGGTACTCAGAAGAGAAACCACAGAGGTAAGACATTGGAACACCATGACCCAGAAAGCTTGTCCAAACTCAGCCATCCCTAACCATCACATAGGCAATGGCCATTAGCCCACCCATTCCTCTCCCTCCTGAACTTTTTACCTTGCCAATATCCTGCTCTATGTGCTTAAACAATACCCTGCTACGTGAACACCTGGTGTGCAAAGCAACCCTCTCACCTTCTTAACCCCCTCCTATTCTCCTGCTCTACCAAGTATATTAACTGCCCTGAGAAAAATAAAAATTGCCACTTGATCAGATACTTGTCTTGTGGCCCTTCTTTCGTGTCTCTTGTCCCCATCCCCAGTCCTTAAGCCTCTTGCTCCAGGTTGATGTCCTGCGGGTTGGGACAGACCATGATGGGGAAACACAAAGAATCAGCTAACAAATGGGGAACCTGCACTAAGACTGAACTAGACTCCCTTAATAAGTAACAACAGTGTGACTGGGACAATATATGAGGCCAATGGCAGTGGGTCCAAGATCTAACACTAATGCACAAACTGACTTAGTGGAGCCTGTTCTGTATGGAGAGACACCTTGCCCAGCCTAGACACAGGGGTGTGGGGGTGGGGAGGTGCCTTGGTCCTGCCTCAATGAGATGATGAGACAGACTTAGTAGACTTCCTAGGGGAGGCCTTACCCTCTCTGAGGAGCAGATGGGAGGTAGGGAAACTGGAATTGGAATGTAAAAAATAAATTAATTAAACAATTTTTAAAAGACTGTATCCTGGCCCCATTTGGACCACAGATGCAGCAAATGTTTGTCTTACAGGATGATTCTGGAGTGTCAAGAGTGGACAGGATGTTGGGTACAGCCATGGTGACTACAACAGCCTATGTACTCAGCTCTGCGCAGTTCCTCAGAGTACCCAGCCTATAAGCACATTGAGAATATGGCCTTCCATGGCCACCCACTCCAAGTCCTCCCACGTCCCCTGGGAACTTTGGAATCTACATGGTTTTGTGTCTTCAGAAGTTACCCAAGTAAAACTAGTGTCCGAGAGCCTTTTGTGGTCTGCCTTGTGGACTAGCCTCCCAGCAAGGAAAGAGGAAAGAAAGAACTAGTCTTGTTGAATGCTATGATGTTTACTCCCAACCTGTCTAACAATCACTCAATCGCCAGTTCTCTCTGCCCTGGACATCTGCGGAGGTCACCCCAACCTCAAAGGCATGGGTCCCAGGCTCCTTCCTCACTGATCCTGGAGAGCTGCTAAGTCACCAGAGTTTACCCGCTACAAACTAGGGGGGATACAATAAAGCCAATGACAATCTATGTTCTGTTTTTTTCCATCCTCAAATACCAGGGGCAGAGAGTGATTAACGCTTGCACAATGGCACCATATGCCTCTCAGATCACACACACAGTAGCTGCACACATTATCCGTGTGCTCTGCAGAGACAGGCTGCCAGCAGGCTCCACACATAGATAAGCCAACCTGAGGAAATGAGAACAGACAGCATCCAGCCCACACCCACAATACAGACAGCTCACCTGCTACCTACTGCCAGCACCATCAAATTGCAGGGGTCAGCTCTGAGCAGTCTGCAGACCACCTGAAGACCACTCACTGGGAACCATGTCAAGCACTCGGTCTCATCCTTAGAGCTAAGCAGCACTTAGGCCGTGAGTCGAATGCCGAGACGTTACTCCATCAGTGGCCCAGGTTGACCAGAGCAGCTTATCCTATCACAAACACCAAGGATTCAGGATCCCAAGACTCCCCACCATATCAGGAGCATCCCTTAGCACTGCAAGTTCAGATGCAGCTCTAGTCACGAGGGAAGGGATGAACGCCTACAACAGACTGACTTCTTGAGCCCTGAAGTTCTTGGTAGCCCACCACCATCTGCAGGATGGCCTCTTGGCAGTCCAATGACTTCCAGGTTGTCCTTGGTTATGTCTAGAAGCAGTACCTGTTCCTGGCCCTGCCACACGCTGTTTTTTCCATTAAAGGTTCTTCTGGCTATCAGCCAGGTCTGCAAATGGGCCTCAGGCTATTACCACCCCACATCCTAGAGGTCTTCTTTCCTTGTCCCAGTCAGGACACCTCTGTCCTGGGGCCCTGCCCTGGGGCCTTGAAAGCCTGGGAGTAGAGGCCAGAGGTTTCTGTGTAAGGTAGGCAGGGCTTAGAACTGATGGTCCCCAGTCACCTATCCCATGGTGTGAACATATCCCGGGCCCATGCAGAAGCAGAGTGCAGCAGATTTGTACCCCATGACCATGCTTGTATACAAAACCACCATGTGCTGGATCACAGCAAACCTACAGGTATACCCTTGACCCCCAGGAGCACCTGCTGCTTGTACCCAGCTTTTAGGGGCCATGGGCCTCTTTGTGAGTTCCCAAAGACATGCCTGTGAAAGGAACCAAAGACCACCTTCTCATTAAAGGCTGCAGATTCATCCCAGGCCCAGCTATAGGCAGAAGCTGTGACACCACACTCCAAGAGAGCCACCTGACACCATGAAGTCAAGGCACAAACACCACCAGGGAGCCTGCCTCTGCTGAGTGGACTGGAGATAAGGGACTTGGGGTGATTTTCAATTTAATTCTTCCATGACTTCTTTAATTCACCAAATGTTTTAATACAATAAATAATATTTCTCCAATTAACCCCATTTGCTCTCTGATGGGACAATCTGGGCACATTTCCAGAGCCTTCTGTGGCAATGGCTCTGGAGAAACAGTCACTGGGCAGCCATCTGGTCCCCAAGCACTGGTCAGGCTGGGAGGAGCTTCAGAATGAGGGGCTCCACTTCAGCACCAAGCTGCAGCCCAGCCCCCATCATCTCCAAGGACCCTGGATGAAGCCTCCTCTATGGAAAGCGTGGCCAAGGTCCTCTCTGTGCCCTGGAAGCCTCCCCATTTAAAGCACAAGGTCCAGTCAGTTTGCACCTCTCCCTTGGCACCAGAACCTCAGGCAGCAATGCAGCGGGAGCATGGCTAATTTCTCTGGGACCTGGATTGAGACATGGCTGGTCCTTGTCACCAGTGTCATTCTGGACCAGGGTTTAAGGAACAGAGGCACAGCAATGAATGAGCATGAGCTTGAACAGATGGTCTCCAACTAAGCCCAGCTTATTCGGGGTAGACTCTACCCTAGGTAAACACATGAAGTGAGGGCAGCTGTGTGCCCCTGCAACTACATCCAGGCACAGGCACTGGGGTCCCCATGGTGATGGCACAGCTGGAATGGCTGCTTTTGAGGATGAGGCCAGGTGCTTTTCCTCAGGACCCACAAAGTAAGCATAGCCAGTGCCACTTAGAGTGGCGATGAGGCCACCCTCACCCAGGTCTCCTTTCCAAGTCAACGTCCTTCCCACGCATCATGGGAACACACGGAAGTCAGCAGAGGCCTTTAAATAAACAAATATGTGGATAGATGAATGTAAAATAAAAGATCTAAAAATCTGTTGACAAGTGCTCACATCCAAGGCAGTAATTATCGCCTCCATACCCTGTGGGTGGGAGGAAGCGAGCGGGGCCTGAGGGAGGGGGAGGCTCTGGCCCTGTGCCAGACCTCACTCCACCCTACCCTGCCTCTTGCTCTGCAGTCTCCTGAGCTCCTAGGCTCATGGAAAGAGCCCCAGCACAGTGCTCGCTGTGAGAGGCAAGCACGGTGCGGTGCCCACACTCCCTGGGGCCAGCCGGAAGGATGCTGTACTGTAACGCCCCAGCCTATAAGAGCTCAGCAAGCACCTTCACTCTGTGACCCGACTTACCTGCAGAGCACCAGAGACCTTCACCAGGGGACCTGCCTGCCTAAGAAGAGGCTTCCTACTATGTGCTCAGAGACAGAGTTCCAACATCTATGACACAGCTGCTACTATCCATGTCTCTTGAAACCACAATGCATAATCAGGGGCCAGTGCACAGCAAGAACTTGGGACTGAGAGGCCATCACTATCAGTTCTGAGAGGACACTATAAAAACTGGCCCCCTGTAAGCCATGGGGCGTCAGTAGAATATTAGACCCTGAAAACAATCACGCAGAGGCCTGTCCAATCTGCCTCGGTGTCCCTGCCCTGACACATCTTGTTAGGCTTGTGGCACTCCCCCAAGCACCCATGCATAACCTGCAACTATTCTAACAGCTGTCCCAGCCCAGAAGAGAGAGATGGAAGAAATTAGGTCCAATCTCAATCCCAGATGCCATTGGCCAG
Organism: Mesocricetus auratus; assembly: GCF_017639785.1. Classification (NCBI taxonomy): domain Eukaryota; kingdom Metazoa; phylum Chordata; class Mammalia; order Rodentia; family Cricetidae; genus Mesocricetus; species Mesocricetus auratus. Next base: position 2,580,553 of record NW_024429232.1, read on the forward strand.
TTAACACTGAGTCAGATGTGCTGGGAAAAGAATGCCAGAAGACACTCAGTGGGGCATAACCTGGGGGTGGAGTCTCAAGAGACAGCTCCCTGCAAGCCAAAGGCAGAGCTGGGCAGACTACCCATGTATGCTGCAAGGCCCCCTTGCCTTTGATTGGCTCCCCACTGAGGGCACAGAGAGGGGATGGGAGAGCTTTCAAGGGGGGACAGTTCAACCAGCCAGGGAGGTCCCTCGAGGGTCCTCCTCACTTCCACACAGGTCCACCTTCCCTAGCACACATAACAAAGGACGGGACTGAAGAAACAGCTTAGCAGATCGCCTATCCTCCTGCAAAGGAGACAAAGCCCTTCTTCATGCTGCCTACAAAGGCTCAATTTGGTCTTTAGCTCTGATGCCCAGATTAAGGATTTGCTTGCCAGGTGCTAGAGTGCAGAGTGGGGCCTGTGATGGCTTTCCAGCTAGGGGTGGGCTGACAAAGGCGGCTTTCTTACCCCGAGCCATGGCTAGCGCACACGCAGACTCAGGAATAAACGAATTCTGCCCTGGGACCACTGGAGAAAGGGCTTGTTTTCCCACGAGAAGACATAATATTGGGACGGACATCTTTGGGGACAATGATACTGGCTGACCCTGACTTCCTCCTGCAGAGGGAGAAGGAGCTGGGAGTTTCAGACTGAGGCAGTGTCTGGGGCTCAGGCTCTGGGAAATGGGCCATTTTCTCACGTACTCCAATCCCAGCTAAGAGCAGGGATCAGGTGCTCCCACTTCTACACTTGGGAAAGGCACCCAATGTCTGCTCTGCAACTTCTCCAAACGGCACAAGCCAAGAGACAAGGAGAACTCTGCCTGTGTCCTAAATATGATAGCTACCCTGTGGAAATGAAGATGTATGGTTCCAGTGGTCTAGGCACACACACACACACACACACACACACACACTCTCTCTCTCTCTCTCTCTCTCTCTCTCTCTCTCTCTCTAAATAAAAATGTTTTAAAAAGAGAAATGAAAAACAGCTATTCTTCTACGCCAAGCAGTGGCGGAACAAAGGCAGACCGCACGTTCCCTGAGGCTTGCCTCCCACACCCAGCCATCAGCTCTGCCTGGGGCCAGACTGCCCAGAACAACCAGGGGCCACTGGCCATCTGAGACTGCATGGGCCCCAGCAGCTGTGGTTCACCCTCAGGACTGCTACAAACCTTCCTACTGTCTGAGCCCAGTATGGATGATGTCTCTGCTTCACTGTACACTGGCAGCACCCAGCCACCTGTGATGTCATGACTTTCAGGGAACGTCCATATACTTCTCCTTGGGGCAGAACTGCAGGACAACACTAAGCAATGCTCCACCTCAGCTGACCCTCCCAGCAGTTCAGATTCACACCCTGTCCCCGCCCTCCCTCTCCACAACACTGCCAGAAAGTTCTGGCATTTTTATTCAAGTTCTTGTTCAAGTAATTATTTGGGGTATGAGGTAGTATGTAGAGTCCTCTCATTTTTTTTAATTTGAGGCAAAGTAGAATTCTGTAGCCCAGGCTAGACTAAAACTATGTGACTTACACTGGATTTGACCTCATGGCAATCATCCTGCTCAGCCTCCTGAGGACTACAGATATGTGCTAGCAAGGTCACCTACCCTTACTTTTCCCAGTAGCCACTATGGTTGAGTACATGTTTACTGCTCACTATCCATTTGGAAATTCTCTTCGGAAATATCTCCACATTGATTTGCAAGAGATCTTCACGAATACTGGCAGAGTCATTTTAGGAAAAACACACTGTGCAAAATCCCTCTAGCTCTGGGCAGCTTCTACTCTCTTATTGGTGCATTGGTTTCGGCAAAGTCAGCAGTCTTCACCTCTGTGCTCAGTGCCCTGCCGCTGTGGGGTTGGGAAGCACTTCCTGCTTCTAGAGGTGTCTCTGTTTTGCCTTTCCTGTGGCAGCTAGGGCTTAGGAGAGAACGTTTCTATCCTAAAGGGTCTTTGTATCTAGTTCAGATTCACCTAAGCTGGCATCAAATCCGAAATGAGCATCAAGTTCTTGCACGGAGGCCACCTTCTCAGGCCACTTCCACAGACCACTCACCAGCCATCAGACACCTGAGCTGCCACTACACTGTCCCACATCAACCTGTGCACCTCAAAGATGCCACACCGCCAGTTTGACTGGTGTCCGAGGTATGAAAGAGCTCCTCAGTCCTGAAAACCCATCTTCACTATTCTGTGTCTCTTCTGTTCACACACACACACACACACACACACACACACACACACACACACACACACACACACACGAAGCAGCTGGCACAGCACCTACCTGGCCTGGGAATCTGTCTTGAGTGAGTGGAATCTGCGACTGTTTGTGAGGAGAACAACCTCCCCCTCCACAAGGCACCCTCATTCCTTGGGTCTCCTCTACTTTCTAATAATGATAGGTGGGTTTCCATTTACAGCCCAGAAGCAGCCACTCAGATCTCTTGCTATATTTGATGCTATGCTAATGCAGTCACTTCTTTTTTCTTCTTCAGGATAGAGTGACACTGTGCCAGCCTGGCCTCAATTCCTGGGCCCAAATGACCCTCCTGGAACTGGGACCATAGGCACATGCTTCCATACCAGCTCAGAATGACATCCCTTACTGCATGCCATCTCCAAGCTCACTGTCTTCCTAGATGCTGACCTGGCATAAGTGACCTTGTTTTGGAGGCGCGCCATCAGTTCTAATGTCCCTGCAGTGTCACAACCATGCTACCCCAGATCCTCACTTCCTTCTCCTCTTACTACCTGTCGCAAAGTCACAAGGGGGGAGACAAGACCCCATGCTCTGCAGAAGACAGAGAAGCTGGGCATGGCAATCCTCACAGGGCAGGAAGGGCTGGCAGGCAGCAGTGTGTTGCCTCACAGACTGTAGGCTGACAGCAGTTTCTGTGTGCGGTGGGCACTCTCCAGTCTGTGAGGCCTGTCCTGTGCTCAGAGGGGTACTCGTGGAGGCGGGGTGGAGGGCAGCTGCAGGCCCAGGGGTGGAGGGCGGCTGCAGGCGCAGGGGTAGGGGACAGGAGACAGGCAGGATGAGAAGACAAAGCGGCAGAGGCAAGGGCCGTGAAACTATGACACAGTGCTCAGGGAGTCCATCTCCAGAAAGACTAGGCCCTCACATCCATTGCACCATGGGCCCCAGAAGAGCAGGACCTCTCAGGAAGTCTGCTGACCACAGACAAAGCCCAGATGTCCTGAGTGTCCCTCTGCACATGGCAATCCAGTGGCTTGCCCCTGTGCTGTCTACGCCCCGTCACAGGCACCAGGGAACCCTCTCCCCTCCCCCTCCATCCCCCATCATCACCAAGCCTCAAATCCCTAAGTAAAGTATAGAAGGAAGAAGCCCTGCAGCTCTGACACCTGCTCCATGGCGCTGGGGCTGGCAGCAGCGGCTCTGTGGTGTCCCGCTGGACCCCATGCCTGGAGTAGAGAAGCCAAGTGCAGAGGGTTGGGCAGAAAGCCCCGGGGTAGCCCAGAGTGGGGGAGAGAAGCGGAGAGGGCAAGAAAGGACACAGAGCAGAGAGGCAGACGGAGTGCAGGGAGATGTGTAGACGGAAGGACAGTCAGGGACAGAGGCCAGGCGCACAAGTGAGCGGTGGTCCAGGGTGACGGGACAGACACCAGCCAAGGACAGTAAGGCAGGCAGAGGCAAGGACAGGGGCGGAGAGGTGCAGGCGGCAAGTGCATGAAGAGACAAGAGAGGGTGGGGGTGAGGTGAGCAGAGCAGAAGGTGGGGGTGAGGTGAGCAGAGCAGAGGGTGGGGGTGAGGTGAGCAGAGGGTGGGGTGAGGTGAGAAGAGGGTGGGGTGAGGTGAGAAGAGCAGAGGGTGGGGGTGGGAGTGGAAGCCGTCAGTCGATCATGGCCCCTACTCCTTCCTAGACAAATGGCTAGACTTTCTGGCTCCACCAAGGCCAGTGCCTGTCACATGGAGGGGCCCACCCCATCACTCTCCTTGCCTTCTGATGACCTAAACCTGGGCAGAGTAGGGACCTCTTCCAGGAGCAGGGCCCAGATTCTTCCAGAACAACAGGCCTACCTACAATGCCATGTGACACCCCCCCACTGCCAGACACCATCACACACTTTACCCATAGTGCCACCCAGAGAACCCTGTCCCAGCCTGGCCCCAACACGTACGCACACGCGCGTGCACACACACACACACACACACACACACACATGCACGCACACACGCACACACACACACACACACACACACACACACACACACACCTAACAGAGAAGGAGGTCACTGGCCTGGCAGGAACCACAGAAACCCTCAGTTCAGACGTTTCCCCGAAGCCCCGCTTACACTTAGCCGTCCATGGGCTTCGCACCGCAGTGGTCAGTGTGTGTATGACACAGCCCCGGGTCCTCAAAGGCCACCTACTGCCATCCCTGGTACCACATGCAGCCCGCCTGATAGAGACCATGGATCACCACAGAGCCAGCAAACGCCCTGTGCAGGAGGGGGCACGAGCACAGGAAAGGAAGTGTGGACACACACGGATAAGGACTGACGCCGTGCCATGCATTACAAAGGGGCTGGGCAGAGCTGGTGGATAGCAGGGCTCTCCTGTCATATGTCACTGGCCCACATCCGTGCTATGGCCTGAGGCCAACTGCTTACCAGACCAACCTAAATGTCAGAGCACAGAGTCCCCAGGACCGTGTCGCCTGCCACTCCCCATGAGGACCTCCTCATGAACTCTCCAGACTGCCACCATCTGAACAGAGGTCCCTCCAGCTTCGGCCCATGTTTCATTCCTAACTGTGCTCCAGCTCCACCAAGGACACCGCTCCACAGTCCCTGGGCAGCCCGGGAGGGCAGCGGCAGCCCAGCTGTCGCCTGATGCTCCATGCTTCAGACACAGGGCAGCGGGCAAAGCCCCAGTGCCAGCTGCAGGAGCCGTACCTGAGCTCCTCCTCCGCACCTCCCCTCAGCCGCAGCAGAGGAGCGGCTGCTGTGGCTCTCCGCTCTTAGGAACCTCTCTCTGAAAGCAGTCTACCTCTGTGTCCCTTCTAGGATGTGTCTCCTCTCCATCCCTCGTGGACTGTGGTCATCCATGACAGGAAAGCAAGCCGGCCTCCATTCGCAGCCTGACATCCCTCAGGCATCAGGTAACTCTGCCATGACCTTGGCAGGCTGCAGCTACACAGCCAGTGACCCCAAGAGACAGACAGTACGGAGAACGGAGAGCAGATCACCAGAAAAGCCAGCAACCAGGGAGAGCATTTGCAGATTCCTCACCTTCAAGGACACTCACAGTAGTGACAGGCCCAATCCAGAGACTTTGGGCATGTGTCGCCCAGACCACCTGTCTGCTGCCTCGTCTACTCAGAAGCAAAGAGTGGGGCTGTAAGAGCACAGGGCAGAAAGAATCACAGGGCAGCTTGCACGGCACAGACTGGAAGTGTTGGAGCCCCGGTCTCGGAAGAGGTGAGACGAGTCCCCCAGAGGTCCACCTCAGCCTGTGTCTTGGGTCTGCCATCTGCAGAGATCCCCGAGGAAGCCAAAGGAAACCTCCAAGGATAAATGAAGAAATCCTGAGTGCCACAGGGCAGCATTGTACAAACACGGCCATGTTTCTGAACTGTGGCCAAAACTGGAAAATGAAATTTAAACAATACCATTTGTGACAGTATAGGAACCATGAAAACATTCAGATGAATTGAGCATATGTTACAACATTAACAAGGCATGTCACTGATAACTACAAGGTACTTCCTAAAGAAAAAACAAATAGAATAAGTGGTTTTTATGGGATGCAAGACAATATTGCTGAGAAGTTCATTCTTCAAAGCAATCACAATGAAAACTGTACAAGTTTTTAAATGGAAAGTAACAAGCTGATTGCCACGTTCAACTGAAACACACAGGCCCTGTGTGTCCAGCGGAGCTTCAGAGAGGCCAGCAGCTGAGGGCTCCCACCTGAAGGCCTCTCACAGGCCTGGCACACACCAAGACAACAGGCTCGAGCAGCCTCCCTGATGGGTGCTAGCACAGTCAATAGAAAAAGGAGATTTGGGGTTTTTGTTCCTAACAAAATAACAGGATACCTGCATTTTGTTTTTTAATGAGCTCAGATTTACCTCACTGCATACACAAAAATAAATGCCAAGTGTGTCAGGCCCAAATGTGAGAGCTGAAAATATGAAAACCACGGACTGAAAATATACGATCCATTAGTGCATTAGTGCATTACTGTCTGGGGCAAGCTACCTAACACAGAAAAGAGATCTCAGCAGCATGGCACGGGCCCTCGGGAGGGCCTTCCAGGCTCTGAAACACATGCACACGTCTGCAGTCTGCTTTCATAAAGCTACCAGAGTTCTATCACAGGCTCCACCCTAGTGACCTGTATTTAACCACCTCCCAAAGGCTTCCCAAGGCTGGACTGAATGTCCATCTTCCTAATGGTAGAGGGCAAATTATGATCACAGTCTGGGAAGCACAAACATGTAAAAAATAAGATACTCTTAGAAAACACGAGCCTGTGATCAGAAAGTCTCCCCATAGCACCTGGCAGAGGACTTGTATTAAGAACATGAGAGTGCTAATCACCCCACACGCACAAGGCAAGAGCCAGTAATGACAAGGACAGTCACTAAACACACACTGAAGCTGTGGAGCTGCCCACATAGGCTACAGGCTCTGGAGAGGACACGGAGCCCTTTCGATGGCTCAGCTGCTTGGGAAGCTGAATGGACTCACCCAGAGTTAACACACACCTTTGCTAGAATTTTGCTTTAGGAAACTCAGAAGCGGGGACACACAAAAACCTGTGGGGACAGTGCGGCTTCAGCACTAACTGGAATCAGCCCTGTGTCCCCAAGAAGGTGGTTGGTAAGGAGAAAGTGATAAAGCCACATTGCAGAATACTACTTAGCAATAAAAAGGAGAGGGCACAGCATGGCCACCATGGGGGAAACATAGCACTGGATACAGAAGCAAACCCCATGACTAAGCAAGCATGTAGCTTACAACAGACTAGAAACTGAGCAGTGGGTATCGGGTGGGAAGGGACCAGAGGGAGTTCCTGAAAGGAATTAAACACTCAGCATTCACTCAGAGTAACTCAAGGGTACACACAGCAGCAGCCTCACTGAATGCATGCTAAACAGTGGCATGTTCATCAGTGGAGCAGACTTACACACACACACACACACACACACACACACACACACACACACACTCATGCATGCTCATGTCAGTAGCAGGGAGGACAGGCTGACAGAGCTCTGCCTGTCACTGACACCATCCCAGGCCTACAAGTGACAGGCAGGGTCAGGCATGCCCTCTGGCACCTCAGCATGGGTGAGGCCCACTGGGGTATGGTGGCCACATCTGGAGAGGCCCTCTCATTCCTGCAGGGAAGTCCTGGCACTGTAAGTGTCAGAAGAGGAATGATAAGACCCAGGGTTACCCTCCCATCACACCAAACAAAGCCTGACACCCTAGGCGGACACACCTCTGAAACAAGTCTCTCCACAGCCTAAGGCGTGGGCCTGAGATGAGATGGGGTAGCATTCAGAGCAGCCCCGGTTTGTGTACAAGCCCGGGAAACCACACAGACTCCATCCCTGCCGGGGAGAAGCTCTGTTAACAGCTCCTTTCTCATTCTGTAGCTCCAGGGAAAGCCCTCCCTCTGGGCCACAGTTTTCCTTTGTGAAATGAGAGGCCCTGCCTCTATCTGTGAAATGAGAGGCCCTTCCTCCAGGTGCATCTAAGAGCAAGTCTGTATCTCCCCACAGCCACAGCTAAATCAACCTCAGATCCAGCAGCACCTGAGAGGAGTGGCTTGCTCCTGCACCTGAGCTGTCAGGTCTCTGTACAGATGTGCTCAGCCTTGGCAGGCTAGGATGCAATGCACTCAGGCTCTGTGGTCCTGATGCTGGAGCTCGGGCAGCAGCATGCTGAGTGCTAAGATAAGCCTCTAAATGTGATGCTGTGTACCAGCCTGTGGTGCAGGGTTACCTGATCCCTCTGCTTCATTTTCATGTGCCGGTCCTGGACTAAGGAAAGAAAGCTGAGCTGTACACACAGAGCCAGGAGGCCCTTGCCTGCTGGGCTGTGGATACATCCTCAGAGGTCACTTCTAGCTCCACCCCTTCAGGCTTCTGACTCCCCAACTCGAGTCTTTTTTTTTTCCAACAATTTGGGAACTGAGTAGAAAGCATCACACCTTCCTGAGAAGATTAGAAGAGACTCATAGAACATACTAGAAATCACAGTGGGCAGAGGGCAATAGAGTCCCTCTAGCACATACCAGAAGAGGTCATGGATGCATCCCACACCCTCCATGTCCTCTGTGATGACCTCTGGCGCCTGTGCATGTGCCTACGCAAGTACCCATCCCCAGCAGTAGTGGCAGAAATGAAAGGGACCAAGGAAGGCAGCTGGGTACAGGTCAGACTTGACTAGGATGACAGAGGCTGTGGAAGGAGGGGAGATAGGGTGTGAAGGGTAACCATGAGGAAGCCTCCTCCAGTTATGCAATGGCTCTCTGGAATGACCCAGAGCATCCCCTAAGGTCTACTGCTACTAATCCTGAAGCCACAGATGTCCCTTAAGAGAAAAGTGGCAAGAGTGATCTCATCAGACAACAAAGTCCAAAGCAGGGGCCACAACAAATGGGCTGGCCCCTGCTTGCAGCCCATAGGAAGTGGCACCTGTCCTCCTCTGGCAGGAGCAATAGTCCCAAGGACTGAGAGGACCAAGAGAGGCAGAGGATACTGTCCAGTAGAGGTCGCAGGCCCCGACCTGCATGTCAGCTTCTCACTCTGAGGAACCAAGACCACCAGGGCATCAGGGTAGGGTGAGGAGGCCTGGTGTGCGGCCTTGTTTTATGTCAATTCGACACAAGCTAGCACAATCAGAACAAAAGGGTGCCCCAGTTGAGAAAATGTTTCCATAATATCTAGCAGTAGGCATTTTTTCAATTAATGATTATGGGAGAGGGTCCAGCCCATGGTGGGTAGTGCCATCTTTGGGTTGGTAGTCCTGGGTTCTATAAAAAAGCAGGCTGAGCAAGCCATGATGAGCAAGTCAGCAAGCAACACCCCCGTGGCCTCTGCATCAGCTCCTCCCTCCAGGTTTCTGCCCTGGCCTCCCTCAGTGATGGACCATGATGTGGAAGTCTAAGCCAAATAAACTCTTTTCCCCAGCTTGCTTTTGGTCATGGTGTTTTTGTCTGTGTTTGTTTATAACTAATTTATTTCATTTCATTGTTTTTACATCCTAACCAAAGTTTCCTCTCCCTCCCCTCCTCCCAGAACCCCTAATCCATTTTTCCCCTCCACTGTTTCTCTTCAGAATCAAGCGGGCATCCCATGGATATCAGCCAAACATGGTATATCAAGCTGCAATGAGACCAGGCACTGCCTCTTCCACCAAGGTCGGATGAGGCAATCAGGCAGAAGGAATGGGCCCCAAAATCAGGCAACAGACTCCGCTCCCTGGCGCTCAGCAGCCCACCAGTCAGAACCAGTGGGTGACCTGCCTGCCAGCAAACTGCACTCCTCTCTGGATTCTGATCCCTAGGACACTTCCTCAGACTCAAGCCTCCCCAGCTTGTCCCTGTGTCTGCTGTTGGTCCCTGTCCCCAATGCCTGTGGAGGTATTTTGAATACCATAATTCTTTATTGATTCTTTGGGAATTTCACAATCCTACTCACCCCCCAATGCCTCCACATCTGCCCTGCATCATCCCCCAAAAGAAATTAATTAAAAACAAACAAAGCACCTTGCTCCTCCATCTTGCCCACCTCTCCAGTACCTCTTTGTTCGCCCCGTGATACTGGGACTGTGGGGTGTTAGACAGGACGCCCTTTTGTCTAATCGTCCCGCCCAAACGTTCACTGTGATGAGTCACTGGACACTCATAGGCCTCAGGCACACCATCATCACTGGACGCTCATGTAAACTCCTCTTGGATATCCCGCTGCTTCCCTAAGTCACAAAGGTCCTGCGGTTATCATTCCACAGTCACAAAGGTCCTGTGGTTATCATTCCACAGGGCCTGCTCCTTGTTAAGGGAAGCTTTTTCTTTTGCTAGCCGCTTTGGTTTATCCCCCGCCAGTCGCCTGGGCTCTGCCGCGCCAGCCTGGTTCTAGATCTGCATCAGTCCCAAATAAACACACAGGAGGCTATATTCATTATGAAGCTGTTGGCCTTGCTTGTCTCTTACTGGCTAGCTCTGACTTTAAGTAATTACCCCATAATTGTTAATCTAAGTATGTCTCTTACCGGAGAATAGTTCTGGGCTCCTACCCCATGGCGGTTACATGTTGACTCTCTTGTGTTTCTCCTTCCCAGAATCCTCCTCGATTCCTAGTCCCTCCTATCTAGGTTTTCTATTGGCTCAGACAGTACTTTATTGACAAATGCACAGGCAAATAACAGGACTTCCCCAACATCTCCTCTTTTCTGTTTAAACAAAAGAAAGGTCTTAATTTTAACATAGTCAAATTGTATATGACAGAACAGTTATCAAGTAAGAACATAGTTACAGTATTTTAGCAAGACTTAAAGAAAATATCATCCATCCCATCCTTGTGAGTCCAAAGTCCTATATGTAGCTTATCTTTTATCATAACTAAGGAAAACTATAATTATAACTATCTGTCTTCAACTCCATCAAAGACCACAGAAGGATAATATATAAACACTAGGATTGACAGAGACATCTTACTGCCTGGACAGTCACCCGAAGTTTCTCTGTAACATTGGGGCATCCATCTTCAGCCCATAGGCCACAATGTGTCTGGAACACTTCTCAGCAAAGCAGGAAATTTCAAACTGTCCATCTGCATTGGCAGTCTGTCAGTCATTATTCTTTGTCCTGTAGAAAGTCTCGTAGACTCTTCATCAAGCAGGAACCCTGTAAGACTGAGTTCAGTAGTCACTTTCCTGTGGGTCCTGCATGTCCAGATGATACAACAACAGTCAAACAATCTAGGCAAGAGCAGTTTTTTGCCCAAATGGCTAATCTTGCCATGTTGAAAGCAAACATTATAACGAGTTTCTTCGATGCCCATCTTCCTCTCAGATGTAATTGGTGCTGCCAGGAGCAGACATTTCTCATTGTCAAGACAAACCCTAAACCATTTTAAATGCCGTGTTCTGAAGGTCTTTGAGAGGTTTGAAGACTGTCCATCTCAAATATATTTCTGTATATCTAGAAACCTAACTTATGTAACTAGAAATTCTATTATAAGTAACTATCTATAGTCTGTATTCAGTTATGCATTACGTTTTAAAAGATCAGTATAAGCACAATACTTAATCAAGAGGAGAAATATACATATCACAAAATTGACTTTGAATTTGTATCAATAAATGAAAAACAATACCCATACCCTAATTCCCTTTTTTACCATTAAAAAAGATTGGCTGTGATCATTAGCCAATTATAAACAATCCCATTTAAATGAAAACAAAGATTTATAAACAAGATGGGAATTGGGACGTCGCTCATTCCAAACTGCTTCCTGCTGGAAGGGGGCACTGTTTATACCATGGGGATCATGACAAAACTCAGAAACCTGTATAAGTCCATATTTTCGGGGTCTGTAAGACTGCATCATCTTAGCTGTCTCAGTCGTTGGAACATCTGGTCCACTACTTTCGGGGGTCTTGGTTCGTCAAACCACAGAAGCCTGGAAGAAATCCTCAGCTTTTTATGTTCTGTGGAAACATAAGTGAAAACTCCTTTTCCGAGTAACATATCCTTATACTTAAATTTTGAGGTCAAGGCATTTTCAAAAGATATAAGTTGTATTAATTTAGCAGCATTTATAAGCAAGTGTACTTTAGTAGCAGTTCCTTCCTGAGTAAGCAAAAAACTGAAAAACACAATAGCATACAGTATCCAGACTCTCTGTGCATTTTCCATCTTTACGTGGCTTATTTATTTATCTATTATTACTTTATTTATTTTACTTTTATTTATTTTTCTTTGAGACAGGATTTCTCTTTGGAAATCTGCCTGCCTCTGCCTTTGGAGTAAATCTTACCGGCGTGTGCTACCACAACGCCGGCTTTTGTATTTATATACCACTTTGTCTGTTTCAGTTTCTCTCTCAATCTCACGTATATTTTTAAACACACTGTAAACCTTTAGAGGTTTTTCTTTATCCAAGTCTGACTTTACTGTTAATCTTTATGTTTTTCTGGCCACGTGTCTTATCTGTAAAACCGCGCCAGAGCCGCATCAGCTCCTTTATGTACTCCAGCAGGCCACAGGTGGGGTAGGTGTTAGGGTGGGCCCGGGACATAGCCTGGGAGGCAGCTGAGCCGGTTGGGGCTGCTGGGGCCACCTGCCTCATGCAAGGACACAGCCAGCTCTCCTACACCTGTGGTGAGGGGTGGGGCCATCTCTCCCAAGTATGGGGGTGGGGTGAGGTGGAGTGGAAGAAATCTCTCCCATGAGGGGCAGGAGCAGCCAAGAACATCAACACAGGTCCCAGCTGCAACAGGACCGGGGACCCAGATATGACCCTTGGCAGCAGCTTGGGTTCAGATGTCACCATGACCCTGGTGGCAATACAAGTCACCAAGATCAGTATGACCTCAGAAGCAGCATGGCCCTTGGACACCAACATGATCTCAGGATATGATCTCATGGATATGGTGTTTTATCACAGCAACAGAAACCCTAACTAAGCCACCTGGCCACCTGCAGGTCTGACATACAGGACTCTTCTGCACTGCCCAGAGAGACCCCCACATACACCTTGACCCAGGCTGACCCAACATCAGTCACCTGCAGACAGACAACAGTACCTGCCCCAAGGTACCAGGCAAACACTGTAAGATTGGGCTCTAGGACCACAGCCCATTCAACCAGCCCAGTACCTAGGACTCTGAACAGCATATTGGGCTGATAGTTGACCACCCACAGCCAGAAAAACATTGTCCTTGCTACTACCAAGCCATGAAGTTACTGATACAACTTTTATGCTCAAATTTAAGGGGGGGGGTGGCTATGAGATGGAGGCCTAGGCTGGACCCTGCGAACCAAGTGGCACCACCTGGTATATGACAAGGGTGACAGGCTCAGCATATGAGACCCAAGTCAATCTGACCTACTCAGTGTCTGGAACTGTCCTGCTCCTTGGGGATCACCCCTGCCACTGAAGAGCTGAAATGGCATTTCCTGTTGAAGTGCACTATGGATGGTGTGCTCACTCAGGATACAAAAGGAAGACGGCACTGGCCAGCAAACCTGCTCCATGGGTAAAGGTGCCTGTTTCCCAATCCTGAGAACCTGAGTTAGATTCCTGGACCCCTGTGCAGGTGAAGGGACCAACTATACAAAGTTGTCTACACAAGTGCCCTGTGGCCTGTGTATGTACACACACACACACACACACACACACACACACACACACACTAATAATTTTAAAGCAGACAGCTCTGTCAACATGGAAAAACAAGGATATGGCAATCCTGTGCTAATCTCAAAATTTTAAATGCTAACGGCACTTGTACGATATGTATTCATCTGATGGGATCACAGAAGACCCCAGAAAGCCATGACAAGCAGATTGGGCCTGCTACCTGGCCAGGATCTAACATACAGGGAGTGTCAGGAAGCATGAGAGTAGATTAGGGGCTGCTGTTGAGCCCTCAATCTCAGACCAGAGCTGTGGGCAACGAGCATTGTAGGCCAGTCCATCTCCTTCACTTTTCTGGGAATGCTCTTCTCTCTAAGACAAGTGGCCAAAGTCCTTTAAATGTCCACCAGTGAGCCAGTCCAAAAAGAGGGAATGACACCAAGATGAACAACAGACTGTCACCAAACCACACTTAGAGCTCTAAGATGCAGCCAACTCGGCACTGCCAAGACCACAGGCAACCGGTAACATTCTCCGCTGACGAGGGTTCCCAGGCATTCTGACTGGGAAAGCAGGTTCTAGAATGCTTGTCACTTCAGTCTGCACAGAGTCGATGGAGTTGCGAAAATAGCCCAGAGATGCTACATGTAAACAGTAGCTTCCAGAAAGCTCATGTGTCCAGACTTCCTACAGTCAGAAGGACATGTCCGAGTGTCTTGCTCAGAATCCGAAACAAGAAACAGAACTGAGGAGTGCTTGCAACATGCTCTCTGTGCCAAGATCAAGAACCTGCCAAGGATGCCAAGAACAGGGCTGTGTGAAGACGAAGGGACACAGTGCAGACAGCAAGGGAGGTACTTCAACAATGGTCAGTAGGAAGCCTACAGCCTGGAGCTCACTGATGCCAGAAGAAGCTAGTCGGGGAATGGAACTATGCCTGTAGCACAGCCTGGGTGGGAGAAAAGCGCCAGGCCTGCCAATGCCCCCAGGCTGACACGCCCACATCTGACATGCCCACATCTGATGTCATGCTCCTGAGAGGCCACCCACACTCCCCACAAGGGTCCCCCTTTTCCTTCAGACCCTCGGGGAATAGCTTCACAGACAGGACCATGGGTACCTCTTACTTGGGGCCTAGACCTCAATCCAGTCTAGCTCAGAACAGGTCAGAGGGACCATCAGAGAGGATTGGAGTCCCATAGGGCAGCACCAAACCCACAAGCTTTCTCTACGCCAGCCTGCCCACTGAGACATTCTCATCTGTGTGGGCCAATCACTGAGTTTGGGGTACAGCAGAGTCATAGCTGAACATGATGGTGGGATACAATGCAAGGTGGGATGCACCTTCCCCGAGTGCACCTACGCACGTGCCTTAGCAGGAAGCCACAGACAGACTGGGGCTCCTAAAATGAGGGGGCGTGCCACGGAGAAGTGAGTCGCAGGGCTGTATTGGCCTCAGGCTCTGAGCTCAGCCTGGCTCACCCACAGCTATGCACATGTAATCATGGACAGGAAGGCACCACATACAGGCATGGAGATGTGGCGGCCACACTCACAGGTGTCCAAAGCTCCTGTGTGTTACTCATGTCCCCAAGGTCTGGAGACTGCTCTGGAGCGGTCACTGCCCAAGAGGAAAGTCAGGATAAACAAAAGTACCCTTCCTCCTGCAGGTGCACTTCCAAGGTGCGGTCGCCACGGCAGAAATGGGCAAAGGACAACACAGGTCACCTCTGTACCCTAAACGCTAGGCTCATCCCACTGCTGCCCAGCACAGGCCTACCCTGACAGGCCGCAGGCCCACATACCGCAAGCCCAGGGGAAACTTGCCCCCTCCCTGGGCACAAGGGTTTGGCTCTCATCCCTCTCCCTGCCAGCCCCGGACATTCAAGGGAACCTAGGATACACTCCTTCCACAGCCTCGTGCAATCTCACTGAGGGCGTAGAGGAAACTCAGAGAGAGGAGTCGTCTGGGAAGGACCACCATGAACAACTGCTAATCGGGAACAGGGCAGCCGAGGAGCCTGTCTCATACTGCGAAAGGGCACCTGCAAAATTGGGTTGAACTACATGGTGGATGGACAGCCACACCTGCCACTCAGGCTGTAAGGGGAGGAAGGCTCTGTCTTAGTTTATGTTGTGATAAAACAATCAAACAAAAAGCAACGACAAAAAGCATCTTAAGGGAGAAAGGACACACCCGGTTCACAGTTCCAGGTCACAGTCATCGTGGCAGCAGGTCACAATAACGAGCATTTGAGAGAACTGGCAAAACTCTGTCCACATTCACAGAGTGGAGACCCTGGATTGATGTGCACATGTTTGTGCTCTGCTCACTTGCCCCACTCTTAGAAGATCCAGGACACCCTACCTAGGGAATGGTGCCACTCACAGTGGGTGGGTCTAATCCAGGACACCCTACCTAGGGAATGGTGCCACCCACAGTGAGTGGGTCTTATCCAGGACACCCTACCTAGGGAATGGTGCCACTCACAGTGGGTGGGTCTAATCCAGGACACCCTACCTAGGGAATGGTGCCACCCACAGTGAGTGGGTCTTATCCAGGACACCCTACCTAGGGAATGGTGCCACTCACAGCGGGTGGGTCTTATCCAGGATAACCTACCTAGGGAATGGTGCCACTCACAGCGGGTGGGTCTTATCCAGGACACCCTACCTAGGGAATGGTGCCATTCACAGCAGGTGGGTCTTATCCAGGACACACTACCTAGGGAATGGTGCCACCCACAGTGGGTGGGTCTTATCCAGGATACCCTACCTCAGGAATGGTGCCACTCACAGTGGGTGGGTCTAATCCAGGATATCCTACCTAGGGAACGGTGCCACTCACAGTGGGTAGGTATTCCCACCTCAACTTATTCAAGACAATCTTTCCCAGACATTTATTCCCAGAGGCTAACCTTAACCCGAACACTTCCTCGAAGGTATTATTCCCAGGGGCCTACATCATAGGTATCCAATTGACAATACTAACCTCATAAAAGAGAGCACTCAGGCCCTTGCTCTGCAACCCCGTTACAGTGCATATGCACAATTCTATTCCAAGGCACACACACCAAGAAGGGTAAGGACTTCTGTCCACTCAAAACCAGAGGACACTCAGAATAGCTCTGTATCTCAGGGAGAAGTATAGGCCACCCACATGCTCAACAATAGACAAGTTATTGGGGGGGTACTGACTGACACATGCAACCATGTAATGTGTCCAGAACCTGTGCTCAGCACAAGTCAGGAGCTACATGACTCCATCTGCACTGTACTCCTAGAAATGGCAGGTCTGCAGGGTTGCACCCCTAGAAATGTCAGGTCTGCAGAGTTGTACCCTAGAAATGTCAGGTCTACAGAGCTGTACCCTAGAAATGGCAGGTCTGCAGAGTTGTACTCTTAGAAATGGCAGGTCTCAGGGTTGTACCCTAAAAATAGTAGGTTTGCAGGGTTGGGGCAGACAGGCTGTAGGTAAGAACATTGTGCTGGGAACCTCTCTAATGACAATTGTGTCATCTGCCATCAATTCAGGAGTTACGAGTGGTGAGAGCTGGCCAACCAGGTTGTGCTGGCTGGTTTAAACTGTCAACATGAAAGGACTTAGCATCGCCTGAAAGGAGAGTCTCAATGAGGGACCGTCTTCCTCAGGGTGTTGTGGAAATGTCTGTTGAAAGCTGTCTGACTGCTTTACTTGGTGAGAAGACACAGTATGGACATAGGCAGCACCTGACCCCAAGTTTGGGACCTTGGTATTGCCAGCTGCCTAGTCTAAGAAAGAAACACATTCTTAGAGTACCCAGGTCTGGCACACTAAGGGTAGAAGAAAATGATCTGTGTGATGGGCTTGCTCTGCTCCTTCCTCGTCTTTGTTCTCACTGGTGACCTGTTAAGAGAAACCTTCTATTCCTTGTAAACATAGTTCAATGACTGTATAGTGTCTGTACATTTAGTTGTTCCTAATAAAAACTCAGAACAAGCACACTCTAGGTCTTTGAAGCTTCCTGCCTGCTCCTTGGATCCCAGCCTCCCAACTGAAAATTCACATTCCAGAATCTGCATCCACAGAGCCTTGAGGAGAGAAGCTAGCTGATCTGTAAGCACACACATACACACACACACACACACACACACACACACACACACACACACACACACACCTTCATCCCTTCCCTGGTTCTGACTATAATGTAACTGACTGCCTCAAGTGCCTACCACCATGACTTTCCTGCAACGATGGTGAATAACCTGACATTGTGAAAACCTTTTCATCCCGAAGTTGCTTTTCCTTGGAATGTTTGATCACAGTAACAGAAATTAAACCAGGGTGTGGGTGAATATGCTAAAATCACCGACTCTTCATCAGTGTGGTTAAACTGATGATCTTGGTGCCAGGTAAATTCTATCTCAATTTAATAGAATCTTAAAGAATACTAGGGAAGCATCAAAAATCACTTTGGTATGGGCAAAAGTGGCAAGGCCCATGCAATGAAAGTATGCAGCATGGGAATAGGTCTACCATGCCCTGAATAGTTCAGAGCTAAGACTCCCAAGTCTAAGTGAAACTCATATAAGAATGCCACAGTATCTTTGCCAGAGCTAGAAAATGCTGGTGACAAGAGAACCAAGAGGGTGGACAGACACCAGTGCCCACAGTCAGCACCAGGTGACACAGGAGGATGGACAGACACCAGTGCCCATAGACAGTCAGCACCAGGTGATAGGGGAGGGTGGACAGATGCCAGTGCCCAAGTGATACAGGAGTACAGGGGTACAGGAATTTGTCAAGGTGCCCAGAACCTCTGAACAATTCATCATGGGTAAACAGGAACTAGAAGAAAAGGCAAGGCAGAAAGACATGAGGTGACCCCGCCCCTGCCATGACCACATGATCACAGTAACCAGCTGCATAACCATGGGGCTCCAAGTCCACTCTGGCCATCTGAGTGCTACCCAGGCAGTAGGTGAGGCACTAGAAAGATGTTCTCACAAGGACTGAAGCTGTAGGTGGAGGCATGCCATAGCTGCCACGCATGGAGCCATCTCCTGGAGAGACCAACGCAGGGTGGATGCCTTCTTCACCATGTACCCTAGAAGCCCAATGCTGCAGGAAACAGGCTCACTGCTGGGAAGCACCAGGGACCAGAAGAGGGTACACAAGTCTTCATGGCCACTCTGCTCTCCAGAGCACTGCACGCCACCTGCCATACTCCTGCCAGCCATCACCCTGCACAGCGCCTGCTGGGCCCCAAGCTGTGCCCTGTCCCCCAGCTCCTACACTGCCTACAGGCCCAGTCAGGGCACTGCAGCCAAAGGACATGTATGTCCTGCAAGGAACATGCTCCGAGGAAGGAGCTGAGCTGGAAAGGAGTAGAGTCAGAGTGGGACTAAGAACCAGGGCAGTGCCACTACACTCGGCTGCCTGCAACGTCCCAGCCGAGTGTCCTCTCAGAAGGTAAGAAAGGCACCCCCTCCTCCAGTGCTCACGCTAGAACTGCTGACAGACCTAGGGTTTGACCTCCTGGAGATACTGACTCTTCACAGGCAGCGCCCTTCTGCCCAGTCTAATCCAGTCCACCCTCTCTGAGCACCAAGGCAGAGCCCACCCAATCCTTCTTTGTCTAGCCCACTTAGAGAAGGAAAGGTTTTCTCTGACAGGGAAAGAGGCCACAGGGGCTCAAGGAGGCCCTGCCTTCTGCAACAGGAGTTCACACCACAATGGCCTGGTTCAATGTAGTTCCTCTGCTCCAGCCTCCAGAAACTGCCAGGGTTTCCCCTTCCAGAGCCCTGAAAATTCCCAGAACGCCTCACTCTGCTCAGGCACGCTGCATCGGTTGTCTCCTAACCAGTTTGCAAGGTCCCTACATGGCCAACACTGCACCAACAAGGGCAAATGGCAGGCTGGATCAAAGGCAGGTAGATATGCCTGCAAGAACAGGACGCCCCCTACCTGTGAGGCAACAGAGTAAGGAGAGTGCCACCTGCCAACCACAGGATGCCAAGAAGGCAGAACTGCAGCTGGGCACTGGGCCTGCTTTTTGCTCTTTGTGGCTGACAGGTGTGACAGTCACATCTTTAATGCAGCCCTCAGAGGCTAAAGCAACAGAACAGAGAGTTCAAGATCAGCCAAGGTACTCAGAGGCTGTGGCAAAACAGAGCAAAATCCCACTGTTGCACGTGCAGCCCAGGGCAGCATCTGCCGCTAGAGAGCATGGGCCTGAGCTCCACCCTGTTGTTGGAAACCCATCAGACACTGGCGAGGGCTCTGAAAAGTGACGATACTCAGTGCAGTGCTGCGGTCATGAGAGAGAAAACTGAGCTGCTCGCAGGAGCCTGCCACGAAGGAGGAGCCCTGGGAAAACCCCGCGCTGCAAAGGTTTACAGTCGGCCATAGGCGTGGTGAGGCACAGTCACTACAGGTGAGGCCAACACAGCTGGCGAGCGTGGAGAAGGCAAGGCTCTCTGAAGCTCTGCTCGGGGCACCAGGCTCCAGCCAGGCACAGATTTGTGTCCATACAAGCCAAAGCCTGATGGAGCCAAGCAAAGGACGGACACACACACTCACACTCACACGCACACACTCACACGCACGTGCACACACACACACACACACAGGCAGCAGGAACACTGGGAGTAACTATTGACTGCTAGGGAGCAATCATAGAATAAAGGGGCTAGTGCACTTGAACAAGATCGGGAGAAATTAAAGAAAAGAAAAAGGCCAAGAAACGTGAACGAAGGTCCAGGGTCCCCGGCCACATCCCCAGGTCTAGGTACCCATGGGAAGAGGGGCACACAAACAGGCAAGCAATCAAAAAGGTTTTGAAAAGTAATGACCAAAAGCATCCAAATACTACGAAATTATAAACGGCAGCAACTAAATGCAAATAAGCCCCTAGAAGCGTATTAAACACATCCACACTGCCAGGGCATGGACGGTGGAATGACAGGAAGCCACAGGAGGCTTCCGAGAGCAGAGGAGGACCGATGTCACACGTGGAGCAGGGTGGGAGATAATGCAGTATGGCACCTTTAATTGTGGAGAGAAAAAAACTTCCAACTGAACTCTATACCCACTGGAAATGTATTTCAAAAATATACATGGAGTAGATATTTATTTTCTACAAATAAAAGCTGAGAGCCTGTTCCAACCAGATGTGCACCACAGAATGTGTTGAAGTAAGTTATTCAGGTCGGAAGCACCAAGCAAAGGAAATCTTGGTCTAAATAAAGAGCTGAAGAAAGCCAGGATGGTGCAAGGGGAGACAGGTTTAAACAGTCATTTTTCTCATTCTGTGTATCCAAAGAACGCTGGTTGTTAAAGTAAAATCAGTTACAATGCGCCATTAATGACGGCGGCTAGCGTGTGAGGGGAACGCACAAACCACCATAAAGGGCAGGAAGGGATAACAAGGGCAGTGACGTCCATGCAGGAGGAAGGATGCGTGTGTGAAAGCCAGCTTAAGAGTTGAGACAGACTGTGAATCAGAAAGCAGCCACTAAGATAACACAGGGAAACCACTAGTAGGCCCGAACAGTGGTAAAAATGATACTGATCAAAGCTCAGCTGATCAACTGTTCCAAGAGAATGGGGGCAGGAAAAGAAAAAGGGCAAGAGGGAAATACCACAAGCAAGTATCAAGAGGACAGAGAGGAACAAACACCCAGGACCGCCAGCAAAAGCGGTGAATGGCTGGATGGGGGTGGCCAGGCCAGCAGCCCACAGCCAGGGTGGAGTCTGAATGTAAACCATGATGAACTGAAATTGAACACAATTGTGATTCATTTCCTTAGTGTCTCCGTCACAGCCCAAGTGTTCCTGTATTGCTTTACAGTGGAGAAGGCAGAACAGGCATGGAGCTTTCCAGTTTCCACAGGTGGCTCAGTCACAGAGCAGAGGCTGCCAAGTGAGACAATGGAAGCAAGAATCCACACAGAACATGCACAGCCCCACTTGTAGAGAACTATATGACTGCAAGGAAAAAGAATGGGAAATACACCATGGATGCCAACAGCAGACAGCAGAGTTCAGAAGTACAGCCAGGACAAGAGAAGGGCATGTACACAGCTTGAAAATATGTGAAGACAAAGCAGCAAGGCTGGAGAGAGAAAACGCGAACCCACAACCAGAGCTAAGTCACAGAGGATGACAAAGCAAGTCGGCAGAAGTCGGTGAGGAGACGAGACCTGAACACAGCACCAGTCAGTGCAACCTACCAGGGGCTGAGCACACACCTGTGAGTGCCTGGGGACACTCATTAGGATGTGTCATACACAGTCCCGACCATGAAGCAAGTCTCTGTAGGCTTAAAACAGCAGTTACCATTCAACAGCACCTTCTCTGGACAGAAGAGAACTGGAAACCAACAGCCCAAAAGTGCCCATGAATACACGTAGCTACATGAAATTCAGTGACACACTCTTTTAGAACACAAGCAAAATAAGAAATTACCAGGGAAGTCCGAAAATATTAACTGAATAAACTGGGAACAATATGTTTAATCTACACAAGTAAAACAATACACAGAGGGAAACTGGTATCAACAAACACACATCAGAAAAGAAGAATGGTCTCAATTGATGACCTTTAAAAAGATCAAAAGCAAAACTCACCCAAAGGAAGCAGAAGAAAGAAAGCAAGGAAGGTAAGGAAAAAAATTAGAGAAAAATCAACGCAACTGGAACCTGCTCCTTTGAAACAGTAAAACTGATCATTTTACTTTAGTTGTTCTAACTCCAATTCTGTCTTAGATTACCTAAAACAATAAAGTTATACCACACAATCAAAACAAAAGGACAACCCTGGGTGTGGTGGTGCTCATCTGTGATCATGTGATCCTAGCACCTGGGAGGCAGAGGGCCAAGGGTCACCTCAAGTTCCAGATCAGCATGATGTCCACAGCAAGCGCCATGTCAGTCAGGACTATGCAGCCAGACCCTGCCTACACACACTCACACAGACACACACACACACACACACACAACACACAGACACATACACAGCAAACACACACACAGACACACACACATAGATGCACATACACAGAGACACACACAGACACACACGCACAGACACACACACAGATGCATGCACACACACAGACACACACACAGAGACACACGCACAGACACACACAAACAGACACACACACAGATGCATGCACATGCACAGAGACACACGCACACACACACACATGCACGCATGCACGCATGCCTGCACACAGCAAACACAGACCGGCAATGCCAGCCATAGACGGGCAACGCCAGCCACAGAGGAGGAGACACCACTGCAGATCCTACAGACAGGAAGAAAACACATTGCTCTGACAGCTTACTGGAAATGCTTAGGCCTTCAAAAGTCAGGTCACTTGAGGAGCAGCAGAAACCTTGGGTAGCACTGTAGCCAGAAGGAAATATTAACTGAATATGAACTGAACATACAGTTCAGTATCTCTGTCAATGGAAACTCCAGGCTCAGAACGCTTTCCTGGCAAATTCCACCAAATATTTACAGGAAAGGTCACACTGATTCTGCACAAACTCCTCAGAAAACAGGAGGAATCACTTTGCAACCTGTTTCAAGATGCACTTTATAGCCCCTGCAACCAAGACAGTGTGATCCTGGTGAGAGCAGTTATTCAGACAAAACCCACCTCAACTGAAGAAGACAAAAGAGTCGACTGATCTATGGAGAAAGAAGCATCTCTCAACCAACAAGGCCAGAGCCTCAACTTCCCAAACACAGATAGCCACATGTGTCACAGACACACATGTTGGAGCTTCAACATCTGAAATAAAGCCGGGAGACAGCAGTTTGTTACCTTGTTCTTGTCAAAGTCTTCCCAGGCAGGATACAAGCAGGAAAGCCACAGATGACGCTAATGAATAGCAAAGTGTGTGACCTTCAAAAGACCATAGTTAAGAAAAGTAAAACAAGCCATAGTCTGCAGGAAAATATTCAAGTACAGGCAGTGGCAAAGCCCTTCTGTCCAGAAGAGGCGAACTCACGACGTGACAACACAAGAGAACACTGACAATGGAGCTGGGCAGACACGCGTGGGGAGAGTGCAGGTGGCCAGTGCCGTGAGTGTGCAACGCCAGGAAAGTGCAGATTAAAAGCCACATGTAATGGCTGACCACGGGCACCCAGCATGACCCTGCGAGGGTGGAGAGACAATGAGCACCTGCTGCTCAAAGGCTTTCACAAGAGGACACATCTCTAAAAGTCACCCCAACCCCATGACTCCTCTCCTAGGTATCAACACCGTGGAACAAAGTAAAAACCTTTGCCATACAAAAGTTTCACAATGGTGCTGGAAACAAATCAGGGAAGAAGGTGGGACCCAGAAATGGGGCCAGCCTAACAGTGTGCCCCAACTGAGAAGAAAGGAGGGTCTGTGGGGCCACAACAAGCAGTGAGGAACTGGAGAGTAAGTGTCAAACGTAAGATAAGTAACCAGGCCTTGGACTCAGGACAAAGCGGAAAGTCCTCTTCCTCCATTGGGTGGGTGTCACATGGGTGGCTGGCTGACATCACAGGACTGACATGAAGACATGTATGTACTATGTGTGGCTACATGTCCATGAACAAAGAGAAGAAGCACAGAGTGTGCTAAGCACCACACCCTATTCCCCATCAGAGCCACTGTATCCTGACTTCCCACACCCAGCTGCCCAGCCAAGGACCCACCTAGCCTAGCAAGCCCAGTAGGCCAAGTCTTCTTGACAAAGCTCTGCCCTCCTATAGGCAAGTGAGGACTCTTCTGTGCTCTCAGCCCAAAGCTCCTAGCCTGGAATCCATCATCTCCCTACAGGCAAGAGAGGACCATTCTGTGCACTCAGCCCCAAGCTCCTAGACTACAGTCTGGCACAATTACACATCCCAGATGTGACTTCTGAGATCAGCATAAACTCAAACATCTGGCCATGTGTCTCCACACAGCCATCATACTCCCGGGGCACAGCTACCTTGCCAAAACCCAGCACAGGTACCCAACGCTATCTCATCCCACCCTGTCAGGTCCCTGTTGGATTCACGAGGCACAACAGAAACAGAAGTTGCCACATGGCTTCAGAGAGCATAAGGACGCTAGGAGGAAGGAAGTGTACGGGCCTGTGTGTCTTCTTCTCCGCTAATTAGGAATGTCGCTGATGTGATGTGACACCATGACCAAAGCAACTTGGGGAGGCCAGGGTTATTCAGCTTATGCTTCCACATCACTGCTCATCACTGAAGGAAGTCAGGGCAGGAATTTAAACAGTAAAACAACCTGGAGACAGGAGCTGATGCAGAAACCATGGAGGAGTGCTGCTGACTGGCTTGCTCCCTCTGGCTTCTGCTTCCTTATAGAACCCAGGACCACCATGGACAGTACCATCCACAATGGGCTGGGCCTCCCCCCATCAACCACTAATTAAGAAAATGCCTTACAGGCTTGCCTATAGCTCAGTCGTATAGAGGCATACGATTTCTCAATTGAGGGTCCCTCCTCTTATATGTCAACCTGGCATAAAACTATCCAACATACCCTGCTATGTCTGGCAACATCACACACATCATGGTCTGCCTGCAGCAGGAGATAGACACAGACCAGTAATGGCACATGGTAATGGGGCATCATGAAGAATGCTCCCCACCTGCTACTGCATGCAGCTCTTCCCCTACCCAAGGCCTTAGTGAACACGTGTGGGAGGCTCTCCAGAGGCAGACGACAAACTCAGACCTCCCAAAGACATAACCAACCTCACCAAGGAGTCGCACCAAATGATGCTACTGGCTCTCAGTAGTACTTGCCCAGGTGACTGCTGGGTTGGGCTCTGTGTATAGGGCCATTTACGCAAGATGAAGAAAGATTCCTGGTCTGAGCCAAGCCGAAAGCCTCTAGCACATGCACAGCAGGTGGTGGTCTTCAGGGTGAGAGAATGCTATGGATCCCTGAGGAGGGAGGGTAGTGTTCAAAGCTCCTGGACAAGACTCGGGAGCTCTCTTTGCCATAGAGGCTTTGGAGGACAGAACAGGCAGGCAGACACAGGAAGTAGTGGGGTGGGGCTTAGAGAGGGTCTTGGCCCTTTGGGATCCATGGGTGAGCAAGGAAGAGGAGGTCACTGGTCGCTTCTCCACCGTTCTTCTCTGATCATTCAGATTGATACCCTGGTATCTGACTCCTGAGTTCTTATTGATAAAGAATAATTAGATAAATGCTTCATCTGATGCCCACTGTGGGGCATGCATTTCCACATAAGACCTGAGACAGCTTTTAAAGGGTTCCAAATACACAAAAACGGAGCCAAACATGGCTTCCAGTCTCTCATGCTGGCCACAGTACAGAGACACATCTTCTGGTTGCTGCCAGAGCAACATGAGCTAAGGTGTGTGGTGGTTTAAGTTTTGCTCATGCAGACAAAAAAGGTTACAGAAATGCAGCAGAGCAGATCCAGATAGGAAAAATCCTCTCAACAGGCTACAGTGTGTTTAACAATATGTGTAGGCTTAAGAACAAAAAAGAAGCCGGGTGGTGGTGGCTCACGCCTTTAATCCTGGCACTCTGAAGGCAGAGGCAGGCAGATCTTATGAGTTCAAGACTAGCCTGGTCTACAAAACCTAGTTCCGGGACAGCCTCCAAAGCCACAGAGAAACCGTGCTTCAAAACCCCCTTCAAAAAAGAACAAAAAAGAAAAAGGGTATAGACAGTCATAAAAATAAATAAATAAATAAATAAATAAATAGTTTAAAAATAGTCTTTAAAGAACAAGTAAAATAATAAAAAAAGAGAATAAGTCACATAAGTCTGGAATATTATTGTACTGGTATTGAAGTTTTTATTGCTAAGGAACAAAAAATACAGCTGCTGAAAGACAGTGAATTATGGAAACTACTAAATTAAACCAACCTATATATTTTTTAAATGTCTTAACTTCAAAATGGAAGTCAAAATATATGTTGCATTGGAGAAGAGGTTATGGTTTTGTTTCCACAGAAAGCAAAAGGTAGTGGATTCATTTAGGTTTGATTGGGGGAGACCCCTGAAAATCCTGGCTATATACATAAAGAAATAAACATAGAAAAACTACAAGACAGGTTATGTATATTTTACCTGCTCAAACACAACACAACAAAGCAACAAAAAAATAATCATCCTTGGCAATGTTAAGTCTATACACGTATTAATGCAGATATGCATGTTACCTTTGAAAGTCTGTGTGCTTTAGAGCAAGAGAACCAGAAACCAGTGGAAATGGGTGGCCCAGGTGATCCAGCCTCTCGGCTTGCCTCTCTTGCAGTTTCCTCAGAGTTCTGCATCCAGATCAGCTTCAAGGCTGCTGGCTGAGACAGTCCAGCCTCACAGACTATTCCAGCCAGGACTTGGTCATTATCCTTATTTTCTCAGGGTCCTAAAGATGACAGCACCCCCAGACAACAGGAAGCAGACTAGGGAACACAGTGCCCACATTCCCAAGAGATGGTGCGGGCGGTTTTTGGTCATTTGGTGGGTAATGGATATTTGGCATTGTTTAGAGTGATGGTTACAAGGTTTTGGTCTTTTGGTGGGTAGTGGATATTTGACATTGTTTAGAGGGGATGGTTACAAGCTGTTATTGGTCATGGTCCGAGGACAGCTAAACAAAGGAGATTAAATTCAAGAATCTCTTTCTGAATGGAAAAAGGGGGAGCCAGAATCCCACATAGGGACCTTCTGTCCAGCTCATCTGCGGCTGCCACTGCCCTGGCACTATCAATGTCCCCACATCAGCCTGGCTCCCCAGTACCTGGGACCTGCACTCCATGTTCTCCTTAAGTCAACACTGGCCTCTGATGGCCTCAACAACCTGTCAGATGCCAAGACAACCCTTGGCATAAAAGACTGAAACTGGCTCCAAGTAAATGCTACCTTCTAGGTCTCAACCTGCACTTGCTCAGTGCTGGACCTACACACAGGATGGATGTCTCTACCGAGGATGAAAAATATGCTGAGCCAAAACAGCAACTCATGCCGGCTCCTCCCACTCTTAGATGGCTGAGAGAGGCTCACCCTGGCCCAGGAGTTTGGGCCAGGCTGCAGCACCCGGTGAGGTCCCATCTCTTAAGAAAGTAAGCCACAATCCAGCATGTTTCACATCACAGCACTGAGCTCAAGTCAGCAGACCAAATCAGCAAATCACTGATAATTCTGTATGGCAAGGACAGAACAGAACAGCGCCGGCACCAAAACGAGACTACAATGGGAAGGCACTGTTTGAAGAGGCTGGCTGGGTCTCAGCTGTGTGCCAACACATCTTACAGCGTAGCCCAAGAGACTTAACGGACGACCCCAGGGAGGGAATGCTGTCCCAACTCAGCTCTGTTCAGGACTGGGTAAGGAAGAGACAAGAGCTGGCCAGGCTGTCAAACTTACTCACCAAGTGTCACAGAACTTCAAAGCACAGCTGGACGGACAAGTGAGAGGTGAGTGGAGCAGACAATGGCTGCATGAAAACATTCGAGATGGTGCCAGCGACAGTGAGGACAATAAGGAGAAAAGGCAGAACAGGTCACCCAGAAGGAAGGTTCAAGCTAGCCGCTAAGGTGGGGCCACCTTCCTAGAGGCAGAGCGGTGGCCCGGCAGACAAGCTGCCCGAGGACTCGCTTGTGGGCAGCTCCAGGTGGAGGCCCTCAGGGAGCAGGGCCTGGCATGAGAACATCTTGGCCACTGCATATTTCACTGGTGTAAGCGCCAGGGCCTACAGCTTGACAGAGCCAGGGCTGAGGCCAGAGCCCAGTCCAAGAGTCGTGATCCCCGTCCACCCGGCTCACGCCACACAACAGCACACAGGTCCCACCACTTGTGCCTCAGACACACCACATCTCGGTCGCGGCAGCCAGGCGTATTCACCGCCTGCAAGATCCGGTTCCACGTGTGGTACCTGCAGGTGGGCTCAGCCTTCAGTCACCCTGACCCACACAGCAGCTGGTAGTACTTGCTGAACTTGGGCACCAGCACCCCAGTCTCCTGAGGGAAGAAATTAGGTTTCCCCTTTATTGCATGGGTGGTGCTAGGCTCTGCCATTTAGCCATGGAGCCCTGTGGCAGTCTTTTTTTTTATTTTAAATAGCTTGTTTTTCATGTCAATCCCAGTTCCCTCTCCCTTCCCTCCTCCCGCACCCCCCCACCATCCCCTCATCCTCCCACCCTATTGCCAATTCCTTCCACATAGGGGATATCTAGACTCTGTCATTTCACTCAGGGTAGGGTCCAGGCACTCCCCTAAGAGTCCAGGCAGACAGAGCATTCCTCTTTGTGTTATGGACACATGAAGTCCGTTTGTATGCCAGGGATAAACACTGATCCACTGCTCAGGGCCCCATAGGTAGCCCAGGCCTCCTCATTGACTCTCACATTCAGGGGGTCTGGATCGGTCCCATGCTGGCCTCCCAGCTGTCGGTCTAGGGTCCAAGAGCTCTCCCCTGTTGGGATCAGCTGTCTCTACTGGTTTTGCCAGCCCATCCTTTGCTTTCCTTAGGTCCAAGGAAGGCAGCAAGATGGGCTCTGGTGTCTGGTTGACTTCAGGGGAGAGCCCTGGAACCGGACAGGCACCGAGAGGTGGGTGCGTGTGGCCTGGGTTGTAGGGAGCTACTTGAGAGTCTCTTCAGCAGCTTCCAGAGCAGGACACGGCTACTCACTCCTAGTCTCAGCTCCTCCCCACTCATGGCTAGAGACCTGAACGCAAGACCTTGTAGCTGGGTGACAGCAAGACATTTCAGTTCCCACCCCCAATGCTGCACCCTTCACAGCTGCCATCAGAGCAGACCAGGAGGGACAGGCCTACTTGTCCTGACAGGCCTGGCAGCTGCAGTCAGTGGTCTGGTGGGCACTGAGTGCTGTGGCTCCTCTCTGGCTCACGGGTGCAAGACAGGCAGCTGGGAGACAACGGCCAGCAGCTCACCACAGCTCACTGCCTCTCCGGACCCATGGCCTGCCCGCTCATAGAACAGGAGTCCAGGCTGGATTCCCTGTTGCCCCCACAGTAGCTTTCTCCTTAACTACATGATGTCACTCTGGAGGCAGGGAGTCTGTTACTGAGGGATGGCTCAGTAGGGACAAAGGTTTCCCACCGGCAGGAGCAGAGCCCTCCCACCCCCAGAACTGAAAGGCCCCTAAGTGTAACAGAGGAACCTTGGAGCCGGGGGGAAGAAGCATTCGGCACTGCCCTTCCTGCGGTCCATTCTCCATCGCAGCACCGAGAGGGGCATGTCTAGAAGGGGGGGGGGTGCCCATCCAAACCACCTCTATAGATCTCACACACACCAACAGCCCACACTGCAGGCTATGGGTGGAAGGGCCACGGCATTAGCCTAACACTCAGACAGAAGCTTCCTTCACTCGTGGTCCCCCTGGGTGGGACCTTACCCCGGACACTGACACACAGTGCCAGCCCAATCCTGCTCCAGTATCTGATGCCCCTGGGTGAGGGCAGGTGTTCACAGTCCCTGCCTGTCTCCAACTCCGTGGCTAATGCTGCCAAGCTCACTTGGCCCTGTAAGCTGAGCCCCACCTCCCCTAATCACATCTCTGGTGGCCTTCCTAGGGCCCTTTCACAGCCAGCATCTGAGTGGAAGCACCTGGCTTCCTAGGCTGAAGACTTTGGGGCCTCTTCACCCCTTTCCCTGTACAGGCCTCCCATGGCTGCTGTTCTCTGGAGAAGCCAGAAAAAATGAACAATTCCCTACTCAGTTCAACATCTAGCATACTCTACGGATGACAAGGGACAGTCATGGTTACTCCAACTTGTCCATATACATGGCCCTACTCAGGCCCACTTCCTACAGGAAGACCTCCTTGACACCCTGTCTCCCACAGCTCCCTGGGCTCAAAGCTACTGCCAAATTCAGAATGTCTCATGCTCCAGACTGTTCTCTGAACCACAGTTCTTGTGAAAGTTGGACCCAACCTAGATAAGACCTCAAGATGGAGACCCTCAGGTGTGGCCCAGAGACAAAGCTTTGGACATCTGTCACCAGACTGACAAGGCCCAAAAACTAAGAAGTGTATCTAATGGCAACCAACACCACCACAACACTAAGCACAGTCTCACACATTCTACAGAGTCACACCCCAAGCCCCACTTCTCCAACAGCCAGGGCAACAGGCCCCCACTGCAGAGGAGTGGCAGCTCCCCCAGCTCTGGTCTCAGGAGACCCAACACAGGTGTGGACCCCAGAGAGAATGTGTTGTCATTGTCATTTACGGGAATAATGTAACACCAACACCCCTGTGTCCTCAGATATGCCGACATTTACCTTCTCTGGACCAGAGACGTGCCTTTCAGCCCACCACAGCTGACAGGAGGTGTGTTCTGGGACAAGGCCACTTAGTGGAGCCTACAAGCACCTGTCTGCAGCCTGGTGTCTGAGGATGCTCCCTGGGGCCCTGTGGAAAGAGGACTCTGAGGTGATGAGTGGTTATCTGTGCATGAAGGAACCAAGTGAATGGGTGGGGCTGTTCTCCCTCCCAGAGCCTTGTGTCCCAGCTCTCCTGCCTGGGAGGCCTCCCCAGCTCTAGTGCCAGGCCCAGAGCCTCCACAGGCCACCCAGGACAGAAGGCAGATCCAGGTGTACCAGGCGTCCCCCTCATGGAAACGCCGGCTCCTCCGCACGGCAGCCCTGTGCTGAAGGAAGCCCAGCCACGCTAGCTGCTTTAAAGTCATTCTTTTTTTTAAAGACAGCCGAGAAGACAAACACTCTTGGAAATGATGAAATCCACTTCAAAATAATTCCTGGGTCAAAGAAAAAACTCACAATGAGAATCAGGAAATATTTATTTAGTGAACAAAGACGTAAAATGCTACATGTTGTTTAAATGTGTGGTATTCAAGCAAAGCAGTGAGTCTTAGGAAATCTGTAACTTTAAATGCTTTTATTAACAAGAAATAAAAGCCAAGTATTGAATTGCATAAGGTAAACATCCAATCTGGGAGTCAGAAGACAAAAAGGCAACAGGCAGGAGGAGGGAGAGTAAGAGACATAAACAGAGACTGAAAAAAGCTTCAACTCTAACTCAAGAAGGGAGCTGGGAGAAACAGTGACTCACACGGTCCCTGTTGCAGGAAGAAAGTGGCAGGACCATGCTCCATCGGGAACAAAACACCGGCAGTGGCGCCACTCCACAGCCCTGGCTGCTGGCACTTGGAATGGAGCAATGCACCCAACCCCTACAGGGCCTCAGGGAGCACTTCTTTCTGGTCCCTTCTCTAGGCGAAATCAAGCTGTGAATAGGCATAGCAGGGGGACCAGGACCACAGCAACGTGCATCAAGGCTATGCACTTAATGTCGGCAGTACTGACCTCTTGATACTGGCAGGGAGAGCACTGCGTACAGTTTTATTTCAATAAATCTGAATGTCTGAGTGAAACACACATTTTAAAACTGCCCTAGAAAGGAACAAAAACACATGAATGTCTTTTCATACCTTGCAAGACTGACTGATGTCAAAATGTTTCTGTTCACAAAATAGTTATGCAGCAAAATCCCAGGGAGATTCAAGGAGCACATATTCCTTCCTCCATGAATTCAGAGAAGGGACAGTCCCCAACAGGTGTTTCTGCTACAATAGCGACAAGGCGGACGAACATGTTTCATGGTGTTCTGGCATTGCAGCTGAAACACAGACCCATGGTGGAGCCTTACTCGTGGCCTTGGGATTCTGGAGGGTGACCTCTTCTGGGCTGGTGACGGGCAGCATAGCACCCTGCTGGCACCCAGCATGCCTCCCAGGGGAGCTGGCAGGGCCAGCAGTGCTCTGTGCTGGCCCACCTCTCTTGATCCTGTCTGTCTACACAAGCCATTGTGTACAGAGGACAGAGGTGCTGCACTAGACAACTACTCACTATCGACTGTCCTGTGAGGACTTGGAACACTCCAGCTATGCTGCGAGACTCAGTGAGAGGCACTAATCATTGTCCATTCACTGAGGTTCATTGCTTATTGAGGCAAACAAGAGGTCCCATGTCAGTTCAGCAGCCTAAAACAGGCCCCAGCTGGCTCAGGAAGAGAGGGAAATATTAGCAGGGGAAACTGCTGGAAGAGAGGAGAAAACTGCTCTGTTCACAAACATCTACAGAGCAAACTCAAAAGATCTCACAGACAAATTACTGCAATTCATAAAAAAGACTTCAGCAAAATGGCTGGGTATGAACTCAATTACACTCCACAGGAAAAGCTGGCTCCTTCAACAAATAAACTTCAAGGGCAAAGGAAGAAGACAGAGGTGTGCCTGGAGATGCGGAAGGACTCAGAGGGCTCAAGATGTATGGTCTGCCGGGCCTGCCTCCCACAGCGACCCTGAGAGCCCAGCGCTGGCCTCGGCTAGCAGCTTCTGAGCAGCACCGCCCGGCACTGTCCTCACAGAGACATGGTTAGCAGACAGGAGCAGACATCAGTGACAAGGGACAGTGGCGTGACACTAGGGGCTGCTACATCACTGCACCTTTCGTATATGTGAAAGTTACCACTTACAGAGTTAAGAAACAAACACTAAGTTAGGAAAGACCTCCAGATTGTGCTTTTCACAAAAAACTAAATACATGTGCATACCAGCAGCAAACACTTGGAAAAACTTACTGTTGAGAACACTGATGCCACCAAAAATTTGCTTTTATGCTGCTTTCTTTTTCTTTTTTATTAAGAATGATGTGTAAGATCTTTATGGAAAACTACACATGGCTTTATTGAAGGGCAGGACAGAAGACTGCCAATACAAAGACTGAAGACAGAATGATAAGAATATTGGCTTCCCCCATGTTCACTCAGTGGACATACAATCCCAATCAGACTGCCAATGGCCCGAGAAGGAGACTCCAGGAAGCATCCCTTCTCCAGGCCAAAGTGGCTCTGGGTGTCTTTGTTAGGCTCAGCAACAGGAGCTGGAGTGACAGGAAAAAAAAGCCACCTAATGTCCCTGGGGTACAGATTGCAGAGTGACCCCAGCATGCCCACGGCAGAACACAGAGTAGGAACAGCTAACGCATGACAGCTATGCATCACACAGCCAGCACCGGAACAAGCATGGAAGCAGCGAATCAGACTGGTGTGGTAGCCAATCCCATTCCATGAAGCCTCAGAGTATGCCAAACCCAGCAAGACACCGTTAAGGAAACAAACAGGGAAATCATACTAAGAAAAAGGCAAACCAGGGTGATGGGGTTCAGGAGCAGGAATGAAGGAACTGGGCTGGAGGAGACCGAGTGATGACAGGGTATGCATGCCATCTGTCTTTAAACCATGAACATGAACTGTGGGCACCTAAATGCACACACTACACACACACACACACACACACTACATGTACACACACGCACCCACACACTACATACACATACGTACACATGCACGCGCACACACACACACACACGCATGCACACACTACATACACATACGCACACACACACACACACACACTACATGTACACACACGCACCCACACACTACATACACATACGTACACATGCACGCGCACACACACACGCACGCACACACTACATACACATATGCACACATACACGCACGCACACGCACACACACACTTTATACACCCAGCATCGCAAGAACACAGCAACCTAACATCCCGGAAGCCCAGCTCTCTCTCTATCCCTCTTAAGTCCTCATCTGCTGCCTGGCTTCATGGAAGGAAATATGGGACCCAGTGCTGGCCCTGTGCCTTTCCACCCGAGTCTCCTGCAGTGGCTCCCTCCACGTGTCCGCCCCTCCCACCCAGTCAGCTCAGCCTTCGCCTCAGGTTCTCAGCATGCACAGGATGCCATCTAGATAGCCTCCCAGCAGACAGCCTCTAGGCCCAGGTTCACCTGCTTCCTCTGTTCAGGCCCCAGCACTTAGAGCCCAGCCTAGAATTCAGAAGGAAGCAAGCATCCTGTAACCACATGGGGTGGACAGTGACTGAACAGCTCTTCGTGCTAATTGAGGAGGCCCTACATGGTAGCAACACCACAGAGGGAGCACACAACCTGTGTCCTGACTCAGGGCACACCCCAGCAGAGGCGAGGCAGAGACCAGCAGCCCCTAACTGGGTAGGCACAAAGAAGGAGGCCGACTAGCCCACCTGAGAGTCCACCCAGCTGCAGAGAGCTCAGGGAGAGCTGAGGAGAGATGATCCCTCAACCCAGAGGGGCCCTGAGCTCAGTGGAGCCAGGCGCAACACAGAGGCGAGACCCCAGCTTGGAGCAGCTACTAGGCAGAGCCCAAGCAGACCCCAAATTTAATGTCCCCCCTACTCCAAGCCCTAATCAGAGGCCAGGCCAGATGAAGGAGCTGCAGCCATAATGCGGCCTCATGCAGGCCTCATGCAGGGACCTTCTAGGCCAGGCCCCGGCAGGGGAAGATTGCAGGAAAGATGTGGTACTCAGGGAAGCTCAAACTCAGATTCCCAGGAGGCGGGGATCCTAGCTCTGTGGATATCAATCCCAGAGAGCGGTTCATCACCCAAGGACCTCAGTGTCCCCACTTCCTGCTGTGCAATGTGCAGCTGCTCCAGGACCATCAGGAAGTCCAGCCAAGATCATCCACCCCTCGGGCACATCCTCAGACACCTAGAACATTCCAGGAGTGTGGCAGTGGAGCCCGCTCCATGCCTCATAGGCAAGACAACTCCTCAGTGCCCCTACACAGAGCAGCTCCCCATCCTTCCTCTCCCAGGGTACCACCCTGGCCTCGCAGTCACCAGTGCTGGTTGCTCCTCAGAGGAGTGTGACCTGGTGGAGACCACATACTTCAAGCACCTTTCCAGCTCTGGGTGTCTCTTGTGCCATTACTTAGGTCCTTAAAAGGGCCATGACCCCCCACGCCACCTCTGCTGGTGGCAGATTCATTGGGCATCTTCTGGTGGGCGGGGCAGTGGGAAACCTCCTTGTTGAATTGGAAAAAAACACAAAATCCCAGAGGGACAGGGAGGAGGAGGAGGAAGGAATGGAGTTCAGGTTCAGGGCTCAGAGCACAAGCCCACCCAAGCCCATCTGCCTCCTCTGCCCCCGTTCCCAGGGCCACCCCAGGCTTCTCAGCAGCCCAGAGCTGTGGCCTCCACCACAGGTGTCTGTTTGCTCTACCTGTGAAGAAATGGGGACAGTGAGACAGGGCCAAGAAGAAGGTGTGCCATATGTCCTCTCTCAAGGACTCTGTGAAGGAGCACTCTGGCTGCCTCCAGAAAGATCACAGAGTGGCTGGAGAGATGGTTCAGTGACTAAGGGGGCTTGCTGCTTCTCCAGGATCCAGCACTCCTATCAAGCGGCTCACGATGGCCTGTAACTCCAGCTCCAGGGGATCCAACGCCCTCTCCTGTCCTTCACGGGTACTGCACTTGCATGCACAAACACATATACACAATAAAACATTTTAAGATCTTAAAATAAAAAATAACACAGGGAAGTTAGTAAGATAGGTGAACACGTAAGATTGTTTGCTACATTGAGTCCAGTCACTGGAACAAATGTGGTAGAAGGAAAGAACCAGAATGCAGGCTCCAACATAAATAAACATAAAAACAAAACAGAACAAAAATCCCCACACTGGGAGCCCAGCTCTCCTTGCTCCTGCCCGTGCAGGTCCTCCCAACTCACACTCTGGACTGCGGCACCCCTACAGGCCCCCATCCCACCTACCACATACACGGGCCTGCGCTCAGCCTTGCAGGGCAAGCACACAGCAGAAGCTCCAGCTATTTCTGCTTCCCAAGGCCAGGACAGTGCTGAGAATCAGAAACCCTGGAAGCTCCAAAATTTACTGTCAGAGAGTAAAACAGACCTCTTTTCAATTGCGTATTAGTGTATCTTGAAGTAGATAACAATAAGCCTATCACTGCTAACATATACAGCATATTCATATATAACATTTTCCAAAACAAAGCAATCTTGACAGCAGTAGCAGGACACTGCCCTCCAAGTCGTTTCCAGGCAGGCCATGCGGGCAATCATACCTGCTTCCAGGGCAAGCTGCACTGCTCCGGCAACAGCCCAGGAAAGGCAGCCCCACGGTGGAAGACAGTTGGCAGAGGAAGGCCTTAGGGGACCCCTGAAAGCACCCGGGAAACCTCTCTTATCATGGGCTCCTTAGGCCTTGTATCTAGGACCTACATGAAGTTGTCACTAGGTTCCCCTTCACTTTCCAGATGCATCTGGAGAAGGGACAGAAAACAATCTCAATAGAAGAAGGTGACAGACATCTGTTGGTACCTGAGGGCCCAGCAGCTCTAAGTGTCAGTCGAGAGTAAGAAATAAGGGCCATGGAGCAGAGTGCTCCCATGGCAGGACTGCATCGGGGAACCCCTGACATGGAGGGCCTGGAGGAGGGGAGGGACTTCCTCACTGGAAAGCAGGGATGACTGCAGGGGCGGTCAGCACTCCCACACACTGCAAACACAGGCACCTGACCTGGTCGTTCAAGGGCTTGGCCCCTCAGCTCTGATCTGGCAGGTATGGACGCAGAAGCCCAAGGGAGGGACAATCAGTCCACAGCCACACCGCTGAAAATGGCCAGGTTCCTGCACTCTGGTTCCTGCCCCCCCCCCCCGCACTACTGTGTCACACCGGAGGGAGACAGGTCCAGGGGGGTCTGGTTACTGCACTTAGCCCTCCAGAGTCAGGCCCCAAGGGAATGTACCAGGGCAGGCTCCATCCAGTGGCTAGTGAAAGGTTGCCTCAGTCTGCCAGAATCCACAAAGAGATAAAGGGAAACCAGAGCAGACTGTGACCAGGCAAGGTGAGCACTTGCTGACCAGGTCCTGTAGAAGCTTCTGGACACACTAGGAAGATGAAAGATGACTGGATCCTTGAGTGGCAGGAGCATAGGACAGAGAACGGGAAGAGGGACCCCGGTGAGTGCCTGAGAGGAGCACAGAACCTACACGTGCCAAGACCATTGCAAACCATCTCTAACTCTGGGGGCAGACCGGAAGCGAGGCAGGAGATGCAGAATGACAGATGTGTGTGCCTCTGCGTGCTGTGTGCTATGTATGCCTTCACCGTGTGTGAAGATGCTTGTGGGAGAGCACAGGCCTGGGAGAGGCACAAAGGCTGCAGTTCTCATCCTGCAAGTCAATAAATAATGTCTAAATGATTTTTTAAAAAGCCAAGTAGCAATACAGCACATCATTTGGAGACAAGATAAACATCAAAGGGATCTAGTGAAAGGAGCTCCTCTGGGGAGGCAGTGGAGGGGCACTGGGGATTACGCTGCTCTTAATTAATCTTGTAGAGCTCGTTTACTCCCTAAACTCTCTGCATGTATAACTTTAAAGTATTACTCTGTGTGTGTAAGATTCCAACAAAACATCAGTCAGACAAACGAGTCTGGAAATAGTGGAGGCTGCAGGGATATGGGCGGACAGGAGCCAGGTGGGGAGCCAGGCCCCTGGTCCTTGAGAAATGTAGTCTGTTCTGGGTGGCTGTGTGGCTCCGTTCCACAGACTGGCCCAGCACATCCACCGTGCACCACGTTAATAGTATCCCCTGACTTCAGAGAGAGCCGGGTTGAGGGTTGGAAGAGTTGAGGGAACTAAGGGAACTGGTTGTCAGTGGGAGAGGAATGGACCAGTCACAGACTTTCACAGGTGCCGTGACCTCCTCACACCAGGAAAAGCCATGCACACAGGTAGGACAAGCTGAATGGACACAGAGTGGGGACAGTCAGAGAAACCACCTCAGGGAGAAGCTACGTAAGAGTAATGAGCCAACCCAGGCCCAAACGGGAAAGCCAGGAGCAGCAGGAATGGTCGCCATGTTAAGACTGCCAAGGGAGTGGGGCATTGGTGGCGCACGCCTTTAGTCCCAGCACTTGGGAGGCAGAGGCAGGTGGATCTCTTTGAGTTCAAGACCAGCCTGGTCTACAGATCAAGTTCTAGGACAGGCTCTAAAACAATACAGAGAAACCCTGTCTCGGAAAACAAAGCAAAAAAAAAAAAAAACTGCAGAGGGCAGAGCAGTCTGACGGGTTCCTGGGAGGCACAGCAAACTGACAAGGGTCCATGAGCAGCAGATGACCCTTTACAGGAAGATGGGAAGGTGTTTGAGCCTCAGAAGGGCTCTCTATGCTGCAGCTAGGGCCTCTGTGTCCCAAACACATGTGGGATGGCTGGGAAAGGACTGGGGTCCAGTCCCAGGACCTGGGAGGAACAGGGTATGTCCAGGTGGGTGCAGACTAAGGCATATGCATGAGCTGTGACAAAAATCGGAAAGATCCCCAGCTCAGACTTGCAATTTCATTTTGCTGCAGTCTGAACATGTTTGTTCAGAGGCTGAGAGGAAAGCTGGAAGTTGATAGAAACACAGAGAGCTGCAGTGCTACCAAAAAAAAATGTGATCTAAGAACCAGAAATACCAGCGTGTGTCCTCTACCTCCTAGTCAGCCATTCTGTGCTTCAGGTAGATGCTAGGATCCAGCAGAGGCACGCCTGTTTTCATCAGGGTTTCTAGTGCTGTGATGAAACCAAAGAGCACGTTGGGGAGGAAAGGGTTTATTTGGCTGACACTTCCACATGGCTGTGCATGACTGAAGGAAGTCAGGACAGGGACTCGAGCAGGGCAGGATCCTGGGGGCAGCAGCTGACGCAGAGGCCATAGAGGAGTGCTGCTTACTGGCTTGTTCCCCTGGCTTGCTCAGCCTGATTTCTTACAGAGTCCAGGATTATCAGCCAAGGGATGGCACCCCCCACCATGGGCTGGACCCTCCCTCACTGATCACTAATTGAGAAAATGCCTTTCAGCTGGATCTAATGGTGGGAGTTCCTCAGCCAAGGCTCCTTCCTCTCTGATGAATCTAGCGCGTGTCAGGTTGATACACAAAACCAACTGGTACAATGCCAGTCTCTGAGAGACAGCAAGATACAGGGGCACACCTGGATCCACACCTCAGGAGAGGGGCTAGAGGTCAAAGCCATGGAATCACCTGCTCCTGCGAAAGTAAGTCACCTTGCCCATCGCAGTGCTCTGAATCCTCACGGTTCCCTTGCAAGACACACGGGCTCTGCTTAAAGAAAGGGAAGTCAATGCTCAACTTGCCCAAGGGCAGCTGGCCCGTCAGGGTAGAGTGAAGAACACAGCAGAAGGCTGCCAGGCCCACTGCAGTCTGCAGCCTGTCCAAGCATGCTCACTGCCCATCACAGACACTGTGGCCACCGGGAGGACGAGTCTGCCCCTCTGTTCTTGCAAGCTCCAGCAGGACTTGAGACAGAGCCTCTCGAAGCCAAAGCGAGTGAAGAGAAGCACCATGGCATAAGCACCAGAAAGCAGAGGGCAATGGGGGAACATAGCCACCAAGGTACCAGGTACTCGGCTAAGGGAGGGAGGGAGGGACCCAGGCTTCAGGACTGGTTCTGGGTCTCACTGAGAGCCATGTCTCTTCCCCGGGTGTCACGATCCATTTGGTGACTCAGGGTGCTAAGTGTCCAGGACCTTGTAGTGTACCTAAGGCCTCCAGAGGACTGCACACAGGCCAGAGACTTAGCAGGAGCCAAGGGTGGAGGACTGGGGCCGAGTACCCAGAGGATGGGGCAGGAAGGGATGAGCCAGGCATGTGGACACCAGGAGCCCCTGGGGTGCGGTGGTGAGGCTAGAGCGGACAACGATGAGCCCGAGGAAAAGCTCCAGAGATTTCAGAGCTGTTCACAGCCCAGGCAGGCGGAAGCTGGCAGCAGGGCCTGGCCGGAGGGGTGGACGGAAGTTGCTAGGCTGTTGTGCCCAAGAATGGCCCAAGCCCTGAGGCTGCCCCAGTGAGGCTAAAGAGAAACCCCAGAGACAATGTTCGGTTGCTCCCAGGGAGGCCTCCTACCATGCAGTCTCTGTGACTGCTGACAAAGCCAGTCACCAGCCCCTCCGGCCTTGGTTCTCCAGGCCGGCGCCACCTCTTCCCAGGGACCCCAAGCCCTTGCCAGCCTAAAGGGAGCCATCTGTCCTTGCACTGCCCAGATCCTGTTTACAGGGTGCCAGAGGAAGTGGGGGTGCCAGGGAACGCCTACCTCAGGCCTGCTGCTTCCCCAGTAGCTCAGCCCTAATCCAAGACAAAGCACCCAGGCCAGGGATGGTGAGACCCCAGCCAACAAGTTGCCACCTTCCATCACTCGCATCCATGGTAGTACCAGGCTAAGGCCAGGCTCTGCCTTCTGTCTCCATGCCTGACTTCCAGCCCTTCCAGGACCCATTCCCACGGAGAACCTCCAAGCTGGGGTTACCCTTCTCAGCAGTTGATAAGGAACCATAATCCCTATGATGAGGCTTCCCAGAATGTAATGGACCAGAATACCTCTTCACTGAGCTAGCTGTAAGGCCCCCTACTACATGGGGCTTGCCACATCCCCACATCTCCAGTCCTAGGTTTTGTCACTTGTCAGCGAGTAGTGGCCTGCCTCCCTCCCAGGACTGGAGGAAGAAGTCACCCACAAGAGGTGGGGGGCCCACAGCAGAAAAGTCCAACCTGGCTTGCTTTCCCCTTGGGGGAGCTCATATAGTGCAGAGGATGGCACTATAGGTGTCACACAGATGAGAAAATGGGTTGCTTCTGACTGAAAACATCACATAGGGAAGGCACAGCTAAGGACAGATATTCCTGAGAACTTAAGCCGTGACTCATTAGGTGACCCCTGGAGGACCCTACACTAATTCCACATCCGGCC
Organism: Mesocricetus auratus; assembly: GCF_017639785.1. Taxonomy (NCBI): domain Eukaryota; kingdom Metazoa; phylum Chordata; class Mammalia; order Rodentia; family Cricetidae; genus Mesocricetus; species Mesocricetus auratus. The sequence goes on from NW_024429232.1 coordinate 2,621,570, forward strand.
TCTGTGGATATGACTTCTAACTTTCCAAAGGGTCTATGTCCCTGGCACAGGCCAGGCAGGCCAGTTCACATCTGTGGTCGTCATGGTACCTGTCCCTCCCTCACACTTCAGGCACAAATGGAATTCAGTCTCCCAGAAGTTCAGCTTGGACAGCCTGCAGGAACATACCTCTACCTTCACATTTATCCCAACTGCCTCATGAAGAGTCCAAAGACAGTGCCAAGACAAAAGCAGGAAGTTCAGGCAATGGGACCAGGGTGAGCATCGAGGCCGGAACCAGCAGCTGGGTCAATGCCACCACGACTGCAGATAACCCACACCCTAGGCCCTGCCATACACACAGGGGAGACACACACTTCAAGCCCTGGAAAGTCTTTCTCCCAAAGCTTATACTAGCAGAGAAAAAATATTTTCTAGATAAAGTGAAACTGAGAAGTTAATGAAGAAGAACTTAATGAGGTTTGTCAGAGCCCCAGCATCTATAGCTCAAAGGCCAGTTGTACAGGGCACTTCCACAGGCAGCCATGCCAAGGCTCACTGGAACAGCTCTCCACTTGCTACCACAGACCACCCCATGCCCTACGTGTGGCCCCGAAGTTCACCATAGGAGAGAGCGGACAACCACACAGTAGGGAACTCTGGACAATGTCTCGGTCAATCCTACCACCCCAGAACCTGTTCCCTTTTGCAAAATGGTAGTCAGGAGGACTGTCAACAAGATAAAGCATAAGATGCAGTCTGTCCCCAGATAGGAGCTGCAGATACTGACCATTCCCCAACTTCATGTTTCAGCCCTTACCCAGCTCCGATCCTTAGCAAGGGCTCCCGGTCCCAAACAGCTCTCAATCCAGGCTAACAGAGCAATCCCTCGGCTGCCACCTCCCTGGCATGCTATGGTGCAGGCAGGGAAGCACAGGTCCCCAGGATACACTGCTCCCTGGGATATACTGATCCCCAGATACACTGCTCCCCAGGATACACTGCTCCCCGGGGAAAGCAGCACTGGGAGGCCTGGATGCCTGGCTCCTCCAGGTGGATAATGAACTCCCGAGCTGTCTCCCAAGCCAGGCAGATGTCATGACTCAGCCCATGCCAGAGCCTGCAAGCTGTGACTAATACCATCTGGACCCCCACCTCCCTCACTAGCCAATGCCTCCTCATCTACATGAATGCATTTTGGGGGACATGAAGTCACACAAAGAGATGTTATTAAAAAAAAAGACCACGAACCTCACCAAGACTAGGTGGCCTGCCAAAGTAAGCCCCAACTTAACCACGGGCTATAACTTGAATCAGCTCATAACTACTCCTGAGGCGGCACTGTAATGTAGAAAATGTCTACTCCAGAGACAAAGGAGTCTTGGGTGACAGAAGATGCACCGCCCTATGGGCCAAGTGTAGGAGCAGAGACACCTATACTAGGGATTCTCCAATGCTATTCAAGGCCCAGTGTCTCCGGCAGGGAAAGTGGATCTAGGGAAGAAAAGTGCAGAACCACCGAGATGGGAGGGACCTAGAGCAAGGTCCTAGTGTCCCACACAGTGTCCTCCACATCACACCTGAAGGTCCCAGTGTCCCACACAGTGGCCTCCCATCTGACCCAGAAGCTACAGGAAAGAGGACAGCATCCTCTTCCTCACCACATCACTCTGGCCAAGCCCGTGCTCATTTGCAAGTGAGGAACTCAGCATCTAGAGAGATAGTGAGCACAGAGAAGCGCAGGAACCGGCTGCGGGAGTTACATGTGCCCCCTCCCCGTGTCCACACACTCGCTGATAAAGCTGCGCCAACACAGCCATTTCCAAGGCTGTAACCAGCACACCCACTCTAACTCTTAAACACTGTCCTTCAGTGAAAGAAAGAATCGAGAATTCTGAGAGAAGTGGCTGAATCCAGGGCTGCAGTGGGAAAGGAAGAGGAGCCCTTTGCTCCCTCACAGGAGCATAAGGAAGAGACTGATACAAGGTCAGGCATCTGGGGGGGGCATGAGGACGCAATCAGCTAGGACGGGCAGTGTGAAAATGGATAATGGCGAGGCACTGGCTGTGACATACCTGTGTGTGTGACACAACTGTGACAAGATGCCTGAGAGAAGCAAACTAAAGGATGGATTCAGGGTTTCTCCTACTCATGGTTTCAGAGGTGTCAGGACACGGTCATGCGGCGGCGTTACTTCTGGGGAAGAGAGTGTACAGCAACAAAGCAGAGAGGAGGCTGGGAAAGAAGCCGGTGATGTAATATACAGTTCCCTTGCACCCAGTGACGCTCCCCCCACCTCCCAGTCACGCCATCCAAGCACGAATCCATCTACAAAGTTGTCTACTGCTGCTTCCCAGACACACTCCTCTGAGGGCTGCTGCATGAGGGACCAAGCCTTCAACGCATGAACACATAAGGAAAGCAGCTGTCACCAGCAAGAATTCCAACTTACAAGATGAGCACGGTCAGGGGGAGCGAGAAGTCCAACTCACTGACCAGACTCACAGACATCACCAAGATGGCTAACGACTGTGGAGGAAGGCAGGGCTACAGCGATCACGGAGGGCCCTGAGCACTAAGGCCAATGAGAGACAAGCTAATAAGCGGGCTACTTACAAGGTTCCAAAGTGCCTTCGCCAGGTTATCCTTCCTTTAAAGCATTAGGGAAGCACCCAGACGCAGCCACGCACTTGAGAGACCAGGACAGGAAGAGCGTGAGGCCTGCTTCACGGCAAGACTCTACCCCGTCAGACGGGGACTTCAAAGATGCCACCTACCTTAGAAGCGAGAACAAAAACAAACACTGGCCCTGTACACTCAGGTATTTATCAAATCAAGAAGCCCTTTCCACATGAAATCATCTGCTAAACAACACTTGGGGGAAACAAAATGTGCAAACGGAGGGAGGAGAGGTGGCCCCTCCCCAGAAGGTGGTCTGAAGGCAACCACTGCTGACCCATGGCCTGGAGCAAGCAGGGTACCCACGGGTGTTAGGGAAGAGCAGAAAAGGCCCCTTGAGCCCCTGGAAAGGGAGCAGAAAGTCTCTGTGGGAGGAGGGGCAGGAGATACCACTCTACAACTCAAGCAGAAAGGAAGGAACTGCTAAAAATAATGACAATGAAAATACTACATTTAGAAATCAGTAAGACAGATTTAAAGAAGGAATCAGAGGAAATGGCTAATTCTAAACAACATTTTATGAAAAAGTGAGAACAGATAAACTAATTTTTAGCTCAAAGGTTAGAAAAAGAACAACAAAATAATTCAAAAATAGCCACAAGGAAAGAAATAATGCAAATAAAAGCAAAAACCAATGAAGCAGAAAATAGAAAACATGAGACCTAATTAATAAATCAAAATGCTGTTTTCTAAAAGAAATTAGCAGATAGACAACCAACAACTAACTTAGTCAAGTAAACTAGGCAAGGGCTGGGATGTGGCTCAGTTGGTAGCAAGCTTGCTTAGCATCACAAGGCCCAGGGTTTGACCCAGAACTATGAAAAATTGGGTCTAACGACCCACATCTGTAGCCCTAGCATTCAGGAGATGAAGGCAGAAGAATCATGAATTCAAGATCACTCTTAGCTATGCAGCAAGTTCAAGGTCAGTCTGGGCTACCTGAGACCCTGTCTCAAAACAAGAAGAAAACAGAGAAGCATATGCGTGCTGTGCAGAAGCACAGAGCATGGAATCAGGAACCCTCCCCTCCCACCCCTGAACTTGAGCAAATGAATCACAAGATCCAGAGGACATGGGAATGCAACAGGCAAGGGATGCTTACCCTGGAACCCACCAAAGACCACAGGTTTTGCCAGGGAAACGATAGAAAATGATACAAACTTGGTCTGACAAGGCGCTCGGAGACAATGCTCCTGGACAGCAGCCAGTTTCTTATGGCTTATAGCTTCTCATGGCTCCAGACCACTATAAACAAAAAGTTCTGATCATGCGGAATTTTGTTAACCTTTTTTAAAATTCTTTGGAACACTTGTTTGTTTTGTGTCTTTGGGGATGGGGAAGAAGTCATGCACCCAACAGTACACAAAAGACAACTTGTACAGAGTCAGTTCTGTCCCAGTGATCGAACTCAGGTCGTCAGTGTTGGCAACAAGTACCTTTACCCCCTGAACCATCTCGCTGGCCCTGGCTCTAATTGTTTGATGACACGCTTGTAATAAACATGATAAATAGTTAAAAATCAAAAGAAAATCACAAATCACTATAAATATCAACTGGACAACAGTAAGTTAACAAGATTCAAAGTCTTGTCAATTGGATTTTTTTCTAGGAATGCACAGCTGGTTCAGCACTCAGAAATTCAGGTGACATCCCTTACTAATGCACCTACAAGAGAGTGCTCATAGGGTTCTCCATGGATGCTACCATTGTACACACAAAACTCAGCATTCATGCCTAGTAAATGGGTCATCTTAAGTGATAAATACCTGCCCCCTTTAAACAAGGACCTCATTTAACAAGGGGACACCAGACACGGCTCCCAAAGCTCGGGAGGACATGTGGATTGTCTCTGAAAGGCTCAGCATCCTCTGGGTGAACCAGCTAGAGCCACAGAGATGAGAAGAGGGGTGGGTCACATAGACAAATGAAACTCTGTCTCTGCAAGTAGTATCACACTTAGGGTGGGTGAAACCCTACAGACACAAAGTTAACACCTAAACACCAGAGTGTAAAATTGATACGCTGAAACCAACAGCCAGGACTGGAGAGAATACTCAGTGGTTAAGAATATTTAACTGGAGTCCAGCTCCCAACCTCTGTGTTGCACATCTCACAACCACCTGTAAATCCAGCGCCGTGGAATCAAAAGCCATCTTCTGGCCCCCATCACACAGACATGCACATAAATAAAAATACAATAAATCTTAAGAAAGAGAAAACCAACAGCCTTCACACACACATTGCCAGATAGAGGAGGGAATGGAGAAATCCCAACTCCTGCGGCAACACAGCAGTGGACCTGAGAGGAAGTGTAGCACGAGATGGAAATGGGCCTAAGAGGAAGCCCCAAACATAGCTCCACAGAGCTAATCTTTGGACGCAACAGCTCTGTTTTTCAAAGACTCTGATTCTCCCACCACGTGGAGGGACTGCGCCAACAGCATCTTTATGGAGCTAGACAAATTGACAGGGGAGTTCATGTGGGAAAACAAATGCATGAGAACATACAGGAAGACACCAAACAAACAGAAAGGCCTAGAGCTGGCAGACTTGAGCAGATCCTAGAGCAGAGCACTGGCGCCTGCCACAGTGTGGGTGGATGCTGAACGCACTCCACAGCCAGGCACCAGCAGCCTCGTGCCGTACAGTTCTGCCTGCATGAAATGTCCACAGCAAACAAACCCAAGACACCGCAGGAAACTGGAGGAGGGCACCGAGAGGCTGCTAACCAGGATGGAGAACATTCTGGATCTCAGTAACAGCGATGGGCATGCCACTCTATGAACAGGCCAAACCCACTGAATCATACATTTGGAAGGGGTGAGAGTCGGGTATGTGGATGATATGACAATGTAGCTGTTATTAAAAATGCTAGAAAGCCCCTATAATTAAAATGCTGTGCATGAAAACACAAACAGACCAGGGAATAGGGAGGGTCTAAAAATAGGTCCCTGCAACTATGGAAATGCAGCGTGAGATAAACGAAGCACCCAGGATCAAAGCCCAGCTTTCCCTAAGTGGCTCTGGGACATCTGGCCAGCCATGTGGAAAAATAAAAATCGATTCACGCCTCACATAATAAAAAGGAGTATCTTCCAAATGGACCATGGCTGTCACTGTGAAAAGCCAAACAACGCATGTGCAAGTGCAGAAAAGAAACTATTGCTGTGGGGAAGGGGAGTTTCCCAGTGAAGAGGCCACCAGAGGAGGGACAAGGGGCACAAGTCACAGCTTAAGGCACAATGAGCAGTACTTGGGACAGAACTTTGAGCT